>NC_082676.1:79680378-79983068 GCF_025265405.1 Mesoplodon densirostris | reverse complement strand
TTGTGGTCTCCAGAAGTCCCTGAGTCCCTGAAAATATAGTCAGTTTTCTACTCAGGAGCCTGTTTTACCATGAGTAATTTTGTTTAGTAATAATAGAACTAGAAAGTTAAACAAAGATCAAATTTGTCTTTAGAGAAAGAGAAAGGGTTTTGTTAAACTTTTACTTACAGGTAGTTATTGTCAAATTGTCATTATAGAGATGAATTTTTCATTTTGCTGATGAGTTTTAAGAGTTTATATATTAAAATTACCTGTGTTTTGTTTTTTTTCCCTTTGTGATTTCTCCTATTCTTATGCTAAGAAAACATTCCTTCTATTTAAGATCAGGTAGCTGTTCCCCTGTATTTTCTCATAGGGTTTTTTTTTCTAATGTTTAACTCTTTAATACATCTGCATTTTATTTTCCTGTACATTATGCGATGTGTCTATAGCTCAAACTTTTTTTTGCAGAATAAAACAAATTGCCTAGCACTAGTTATTGAATAATCCTTTCTTTTTCCAGTGATGTATGATGCTACATTTTATTACATACTAAGCCAACTGTTCTATTTTTCTCATTATGTAGTACAGTGTTTTTGTTTTCACTTTGTAATACAGTTCAGCACACTGTATTACATGTATATCAAATCTATCTTGTTAATCTTTGTAAAGATTTCCTTGAATAGAGTTTTATTAAATGTATATATTTTGTCATGAGTGGATGTTGAATTTTATCAAGTACTTATTCTATATCTGTTGAAATGATCTTATGATTTTTCTTTTTAGCTGATGTATATATAATTATACATTACTTTCAGAAGAAATTCCTTCTTTGTAATATTCACTTATCCCCTCCAGACTATTATTAGTCCATTCATACCCATAGTCATCTAAGTAATATATTTTTACTTTCTTTAGTTTCTATATATTTATTGATAGATACCTTGCATTTTTGTTATAAACAAAATTTTTAAAATAGTATAAACAGATTGTTGCTGTGATAGTCTTATAATTTTTAACCCTCCTATGTTGGTTTGTTGTGCCAGGTATAAAAGAAAAGAAGAAATCAACAAAATCTGCAGAAGATGGCACATCTCCAGAGGAACAAGCTGAACTAGAAAGACAAAAGGTAAAACATGGTCATGGTTACATGCTTAGTGGAAAATTGATATGTACAGATCAAGTGGAGTTATCCATATGTTTCCAGTATCCCTAATAAAAAAATAACTGATTTTAGTTATGAATTTATAAATAAGAATTTCAGCAGCATAGTTTTTAAATGTCATCTTTTTACCAAATTTCTCCAACTAGTATCCAGCTAGTACAAAGTTAAAATTTACCTCAAACCCAAGGCATGTCCCTTTGTGATTAAGAGGAAAATATCTTATTATTAAAAACCCTTACTATAACTGAGACCAAAAAAAAATAGTACTATTCAAACCTTAAAATAATAATGCCATAAGTTTTAAACCCTGTAATACAGGGTTTGCTTTATGGCTTGTTCAGTGCTCATTTCTCTCTTTTTATTATTGAAAATAACATAAATTTAGTGTACAAAATTAGTCTTTCTTGGAAGTGTAGTGAATTTTATGCTTCAGTGCCTCCAAAGATCCATGGCACAGAGTAATATGTATTTTTCCTGAGACAGGAATTGGAGTCAACAGTGTTCATAAGACTGATGTTCATAGCACTGTCTAGGAGGGAGCCTGACTGGTCACCTAAACTCTGCATCTTAATACATGTTTTACTGCATATGCAGAATGTTCACAGAGTTAAGGAGCAAAAGAATACCTTTCTTTTGTAGAAAATGGCTCTAAAAAGAAAGCCAACTGCAGGTAGCGGTGGTGGAAGGGAGACATAATTAAAGCAGTCTAAAGTGGTAATGGAGGAAGATTCACAGGAATCTCATAGCACACTCTGTATTTTCTCTAGTGTACATGGTTGTTTACTTGATTCTTGAAGGTTTACATTTAATCCCATGGTCAGTAGAAAATACTTATTTAGTGGAAACAAGCATTATATTAGATTACAGAAGCAAATATTAAGATCCTGCCTTCATAGAAATGTGTCAGCATTGAAGAAGTAAAGGCCAAAAAAAAGCAAAAGAAAAAAGGAATTCCTTGTTCCTAAAGCACGTTTGGAAAATCTAGTTTGTATCACAAAATACTACATGTTTGCTAGATTTAGTGTCTGCTTTAAAAGAACAAACTGAAAATGAGAAATTTTTATTTGGGGGGACCTGAGGACTTATTTCTACAGCCTACTAACCAGTTACACTAGGTGAAATATGGTCTGGTTTTTAGATAAAGCTTCCTGCTGCCAGTGATGTTGCTTCTAAAAATTATACCCATTACTGTATGGAGATCTCTGGGTTTCGTTTTGAGTTCTGGTGATCCACAATCAGTTTAAGGATGACAAGCGTTATCCCAGAGCATTGATGGCTTGGTTTTCCTTTCCTGGGGGGATATCTGTGCCCTATACTCCTGTTTAGGGAAAGAAAAGCACTGTTGTATATTTGAACTCTTTTCTCTCACAGGCTGAAATGGCTTTGCTCGTGATGGATGAGGAGGAAGAGAGCAAGAAACACTTCAATTATAACAAGATTGTGGAGCACCAGAATCTGAGCAAAAAGAAGAAAAAACAGCTTATGAAGAAGAAGGAATTATTGGAGGATGACTTTGAGGTAACCAGGGACAAAAGTCATTATCCTCTTAAAGCTGGTGTTAAATCTAAAGTCAGCTCTGGAGATAAAAATTGAGCGTCTTAGGAAGGGCCCATGGTGGAGCCAAAGCTACCATCTTTCAGTCCAACACAGCCAGTTCATCCATGGGGTGTTTCTTTGGTTGAGCACCAGGTGATGTAGTTGGCTTCCATTTTGGTAGCCACGTTGCACCAAAATATGTAGCTTTTAGTGTTAGAATCACATGCACTGTAATGCTCACGCTGGGAAAGTTCTGCATCATTAAGCCTGACTGAGAAATAGCAGGTTCACATCACATTGCGTCACAGTCTGTGTGCAAGGGCCAGTGCAGTAGGCCATGCTTTTTTAATTGCTATGTTTCTTGTTTCCATCGCTCCCTCTTTTCCTTCTTTTTGCTAAGTACATATTTCTAGTGGCCACACAGTCCCCATGCATGAGTTTGAACCCTGTACAGAAAACCTACAACAGCTGCCAGGAACTATTTGATGACTTCCATCCATTAGCATGGAAGAATAGACCCAGAAGAAGATGGGAGAGATTTTGAAGTTGTTTAGAGAATTGAGAGGGGCATACAGATAACTTCTAAGAAGCGTGGAGAGGGACTTTGAAACCACTGTGTAGCTCCGGTTTCTGTTAAGTCAGCTCCATGTGTGGTGCTGTTCCACTGAACTTTTTGGTGAATTGATTTTCTTATGAAAAGTTAAAAACAAAGAATGATTTGTAGTCAGATCTTCTATAAGAGAACTGTCTCCACACACTAATCATCATGCATAAAAACATTTTTCATGAGTGTCGTGGTGGTGGTGGTGGTGGTATCACGTCTGTTGTCCTTACTATAACTAGGTAACTCTACAGTCCATCTCTGGGTGGACTCATTTTTCCCATGGGAATGATGGGTGGCAGTGAGTCATGCTCCCTTTCTGGCTGGTCACCCCTGTGCCTGGCAATACTTGAAGACCTGGCTGGAGTTAAGGGTACACTCTTAACATGTAGGACCACAGTGTTTTTGTAGAAAGATAAAGGATAAATTTGGGGCTTGTGTCTGACCAGATCTTGGTCTCAGGGGTGCCATCTTTCCCATTTTAATCTTTAAGTCTTTTGCTGTATGAATCACCCTCAGTAGCTGCTCATTTTAGCACAAAGGTTGAAAAAAAAGTTTAATGTACTCAGAATGCAATGACTGCATAAAACTCCAGCAGGAGATACCATCACTGGCTTAATTATCCCAGTCAGAAAGAGGTTTCACACTGTAAGCGTGGAGGAGCCTGCCTACTCCAGTGGTCACTCCTCCCCTCCTCCAGATGCTCGGTCTAAGTGGCTGGTGTCGTTCCAGGCCATTGTATACATAGACTACGATAGTTCCCTTTCAAGGATATTGTCATTGTGTGATTAAAAACAGTGTGCCCTGCACATTGTGGTTCAGGAATAAACCTTAAAACTCCATTGAAGGGCTTCCCTGGTGGCGCAGTGGTTGAGAGTCCGCCTGCCGATGCAGGGGATATGGGTTCGTGCCCCGGTCCGGGAAGATCCCACATGCTGCGGAGTGGCTGGGCCCGTGAGCCATGGCCGCTGAGCCTGCATGTCCGGAGCCTGTGCTCCACAACGGGAGAGGCCACAACAGTGAGAGGCCCACGTACCGCAAAAAAAAAAAAAAAAAAAACCTCCATTGAAGATCTGTGGGAGAACAGTTTTCTAATGAATCAATGCAAAATGCCCACGTTTGTATTTTATATAATCAACTCACTTACTTTCGAAATTTGGTCCCATTTCTGGGCCTTTTGGTTTACTAATTTTATTTATTTATGTTTTCCTTTTGGATTTGCAGGTCAATGTTAAGGATGCACGGTTTCAGGCAATGTATACTTCCCACTTGTTCAATTTGGATCCTTCAGATCCTAATTTCAAGAAAACAAAAGCTATGGAAAAAATCCTTGAGGAGAAAGCCCGTCAGAGAAAACAAAAAGAACAAGAACTTACTCAGGCAATAAAGAAAAAAGAGAGTGAAATTCAGAAGGAATCACACAAGAGATCCATTGATCCTGCCTTGTCAATGTTGATTAAATCTGTAAAAAACAAAACAGAGCAGTTTCAAGCAAGAAAAAAGCAAAAAGTCAAATAGGTGTAAGTTGTTTCTTTTTGGATTGAGAATGTATAAAGTATACAGAAGTGATGGAAGGAATACTTATTGGGAACAGTGCTATACCTTTCAAGAATATGAATAAAAACTGACTGTTGTAAAAATTTTTTTCCGTATATAACAATTAGACCTAATTGTGTATGATTGATAGATTCATACTGTGTATTTCCACAGATTAATCATAATCCAGATTATAGGATTTATAAAATTTTTATATTTATTACTCTTCTAGCTTTTTTTAAAGACTGTTTACAATTCTATTTAAAAAATAAAGGAGTGCCTAAGTCTTAAGTCTGAATAAGAGTTAGGAACAAGTTGAAAATATGTATATGCAATACATTAATTTATCTGGAAGCAGGAGGCAGATTTAGATACTTGTTTAAATAATTTATATTTCTAGCCATAATGAATAGAAGCCAATAACTTTCTTTGTTGTTTGGTCATGTTTTTTATAGTTTGTTTATTAATTTGTAAATAAAAATTTTTATTATTTTGTATAGCACTGAATTCATTTTATTCACCTCCAGTAAACTACTCTCTGGAAAAATATCTGAAAAACTGACTAACTCTTTAAGAGGACAACTCCATGGAAAGGCAATTCCAGGTTTGCATTGTTCATAATTATATTTGAAATGTTCATGAGCTCTGCAATGATTTTTATGTTTATAGTAACAGAAAATTCTTCTGTCTGCCCTTCAGAGTTTTGGAATGCTTGGAAGAATGAGTATGCTGCTATAGAGTTTAAGGAATCTTAATTCTTTTTAAAATTAAAGTAAAACACACCTTCAAAGCCTTAGTACTCCTGGATTTCATCTGGTCTAGGTTTTGTAAACTGTTAACTGACCACTTAGAAGAATTAGGTGTGCTGTATAAATAAATGAAAATAAAAACCAAAATAGTCACTTGGAATGAATGATAAATATGGTAGCTTCTGAAAGGCAGTAGAAGTTTGGCCAGGTTTGTGGTTAATAGTAAACTTGACATTATTGGTACAAAAATTCAAGCGTGCCAACGTAGTATGTTTTCAAGAATAAAAGGATGTAAGACTCAGAATGATATCAAGATAATAAGGGCGTATAAACAGTCTATGTAAGGGGAAGGAAAAAAGAGGATATCTAAAATAGCTCATAATAACAGAAAAATGCAGAGTATTGTGCAGGGAATGGTGGGTTTTTTTTTTTATTTTAACATCTTTATTGGAGTATAATTGCTTTACAATGGTGTGTTAGTTTCTGCTTTATAACAAAGTGAATCAGTTATACATATGTTCCCATATATCTTCCCTCTTGCGTGTTCTTATCATAAAGTGCTAATAACATTGTTAGGTAATTCAGCCAAATAAAGCAGTATTTATGTACTTATCACTAGAAGATCATGAATCTTAATATATTTTTGAATATAGTCTATAATTGTATACTTTTTCATGTTTCATTTTTATGCAAGGAAAAAGACTTTAAACTTTAATCACAGTGTGGGGATTACTCAGTTTGATTTTAAGATTCCTGTGAAACTTACTCTTGGTTTTTTAATTGTTTTGGTTTGGTTTGGATTTTTGTTTTTGAGCCCTTTGTTGTTAAGTCACTGTATTTAATTGTAAATCTCATTTTACTAGTCAGGCACATGATTGATTATAACAAATAAATTGAGCATATAAGCTTTGCACAGCCCTGGCTCCTTTTCTCAAAGAATTGATATTTTTTAAGTAGGAAAAAAAATGAGAATTGCATTGTCAGGTACTGCATTAAATAAACATAATACACTAAGAATGTTAGGTTCTCAATAAATATAATAATTACTGGTAGTAAAACTCAGGATAAAAAAATGGCCACTGTCATAATCCAACAAACAATGTGAGGGTAGTTTGGGTGACTCTTAAGGTCACATTTATTTGGATTGTTTGTTGTTGTTGGTATTCTTGATACCAAAACCAGATGAAGACAGTACAAGTAAAGAAAATCTACAGACTGGTATTTATTGTTAATATATAGAAATGAGATTGCTTCTGGAGAATTAATGTCTCACAAACTTAGGCATAAAAAACCTCAACAAAATATTAACAAATTGAACCTGCCAATGTATAGAAAGAATTATACACCATGGCCAAGGGGGTTTAATTCCAGGTATGCAAAACTGGTTCATCCACAATCAACCAACGTAATCCACTGTATTAACAGGCTAAAGAAGAAAAAGTATATGATCATATCAATTGATGAGAAAAAGTATTTGACAAAATCTAACATCCATTCATGATAAAAACAACTTTGGAATAGAGGGAAACTGCTTAACTTGATAAAGAGCATGACAGAAACCCTACAATTAGCCTACTTAGACCGAATGTTTGCCTAAGATTGAGAACAAGGCAAGGCTGTCTTTTAATCGTGTCTTATTTTCTGTATTCTGATCCTCTGACCACTGGGTGGGTCCTTGCTGTTCCTACAGAGACTGCCCCTCCCAGGGCTGGCCAGTTCCCAGAGTTAGTAAATAACTTGCGCACAAGCATGCCTTTCGAATGCAAAGCAACAAATCCAGAGCCCATACCTTCAGCCACCTCCTTTATTGGGCTTTCACACAGTGGGCCACTATCCTCGTGCCCTACCCTAGAGCCCACTGAAATTCAAGCTAGCCAATCCTAAACTTTCTTACCCTGCCTCGCCCATCCCTTCCCAAAGAAGCCACAATAAAGCCCCTTGCCCACATTTTCCCCTGTTCTCTGCCTCCTCACCAACCCCAGTGTTTCCCTGTGTGACCCCCTTCCGTGGCATGCTAGGGAATGTGAGTATAAAAAACTTCTTCAATCACAACAGTTATTTCTGTATGTTCGTATCTTACCATATCTGATTAATACAAGTCCCAGCTACCCTTAAAACAATGTCCACGCTCACTACTCTGGAAGTTCTAACCACTGCAATAAAGCAATAAAAATAAAAAGCGTACAGATTGAAAAGGAAGAAATAAAACTGACGGGGCTTTCCTGGTGGCGCAGTGTTTTAAGAATCCGCCTGCCAATGCATGGGACACGGGTTCCATCCCTGGCCCAGGAAGATCCCACATGCCGCAGAGCCACTAAGCCCGTGCGCCACAACTACTGAGACTGTGTGCCACAACTACTGAAGCCCGCACACCTAGAGCCCCTGCTCCGCAACAAAAGAAGCAACCGCAATAAGAAGCCCATGCACCACAATGAAAAGTAGCCCTTGCTCACTGCAACTAGAGAAAGCCCGCGCACAGCAATGAAGAACCAACGCAGCCCAAAATAAAAAAAAAATAAATAAATTTATAAAGAAAGAAAAAAAACTGACCCTATTTGCTGATGACATGATTGTCTACATACAAAATCCCGAGGAATCTACAAAAACAAAACCAAAAAAATCCTCAAACTAAATAAGGGAGTTCAGCAAGATCACAGGATACAATGTCATCACATAAAAATCAATCACATCTCTATATACTAACTATGAACACATGGAAACCGAAATTAAAAACACGATTGTTCCAAAGAAAATAATATACTCAGGTAAAAACTTACCAAAACATATACAGAGCTTGTATGCTGAAAATTACAAGATGCTGATGAAAGATGCTCTTTTTTTTTTTAATGTCTCAAGAGTCTGCGGTGATATCCCCTTTTTCATTCCTAATATTGGTGATGTGTGCCTTTGCTATCTATTTTTGGCTAATCTGGACAGAGGTTTATGAGTATCATTGAGTTTTTTTTTTTTTTTTGCAGTAGTGGGCCTCTCACTGTTGTGGCCTCTCCCATTGCAGAGCACAGGCTCTGGACACGCAGGCTCAGTGGCCATGGCTCACGGGCCTAGCTGCTCCGCGGCATGTGGGATCTTCCCAGACCGGGGCACGAACCCACGTCCCCTGCATTGGCAGGCGGACTCTCAACCACTACGCCACCAGGGAAGCCCTCATTGAGTTTTTGATCTATTGAACAACAAGCTTTTGATTTCGTTCATTGTTCTCTATCACTTTTCCATTTCCAATTCCTGCGGAAGTCTTCCCCCAGCTCTCCAGCAGCCAGATTCCTAGCATGTCCCATTAGTGTGGCACCTCGCCATCCAGTTGGCCACAGCTGCTCTCTCTCATGCGAGGTGTAGACCTCAATCCCAAGGGAGGAAGGGGCTCTTCCACATTTGCTCCTTATTTGAGTGCTGTGCCTCAGCCATAAGAATAGTGGCTGTAACCTACATTTGTGATTCCTTTGTTCTTTAGAGTTCTCTTTTTCCCTTAGTTACCTGCTTATTTGTCAGTCCTGTTACTCTAATGCCCTGTTTCAATGATTAATTATTTAAACTTTCTTTGTTCAAATTGTTTCTCTCTTTTTAAAAAATATTTATTTATTTATTTGGCTATATTGGGTCTTAGTTGCAGCCTGCGGGGTCTTTCGTTGCGGCGTGCAGGCTCTTCATTGCAGTTTGAAGGCTTCTCTCTACTTGTGTCACTCGGGCTGCAGAGCACACGTGCTCAGTAGTTGCAGCACGTGGGCTCTCTAGTTCTGGCGTGAGGGCTTAGTTGCCCCGTGGCGTGTGAGATCTTAGTTCCCCGACTAGGAACTGAGCCCTAGTCCCCTGCATTGGAAGGCAGATTAACTACTGGGCCACCAGGGAAGTGCCTGTTCAAATTGTTTCTGTCTCCTGATTGGATGCTGACACCCAAAGATATTGTGCAAAGGGAATCTACTCACCTGAACCATATTGGGTCCTGAATGATCTTTCTACTCCTTTTTTTTTTTTTTTCGGCCGCACCATGCGGCTTGTGGAACTTTAGTTCCCCGACCAGGGATTGAACCTGTGCCCAGTAGTGAAAGCAAAAGCATGGAGTCCTCCTAACCACTGGACCCCCAGGGAATTCCCAATCCTCCTATTCCTAAATCTTTATTCCCACGCTCATGAGGCCCAGCTTTCTCACTCTTGCAGATCATGCAGATTCCCTTGAGTCCTGACCATTCTGGTTACCTATTACTTTATAACAAACCACCCCCAAACTTTGCAGCTTGAAACAACCACAATCATTTAGTTCTTCAAAACTATTCACTTTGCATAGGGCTCAGTGGGGTAGGCTCATATATTCTCCACATGGCATTAGCTGAGAACTAGAGGATTTGCTTCCAAAATGCCTCTTTCATGTGACCTGCAAGTCAGTGCCAGCTGTTGACTGGGTAGCTGGGTTCCAAGGTGAGTGGGATGGAGATTCTATCACGTTCTATGATCTAGGCTCAGATGTCGCATAGTGTCACTCCTCCCATCCATACTTAACTAGTTAAGGCAGTCAAAAAGATTTTCCCAGGTGAGGGGATATAAACTCCACCTCTTAATGGAGGAGAATGGCAAAGTCCTGGAAAAGGCTGCATGTCCAGAAATATTGTTGCAGCCATCTTTGGAAGATGAGACCTGCTGCACAGGCCACTTAATGAAAATCTCCCCCACACATTAAAAAATATGTATATTACAATTACAGTAAGTGCTCCATTCTTTGAGATCACCTAAATGAGTCTGTAGTCTTTGCAATCATAAGAGTATAAGTGACAGCCCAAATCAGCAGAGAAAACTCTCCCCCAGCAGTTGGACCATAGTAGACAGGATCATTAAGAAGTTCAGACCAGGAGAAAGGTTATACATGCTCCTTTAAGTGACTATGGATGAAACCGGTGGTTGTTTCCCAATATCTGTTCTTTCCATCTTCCATAGTAATAGAATCCTTTAGTTGAACATAGGGCTTTCCAGAATAAGACAATTTTACCCATCCTCCCTTGCATCCTGGTGTGGAAGCAAATTACAGCTTCTAGGGACCTTCCTTTGAAATCATCAGACTAGCACATTTTGCCTCTTACCTTCTTCCCTTCTTTCACCCAAGTGCCTGGAATGCAGATGTAATGGCTTAAGTTCCAGCAGCCATCTTGGACCCTGAGGACAAAAGTCCATTATGTAGAAATAATGTTAAGTTCATTATGTAGAAATAATGTAGTCATAATAATAAATAAAAATTATGTAGTAATAATAATAAATCCATTATGTATACTGGTACATAAAGGATGGTAAGCTGGAAGGAGCCAGAATCCCTGAGGACTTAGTAAAGTACAGCCACCATATAATCCATAGACTGTCTTTTTTGAGACATCTATGTGAAAGAAAAATAAAATACTACCTTGTTTAAGCCACTATTTTCTCAGGTCTCTGTTACTTGCTGTTTCTACCTATATCCTAACACAAAGATGGATACAGTGGTGTTGGGTTATAGTCTTTATGGACTATTTTGCCCTATTTTGTAGATCATTTCTCCATATTCTTAAGGAAACTCTTGATATTACATTATAGTCAGGGTGCTTGAAGCTTGAGAGTGCCAGAATAGGGTGCTCCATCATGTAAGTTTCCCAGATTTCTGGATATGGACATGAGTCAAGAAAAGTGAGACAAACCACTTAGAAGGCAACTGGGACCCTTTGTTCCACAAGCCCCATTGACATTAGTTACAAACTCTATATTCAGCATCTCTGAGTTCACATTATCACTTCCTTGAAAAGTTTATGAAAAAGGAGTTGCCAAGAGTAACCAGAATCAGGCACATGGGAAAATGAAAAAGTGTGAATGAAAGTCTGTGCTCAGCCTGAAGTATGGATTCTGCATTACCCCAAAATTGCCAAAATGTGGAGATGAGAACTCCATGCTGTAGACAGTGCCAAAGCAAATAGACTAGCAGATTATATTATGTTGAGGAAAGTTGTGAGAAATGCCAGCTTTGGGGTTATGAGCTGTTTCCATGTATTTTAAAAAATTGAGTCATTATCTTTCATACTACACATGCCCTTGTATTGAGTAGCCAATCTTGAGTTTTTAACCCTTTTTACTAATATCTGAAATTAATGAGAAGTGTCTTTTCTTTTAGACTAGTAAGAAATAATATAATCCATCATATTTCAGAAAGTTCATCTGATGAATAAGGTAAGAAATGGCCAAAAAATTACACTAAATTTTAAAAATCTTTTTGGAAAAATCATTAAACCAAGAATTAGTTAGGAAAGACCTTTAAGTTAGAAATGGAGCAACCCTAAAAGATAGAAAAAGTTTAATCTGACAGCAGCTCATTATTTGACGAAAGAGAAACTTTGAAAACAATAATTTGATTTATGTATGTTGTTCCATTTGGATCTATTATAAATATTTGTTCTAGGACAATTTTAGGGTTCTTATGGAGAGCTCCAGCAGTATCAGAAACCACCTAGGAATTGTTGTGTTTCTTTAGATTTCTTCGGATTCAACTGAACCTCAATTCTCCCATCCATTGCCTTAGGATTGTTGCAAGGAACATAAAACAATTCAAACTAATGTAAGCAAAAATTCTTAAAAATATGAAGGCGGACTTTTTATTCCAAGGGCCCTGTGGGATCTCATAGCACTGAATCCGAAGGTGGAAAGCAATCAGTTCTCAGGAAGAGACTGAGAGCAGGAACTAGAGAATGTCCTCAGCAACTCTCCTTCGCGCCTCTGTTTTCTTCTGTTCACCTTGTTTTACTCACAATGATTCCAACAGGCCTCTCTCCTTAGCCCACTGGGCAAGTGGGATAAGATGACCCTGAGGCAGGAGATAGATGGGCTCCAGGTTAGGCATTTACAACTGGCCTCCTGTTTACATTTCTTGGGGGCAGGAAAAAGGTGGGCTTCAGGCTGGACACTTACAACTAACCTCCCGTTTGCATTTCCTGAGACAGGAGCTAGGTGGGCTCCAGGTTAGGCATTTACAATCAGCCTCCTGTTGTCTCCTGAGGACACTTTAAGATAACAGTCCTGACAGGGACGGAGAGGGGCTAAACCCCGTTGGAGTAAAGATCTCCTGATAGAGATTTCCCATCCCTGGGGCAAGGGAGACACTGCACATGCGCAGAAAGCCCCCTTGTGGTCAAAAGGAGGGGCACCACCCCAGAATAGGTGATGCCACGGCCCCCCATAGCCCTCTGGGCTGGAATCCATCTTGGAAAAAAGTTGTGCACGCATGGTGGGGAGCATCCTAGGGCAGGTCAGGTGTGGAAGAAGAAACCAGATAATTGGTCAAAAGTAAACCCGGAAGAACCACCCTGTATAAATGACTTAACCGTCTCTTTGATGTGCTCCTCCTCATTAGGGAGGACGCCCACATCTTTCTCTCTGGTGTGCATCTCTGCCTTGTTTCTGTCTTAACTAAACAGTTTCTCTGTGTGCTCACCCACTTGTTGTGCTGTGTCTCTAATAATAAACTTTGTGCCTGTTTTTACAGTTTTTACCTCCTTGAGAAATACATTTTTCAATGGGGGCAAGGGCCAGGGGAATTTTGCTTCTAGCCTCTAGCTCCTGGTGGACTGGCTGCTAGGATTCCTGGTTTTCATCCAGGCTACCCAGGTTCAATTCCTTGGCAGGGAACTAAGATCTCGCTTCACGCCATCGCCCACTGCTGTCTCTCCGAGGTCAACCCCATCAAAGTTTCCACATTTTAAGTTACAGGTCCATTTTTTATGTTATTAAAAGAAGAAGGTTTTGCCTTGTGTTCAAGATTCAGGAATGAATTTGGAATTTTTCATTGTGATACTATTAAAATAAAGATAAATTAATTGTCTACATGATTATATAGAGTGCAGTATTAAGAATTGCTTAGTAAATTTACTTGTAAATATTATATACCAACTAAAACAATTTAAAAAATGTTTTATACTATTATGAGTTACATGATAATCTAAAAGATGTTCCAAGCATTTGAAATAGCTAAACTACAAAGGATCCTTAATGTCTGTAAATAGAGAGGAAAAGATTAAATCTATTGGCAATAGAAGAAGTTTTATCCTCTGTAAGTGAACAGTGATTTTGCGTTAAAAATCTGGGAAAATGTATTCACATGGAATCTTTTTCTTTAACCTTTGTCTTGATGGAAAGCAATAAAGTTCTAAACAGATATTCAGCATTTTTAAAGGAGGAACTTCTACATCTGATCTTATTTTTCCAGGAGTTAAAAAAGGAACTTAGACTTTAAGAAGTTGCACAAAATGCTGGTAACAGGGATTGCCTCTGGGGGAAAGAGGAGACTTACTTCCACCTGGATACCTTTGTATATGGCTTTGTTTTACTATACATCACTTTAAAATTTCTTTAAATAGTCCCACCTCTAATAAAGAGAAATGTCATAATAATTCTGAACTGGACCCTTTTACTATAAAGGACATTATTGGGACAATGGCAGAACTTGAATGGCCTAAGGATTAATTGGTAGTGATGTATCAATGTTGATTTCCTACTTTTGATGGCTGAATTTTGGTTATTTAAGAGAATGTCTTTGCTTGGATGATGAGGCATCATGTTGGGAGCTTGCTCTCGCTTGACTGAGGGACCAACAAATATCTTTGTACTGTCTTGCAAGTTTTCTATAAGTTTGAGATTGTTTCAAATAAAGAATTTTTAAATTATTTTTTAAAAAGTCTAAGTTCTAAATTTCCAGAGAGACAATGTGATTATGTTCCCATCTTGTGTTCCCTGCTCACCCATCAGCTATGGTCAATAAGATCCAGTTTCTAAAACAGAAATTGGGGAATTGCTCCAGTGGACGTCTGCTGCACCAGCGATACCTGGGTCACTAGTTTTGCACTGTTGGATTTTTTGGTAACCCATCAGTATTTCTTAATTAACACTGTTAATTAACACTGTTAGTTCTCTGTCTCTTTTCTCTTTGGGGAAGTGGGGAGGGGTGGGGACTGGACATGTGAAATACAACAAGAATCTAAGACTAGCTTCAAAGAAGTATCCAATGTGAAACTCCAGGCTGTAGACACAGTGTAATGACTGCTGCTCTCCTGGTGAAAATCCCATTCCAATGACTGCAGTGTTTCACCATAATTTTTTTGTTTGTTTATTTTTTTTACTGAAATATAGTTGATTTACAATGTTGTGTTAGTTTCAGGTGTACAGCAAAGTGATATATATATATATATATATATATATAACTGAATCATATATATGAATATATATATATATTCTTTTTTTCACCTTCTCTTCCATTATAGGTTACTAGAGGGTATTGCGTATAGTTTCCTGTGCTATACAGTAGGTCCGTGTTGGCTATCTATTTTGTATATGGTAACGTGTATCTGTTAATCCCAAATTCAAAATTTATCCCTCCCCCCCGACTCTTTGGTAACCATAAGTTTGTTTTCTATGTCTGTGAGCCTATTTCTATTTTATAAATAAGTTCATTTGTATCATTTTTTTAGATTCCACTTATAAGTGATATCATATGATATTTGTCTTTCTCTGTCTGGCTTACTTCACTTAGTATGGTAATCTCTAGGTCCATCCATGTTGCTGAAAATGACATTATTTCATTCTTTTTCTATGGCTGAGTAATATTCAATTGTGTATATGTACCACAGCTTCTTTATCCATTCCTCTATCAGTGGACATTTAATTTGCTTCCATGTCTTGGCTACTGTAAATAGCGCTACTATGAACATTGGACACCATGATGTTTTATCAGATTCTCTGCCCTGGACAAGAACTAGCCTTGACAGTAGATAGTTTTATTTTATTTTATTTTTTGTGTCCAATATATATATTTTAATTTATTTTTTATTTATTTGGATTGTTTTTGAGTATTACAAAAATGAGAAAGTCACCAATGTTTCTTCATTAATTCATAGCACTTAGGTGACCGTGGGTTACACTTTCCTCTGCTACTGCATCCCCACTTAAGTTTTCTTTAAGGGCTTCCTTTTCTCCTCCCTAGGAGGGCCAGACACCCCTGCACAGCAGGGATTTTCCTGCTCTTGGCTTTTAAAGGAAACTTTTCAGGAAATCAAAATCTTCACTTGCCATGTTTCATCACTACTAAAATACGTTTAAAATTATCTGATATAATCAGGTATGGCCATTAAAAACTACACGCACAAAAAATGTCTTTACACGGTGGAAATACCTTCTGAAGTGCTTCCTTCCTGCGACTTAACTGCAGAAAATTTTCAGGCAGTTTCTAGCATTTATATATATTCTCTTCACTTTCGGAGGGATGGGAAATGAAGTAAAAGTAGTGGGTACTTTTATACCATCCTTAGAACCAAGTCTTTATCATCCACAGGCCACTAAAATAGTGGTCCTGGTCACCCTATTTCTGGCCCTCCATCTTGGGGCACGTGGCAATGAACTTTCCCGTGCCTTTTGAAGTTATATGTGGCCATAGGACTTGCTTTGGTTAGTGAAATGTAAGCCGAAGAGAGAACCAATATAGAACCCACTACCTTATCTTCGCCCTTCCCAGGGTTATTCTAAGATCCAGATAAACAGCCAACCCATGTGGTTCATGTAAAAAAGAAACCTTATTTTAAGCCACTCAGCTGGGGGTTATTTGTTTTGCAGCATGACCTCGCCCATCCTGTTGGATGGAGATGCCTCATTGCCCCAACCTCAACCCTTTGGGACTCAGTACCCTTCCTCCTCCTGGTCTTGTATATGTATCTACAAGGAAGGCCTCTCTCTCCCCTGAGAACTTGATTAATGCTTTTGGGTGTTTGGGGGGGCATGACCTATTTAATTTATTTTTAATTTTTATTGGAGTATAGTTGACTTACAATGTTGTGTTGGTTTCAGTATACAGCAAAATGAATCTGTTATCCATATACGTATAGCAACTCTGTTTTTGATTCTTTTCCCATATAGGCCATTAGAGGGTATTGAGTAGAGTTCCCTGTGTATACAAGGTCATTATTAGTTGTCTATTTTATATATAGTAGTGTGTGTCAATCCCAATCTCCCAGTTTATCCTTCCCTGCCCCGAGAACTTGATTAATGTTAAAAGTTATCCATTATTTATTATTATTGTTTATATTAATTCATTTTTCTTATACTGGCCTACTTGTAAGTTATCTACTGCTGTCACATCAGATTATATCCTTCCTGTTGGGACAACCTTGCTTGTGACTTGGAGTGAGGGGCTACGTTACACTGTGGTGGGCGGATGTTGGGATGTGCTCTCAGTGCTGTACCATTGCAGTACAATATCCAAAGGTTTGGAAAAATAAGACTCTGACCAGACCAGCAGTTAGCTTTAGGATCCATGACAGATAATGGGGGTGCCCACCGAGATGAGTGTGTAGGAACCAGTGTGGTGGTTAAGGGTGTAGAATTTAGAGTCAGGAAACCTGGTTTTGAATCCCAGCTCTGCCACTTTTTCACCTTCAATATAGTGTTACTCACAGTACCTTGCTTTTAAGGATTAAATGAAATAATGTTCGAAAAACCCCTTGAATATTGCCTGACACACAGTGATTGTTCAGGAAGTCTTAGCTGTTATTCATCTTATTATTACTGTCACAGTCCAGAAAATAATCCCTCCTCCCCCCTCCCCCACCCCAGCTCATTCCATTTTGACATAAAATGGGTAAATCTTTTCTTGGAGTTGCCCTTGACTGGGAGCATGATTTTGCCATTGATCAAAACCAGTGCCTCTGGAGGTAATTTTAGATGAATCCAAATGTGAAACTGCTGGTCGAACTCATTTAAGATCTTAACTTAGTATTGTTGGATGGTACACGATAAGAAAGCAAGAAGCTTTATGGGAATTCCCTGGCGGTCCAGTGGTGAGGTTTAATCAAAACAACAAAGAAGAACATCATAGTCTTGTTTTTCATCTTGTTTTTCTAATGACCCATGCTTTTTTGCTTGGAAGGAAGGAAGAAGAAAGAAAGAAAGAAAAGAAAGAAAGAAAGAAAGGGAGAAAGAGAGAAAGAGAGAGGGAGGGAGGGAGGAAGGGAGGGAGAGAGAGAGAGAGAGAAAGAAGGAAAGAAAGAAAGAAAGAAAGAAAGAGAGAGAGAGAGAGAGAGAGGGAGGGAGGGAGGGAGGGAGAGATAGAGAGAGAAAGAAAGAAAAAAGAAAGAAAGAGAGAGAGAGACTTGGCGCTCTCACTGCCGGGGTTGGGGAACTAAGATCCTGGAAGACGCATAGCTCGGCCAAATTAAAAAAAAAAAAAAAAAGAAGAAGAAGCAGCAGCTTTACATTTTAGATCTCGAAGCTAGTAATACGGACTAAGTAATGGCCAAGCGCTCTACCACTGTAGAGATAAATAGTTTGGAAGTGTATCAGAAGTAGCTCTCCCTAGCTCCTTGGTATCCGTAATTTGGCTGGTGAGATTCGGGAGCTAGAAAGACAGATTGCCAGGGCTGGAAGGTCTTTTCCCTTATTGTGATTGGCTGTTCTGAGATCTTGCCTTTCCTCTGACCGCCTGGAGAGAAGCTCTCCTGGCCTTCTCCTATCTTCAGATGATGCTGATTCCCTCCATTTCATCTTTGGGCAAAGCCAGAGGTCATTTCTGGTTCAGTTAGGGTTCCTGGGTTACAAGCAAATGAAGAGATTTATTGGCAGAATAATGTGTAGCTTGTGGATTCATAGGAAGAGCTAAACTTTCCAAATGATAGGACCCAGGTGCCTCTAGGAATCTCAGTCAGCAGTAGCTTGAGAAACTTCTCCCAAGGATGCCGCTGCTAGTTGTCTCAGAAACAACTGTCTTACATCTTGACAACTCTACTCAAGGAGCAATTTTCTGGGACAGAAAGTGTGATTGGTCCAGCTTGGGTCAGGTGGGTCCATCTATCCCACTCTCTTGGACCCTACCCCTCACTCACTGGGGCCAAGGGCAGGTGGGTGAAGGTTGGATCTATTTCTAGCAGGAGAAGACAGAGGGGCTGAGCAAACCAACCTGAGAGTCCCTTCCTTTCTTTCTTCCTTCTTTCCTTCCTCCCTCTTTCTTTCTTTCTTTCTTTCTTTCTTTCTTTCTTTCTTTCTTTCTTTCTTTCTTTCTTTCTTTCTCTCTCTTTCTTTCTTTCTCTCTTTCTTTCCTTCCTTCTTTCTCTCTCTCTCTCTTTCTTTCTTTCTTTTTTCTTTCTTTCTCTCTCTCTCTCTCCCTCCCTTCCTCCCTCCCTCCCTCTCTCTCTCTCTCTCTCTTTCTCCCTTTCTTTCTTTCTTTCTTTCTTTTCTTTCTTTCTTTCTTCTTCCTTCCTTCCAAGCAAAAAAGCATGGGTCATTAGAAAAACAAGATGAAAAACAAGACTATGATGTTCTTCTTTGTTGTTTTTGATTAAACCTCACCAGCACTATGTTGTGTCTAGAGTCACTGATGCAGCTCAGGGAAGCAGTGTGACTAGAGGGGCTTGGAAAAGCAAAGACTACCTGAAAACATTCCCAAAGTCCAGAGAAATATTTTTTGTACTTAAATATAATTTAATGTGATTTTATTATATTTAAAAACATTGTTCTGGGAAGGGTTCATTAGCTTCACAATATTGCCAGGAGGCCACAACAGAAAAAAAGGTCAAGAACACCTTGATCTGGCATGTTGCAGAGGCTTCTCCACCAGCTCCCAGGATCCACATGGTGTGCAGGGTCTACAGCAGCCCCCTGCTCTTGCCCTAAGCACAGGCTCGTTGCTGAATGTGTAAGTCAGACATGCAGGATTATAAGATTACAGGTCAAAACCGCAAGAGGCTTTGATTTTTAAAATAACTGAAAGAGATGAGACAGAGATGAACAGCTCCACATGATTTCTATCACTCTCGCCTTCTGAAATTAAACACGTTGTTTCCAATTAATTGTGACAGCTGGCTTTTGTCTTCCTTTTATACATTTGGGGATTCCAAAAATAACCTCACTCAGCAACACTGACACACAGTTTTAATAACCAAGGTGGCTGAAGGACAAAATGCCTGGCTGTGTGATGTCCCTTTGGTGTGTGACTTGGAAGTCCATCCCGGGATTTTACCCTTTTTCCCTGTGTCTTTGGCAAGGAGGGAAGAATGGACAGGGTAGAAAGGAAGGAAGATGAGAAATGGAACAGCTTATCAGCTGTTGGCATTGATGGCATTGACCTTTTTTTTTTTAACATCTTTATTGGAATATAATTCCTTTACATTGGTGTGTTAGTTTCTGCTTTATAACAAAGTGAATCAGTTATACATATACATATGTTCCCATATCTCTTCCCTCTTGCGTCTCCCTCCCTCCCACCCTCCGTATCCCACCCCTCTAGGTGGTCACAAAGCACCGAGCTGATCTCCCTGTGCTATGTGGCTGCTTCCCACTAGCTATCTATTTTACGTTTGGTAGTGTATATATGTCTATGCCACTCTCTCACTTTGTCCCAGCTTACCCTTCCCCCTTCCCATATCCTCAAGTCCATTTTCTAGTAGGTCTGTGTCTTTATTCCCCTCTTGCCCCTAGGTTCTTCATGACCTTTTTTTTTTCTTCTTAGATTCCATATATATGTGTTAGCATATGGTATTTGTTTTTCTCTTTCTGACTTACTTCACTCTGTATGACAGACTCTAGGTCCGTCCACCTCACTACAAATAACTCAATTTCGTTTCTTTTTATGGCTGAGTAATATTCCATTGTATATATGTGCCACATCTTCTTTATCCATTCATCTGTTGATGGACACTTAGGTTGCTTCCATGTCCTGGCTATTGTAAATAGAGCTGCAATGAACATTTTGGTACATGACTCTTTTTGAATTATGGTTTTCTCAGGGTATATGCCCAGTAGTGGAATTGCTGGGTCGTATGGTAGCTCTATTTTTAGTTTTTTAAAGAACCTCCATGCTGTTCTCCATAGGTGAGCATACAGTCAGAGGCAGATTTGTCAGGCACCTTTTGTGTCACCAAGGCCCAGCAGGAAACTATTCATCTCAGATGGTTCAGATGAGGAGGCCTCACCAGGGAACAATCAAGGGGCAGGAAAGCACTCAGAGCAAAGCAACAGTGGGGAGCTCTGAACTGCCATTTTCTGGAGGGTTGCGGGGAGGAAACGGAGTTACAGGAGCTCAGGACAGAAGAAGCCACGCAGCAGGGACTTGTCCCTGGTGAACTGCTGGTGTGGAGACAAGCCTGCTCCTAACATTCATGGAACCCAGGCCGTTACAGACAGGTTAATGTTCAACAACCAGCTATCCAGGAAAAAAAATAGCCCTGATTTGTAGTGTTCATTGATTTACCTGCTGTAAATACACCCACTATGACGATTTCAAGCTACCAACCTGATGTCAGAGAACATGGAATTGGGAAAAGATGCCTACAGTTGGTTACAGATCCGTGTGAGCTGCTCCAGCGCACCACTGGGCTGGGGAGAGTGCCATGGGGCCCACATGCCATACACCTGAATATTTAAAAGTTACAAAGCAAGATTACACACTATGTGTGTTCTGCCCTCCGACTTTGATAGTCACAGTAAATATCCATAGTAAAGATCCATATTAAATTGATCCTAGTGCACCACTGAGATTTCGTGTATTAGCTAGGGTTCTCCAGAGCCAATAAGATGTGCATATATAATAGAGAAATGTATTTTAGGGAACTAGGTCATATGACTATGGAGGTTGGCAAGCCCACAGTCTGCAGGGCAAGTCATCAGGCTGGAGCCCAGGGAAGAGGCGAGGTTGTGACTCATGTCTGAAGGCCGTCTGCTGGCAGCATTACCCCCTTGCCCAGGGGAGTCAGCCTTTTGTTCTATTCAGACCTTCCACTGCTTGGATGAGGCCCACCTACATTATGGGGGGTCATGTGCTTTACTCAAAGTCCAGCCATTTAAATGTTAGCCTCATCCAAAAACACCTTCACAGAAACATCCGGAACAGTGGTTGACCAAGTATCTGGAAACCGTGACCCAGCCAAGTGGACACAGAAAATTAACCATCACATGGCTCCTTAAGATGGAGGCCTCGTTCTGGGAGGATGAGGTGCTGACAGCTCCGGGCACTGCCCTCTGCTGAAAGGGGCTGCCCTGTCCAAAATCACACCACACCCTCCCCACCCAGGGCGTGTCAAGGTATAAACGCCAGGCCCCTTTGCCTCGAGTTGGGACAAGACTAAAGGGCCAGCCCTGATACTGAGCTCCCCATCGGGCCCGCTGAGGTGTCATTTGTGACCGCGTCTGGTTCAACTTCTCTTTCTGCCCAATCCTATCTCCCCTGCAGCTGTCCCCCGAGTCCCACCCCAGTAAACTTCCTGCACGCAAATCTCCATTTCAGAGTCTAACACAGCCTGCTTCCTCTAACTCAGGGGTCAGCACGTTACAACCTGCAGGCCAAATCCAGCCCACTGCCTTCTTTTGTAAGTGTTACTGGAATACAGCTCTGTCCGCTCATTCATGTGTTATCTATGGCTGCTTTACACTGCACTCAGTAAGAGCTGCAACAGGAACTGTCTGGCTGACAATGCTTAAAATATTCGCTATCTGGCTCTTAACAAAAAAGTTTACAACTTGCCCCCAAACAGCAAATATACCTTTATAACCACAAAATGAAAAACACATGTAAACCTGTTGTTTTCATATAACTGAAAGTCAACAAAGTATTAAAGACAATTAAATTTAATTATGATTCCATATGATTGCCTTGTGTTATGGCCAGCAAGGTTTGGATGAGTAATAACATAAAGATATAATCAATTTATAAAGTATTCCCTATATATATTCCGTAAAATTAATTTCTATCTTTTTTTTTTTTTTTTTTTGCGGTACGCGGGCCTCTCACTGTTGTGGCCTCTCCCGTGGCGGAGCACAGGCTCTGGACGCACAGGCTCAGTGGCCATGGCTCACGGGCCCAGCTGCTCCGCGGCATGTGGGATCTTCCCAGACCGGGGCACGAACCTGTGTCCCCTGCATCGGCAGGCGGACTCTCAACCACTGTGCCACCAGCGAAGCCCTAATTTCTATCTTAATTTCAGCAAACTCACTATGTTTTATTATCTAGATTTCACATAATTTATATTTTGTTGATAGTAAAGATTAAAGGATTAAAGCTAAAATACAATTGTACTTAATATTTCAAAAAATTTTCATAAAACTTAGGAAGTAAATATAAAAAGTAAAAATTTTTAATTATTTTTTCATATTTTGCTTCAAAAACGTTTTGTTCTAGAACCTTCAAAATTTGTTACGTTTCAAAAACTAAATGAATTATTAATTACTTTCAAAATTAAAGAAAAACCATATAAAGGTCAAATTCGTATTTAACGTTTTTAAGTTTAATAGAACCTTTAAAAATATTTTTATAACACAAGCCTAGTCACAGTTTTAACATTTGACGTTCATCCAGTTGCCAAATGTAAAGAATCAGTATCATGCCTCACTCAGGTGACATCTAGGCTGTGTATACACAACATGAAATATTCCTTGGCCACCAAGTGAAAGTGTTGTAAATACCATCCTACATATACAGAGCACGAATTGGAACACCCAAAGAGAAGCAAGAAAATACATACTGAGCACTACCAGAAAACAGTACTTCATTATTCAAAGACCTATTGCATTTCTAGGAGGAGAAGAATTTAGCAAGTTAATTAATGTGTTTTTTTTAAAATCTAAGGGCTCTGCCATCAAATTCACCTGCACTTCAGGCATTGTCTGCACTGATGGTAGTGCTCTCTCCCAAGAAACAGAGGTGCCCATGTGTCTTTTAATTTTTTTTTTTTTTGGCTTGTGTCTATGACCTGTGTTGCTCTATAAAGTATCAGGTCCCTGGGTCTGGGACTAGCCACTATTCCTTGGGTCTAAGGGCAGTACTACCAGTGGCTTCCATTGGCAAAACCCAACCAGAAGCAGCTACAAGGAGCTCCGGTCAGCAAAGGCCAGATTGCCAGGCACAGAATAGGGCAGGGAAGGGTGAAGAATGGATGGAGTGGGGGTGGGGTGGTGTGGACGAACACAGAATATCCTACAGCTATTTACCCTGTAGAGCTAGTCTGTGGGCCAGTGGAAATTGTCATATATGTCACCTCTGGAACATGTGCTAAAGGTCATTGACCTGATCCTATTTCATGCTTCCATAGTAACCCACCTCTTATCACAAGAGAGTTGAGCATTTAGGTTATGTGTCACTTCAATTCATTCCCAAACAAGACTTAGACTTCTATTCATAGCAGAGTTAACACAAAAGGCATCCAAAGCCCTCACCCAGGTGCAGGGTTGTATGGTTTTTATTATTCTTTCTTTTACTATATAATAAAATCATAAATCACAACTTAGAGAATATGAAGATAAACACATTTTTATGGCCACAGAGTATGTTGATTTAAGAAACAGTAGTGACCTGGTTCAATCTTGTGGATTTGCCAAATCGGTCTGAGAATTTCTGAGGTCTTTCCAGAAGAGTGCCTTACCCAGCTGGAAGTATTTTCTCTACCTTATATATGTGGAGGGCAGGGAAAAGATTATTGCTTCACTATCAAACAAACATTCTTTTCTACTCAAATGATGTTCATTCCCTAAAACGGAAAAGAAAATTAGTATTTATGAAATGTCTACCAAGTGATTCATGAGAATTTACTTTTATTGAGTGTCTACGAAGTAAGTTAATATTTATTATGTCTAAAAAAGCATCTCCAGGGAGAGAGAAATAAAGTCAATCAGCCAGAGTGGAGGGTCATCATATACTCAGCCCAAAGCCACTGTTTGGGTTGACTGGCAACATCTTGCCTAACAAGCAGTTGGACAGAGTCAGGCATCAAAGAGAAATGAGATGGAACAGAATAGGCAGAAAGCTACAGCCTTGAGCCACCATGAAACTCTGCGGACAAAGTGGCTGCCAAGTTGTCTTTCCTGTAGTTGAGACCCTCAAGGTTCCCTGGCATCCTTACATAACTCCATGTCTTTTTTAATATTTATTTATTTGGTTGCACTGGGTCTTAGTTGCGGCAGGCGGTTCTTTAGTTGCAGCTCTCTGGCTCCTTAGTTGTAGCAGACAAACTCTTAGTTGCGGCAGGCATGTGAGATCTAGTTCTCTGACCAGGGATCGAACCCAGGCTTTGGGAGCACAGAGTCTTGATCACTGCACCATCAGGCAAGTCCCCATAACTCCATCTTTACTTGAGTTAGCTCGGGGAGATTTCTCTTCCTTCCTACTCGTTGTTTTCTGAGACGGTCAAGTGGTGTCAGTTCTTAACAACTTTGTTGATAACTTTACCCATGATATGTGGGTTTATTGAAAACACCCCATTTTCACACACACACACACACAAAATTGTGTAAGTCATTCTAGGAACAGATAAAACTTTGCCTTTAACAGAATTCTCAGTCACTTTCCTTGGATTCTGTACAATGAATCTAATTTCCTATAGTTTTTCAGATGCAAAAATAATAGTGAATAAAGCTGAAAAGTTAATTTAAATACCTACCTGTTTCCACTTTAGGGCTATTACAAATAGTACTGCTATAAACACTCTTGGTGTCTCTATGGTGGACATGCACAACGGTTTCTGCTCGGTACATACCAAGAGGGGATATGCTGGGTCCCTAAAGATACATGTTTTTAGTTACATCCCTCAGAGCAATGGAAAATGATGAAAGCAGCCCCAATAATGGACAGAGGACAGGTGGTTAGCTTCACAAGCCTTGCCGGACTCTTGAGAGAAGCTACCTGAGGATAGGATTTAGGCTGATGCAGAAAAGATACAACTTTTTAAGTTTTAAATTGTGAAACTTCACCAGGAGAAGAGATTCAGGAATCTTAGAACTGAGCTCTGCCTGGAACAACCTAAGCCTCACTTCATTTCACTGTACATCATAACATCCAAATTCACCATCAGTAGGTCCCATTATATTTACTTTTTCTGCTTGGAAAATTTAGAGCTGGGTGTTTGGCTCTCAAAGTTTCTTTCATTGTTTGCTTTAGCATTAGACTTTGCTCTGGAGAGCAGAAACTATTTTTCATAATTTGTACCTTTCCTGAGCTTTTTGGGTCAAAGATCATAAGCTGAGAGTTGGCAACACAGAACTAGAAATACCATCTCCATTAGGGTTGCTGTGGGGTTCTGGAGACTCTGTGCTTACCGTTGGGCTGTATTTCTGTACTGGGTTCTATTTCAACATCCAAGGGTGCATTAGTCAGGATAAGCTGTTCACTGAACATCTCTGGAGACACCGACATTTTTTCCGTCTGAATATTTTTCCTTCTGTATAGTATTCATTCTTCCTTAAAAGACATCAAGCAGCTGCCCAAGAGAGCACAGGCCACTGATTTTTTAATAACTCTGAAAAACAAGTAAAGTAAGCATTTTTCTTCCCATTTCACCACGGGGGAAACCTGAGACTCAGAGAACTTATGTAAGTTTCCCCAGATCACACAAATAGTTCATGGCAGAAGTGGGATTAGAAGTTAGGACACCTCTCTCTTTGTACTAAACCACGGTGAAATGCCCCAAAACAGCATTCAGGCATGCTGGGTCCAGATTATCTCACCAAGCTACATCACTAGGCATGACCGTTTTGCCTAAATCAGCCATATTATTTCACAATATTCATTAAGGTCTAACGTGGGCAAGGTACTGAGACCCATTCTAATAACTGCTCAAGGTGGGCTAAACCATCATCAAACTGTCATGTTCATAGACACAGTGATATCTGATCCCTCCCACAGGTCAGCTTCATTAGCTTTTCATGGGTGATAGCTATCTGTCTGGGTATGTTGGAGTCCTATTTAATAAAACAGCAAAATTTCTCTTGAAAGTTTTTAGAAAAATGTTCCTTGAAAGTCCTTAAGGAAAGTTACCTTTGAAAATCCTCCAGAAACACACCACAATGGAGACTGACCTACCCAATAAGTGCTGCTCTGTCAGTTCTTTCTCTAGCCATTCTGTTCCTTTCGTTGAGTACAGATTACAGCAGTGGCTGGTGTAGGGCCATCTTAATGAAATGCGTACTAGAATCATATTATGCTTGGTGAGAGGTTCACACCTTGGGAGGCTGAGGGAAGAGTTTTCACTCTGGCATCTCCAGTAGAGAGTGGGTTGGTGGGCAGAGCCATACAAGCTCTGTTACTGTCCTCTTGTATAAGCTAAGTGTCCATGTGATGCAACCCCTCTGTGTTCAACCTCTCCCTGAAACTTAGGCCACTCTTTTCCTCTCATTCCTCATTCCAAGAGGATGCCTTAGTTAACGTTTTTTGGCTATAAGTAGCAGAAGCCAATGTATATAGATTAAAAAGGGGGAATTATAAAGATGTAGAGGTGTCTGGTCAAACAGGAAGATGAACATGATGAACTTTTTTTTTTTTTTTTTGCAGTACGTGGGCCTCTCACTGCTGTGGCCTCTCCCATTGCGGAGCACAGGCTCTGGACGCGCAGCCTCAGTGGCCATGGCTCACGGGCCCAGCCTTTCCATGTCATGTGGGATCTTCCCGAACTGGGGCACGAACCCGTGTCCCCTGCATCAGCAGGCGGACTCTCAACCACTGCGCCACCAGGGAAGCCCCATGATGAACATTAATTGGTTCCTTTCCCACTTCCCTCTTGCCTGCTTGCCTATAGTGCCAGGTTTCTACTTAAGGATCTATGTGAGCCTGGGGACACTGACCTCAGCTCAATCTCTAGGGGTGGGACATATGACGTAGACTCATCCAATCAACATAGTCCATCCTACTCCCCACCCCACTTGCCACAGTGACTGATGCAGAGATGGGCATGTGACCTATGTCTGTCCAGTCAGCAAGACTCAGGGGAATTTAGTGGGAATTCTGGATCTCTTTCCTTTTGGATGAAAGAAAGAAAGCATATAGCTCTGAGGGCTTGTGGTGACCGTCTTGATCTTGTCATAGAGAAGAGATGCAAAAAAGCCAGGTCCTTGGGGATACCATTGATCCACTTTATCAAGCCTTACCTGAAACATGTCTCTGTCTATTCAGTCATATAAACCAAGAAAATCCCTTTCTCCCTTCCCTCCCTTTCTTTCTCTTCCTCTCTTTAACTTCCTCTCTCTCACCTCCTCTTGCCCTGCTTCTCCCCCTCTTTTTTGTCCTCTCCTCTCCTTTTATTCTTTAGACCATGTTCACCAACCATATAGCCCAACATGGTTCCCCCAAATGACTGATGGTTCCTAAATTCACCTCAGTTCAAGTAAACAAGCCAGATTGAATTAGAATATCTTCTACCGAGGTCACATTTCTGGGAGTCAGGTATTTGATGGGCTCAATCCATAGCAGCCCCTAGGGAAGAACAAGAGAGTAAATAGATTTAAGAGGCAGAAGGAGATAACAAACTCCACTGTTTGATCCACCATGTCAGTTACACGGAGGGAACCTGGACAGAGCTCACACCAAATGTGTATCCTAATAAACCAGGTGAGTCAAGAGCCCCAAGACTAAAATGAACTGAAGGTGATGAAATCTCTTTTTAAGTGGAAGATAGGTTGTCAGAAGATAAATTCTCCAATTACTTGGTTTTTCTTCAACAGAAATCAGATGAAACAGTGTTCTTTTGAAGAAGTATGCGGTGAAGATTTCATCAAGTAAACCAAAAGCAATTCCTAGAAGCCTTTTGAAAAGAAAATCTGAAATTCCTATGACCACAAGAGTTGAAAGATGGATGGCAGGAAGCAAATGCTGAGAGAAGAGATAAAGAGCAGCATTTGTGTTTGGGGACTTCTGTTCAGATGAATTGCTAAAAATGATTACCCATTGATTTAGGAAAGATCTAGTTTTTAAAGTTTTAAGTCTTTCACAAACAAAGTGCTATGAATTTCTTTAAACCTGGCACATGCAAAAAGCTTCTGATCAAGCCTCTGTGTTATGATTATTCAGTTGCGGTGGCAGACACAGCTCTCTGCTTAGCTGAACTCATTCTTCTAGTTCAGAAATATTTCAGATTCTTATTTATTTCAAGTTTCTTAGGAACAGGAGAGCTTTGAGCTTCAGAAAATTTCACTTGGCTTTGTTTGAAAAAGGTATTCTTAATGAACAGATGTTTTTCCCCCATAAATCCAAAAGACAGCATTTTGAAAGATATTTTAAAGTTTGTAGCAGTCAGGATTCTTTTAAGTCGACAGAAACCCAACCCAATCCAGCTCAAGCACAAAAGAGAATCTACTCATGTATCCAAGAAGTCTTAAGTTTGGGTATGCTTCAGGGATGCACTTATATTTTAATGTCTATCAATAAACATTAACAAACATCAAGAATTTAGATGTTCTAATACATATACACCCGTGTCCATAACAGCACTATTCAATTGCCAAAAGGTGGAAAGAGCCCAAAGATTTCTCAACAGATGAATGGATAAACAAATTGTCATATATCTATACAATGGAATATTATTTAGCCATAAAAAATGAATGAAGTACTGATACATGCCACAGCATGGATGAAACTCAAAACCGTTATGCTAAATGAAATAAGCCAGGACTTCCCTGATGGCACAGTGGTTAAGAATCTGCCTGTCAATGCAGGGGACACGGGTTCGAGCCCTGGTCTGGGAAGATCCCACATGCCGCGGAGCAACTAAGCCCCTGCACCACAACTACTAAGCCTGCGCTCTAGACCCTGTGAGCCACAACTACTGAGCCCACGTGCCGCAATTACTGAAGCCCGTGCACCTAGAGCCTGTGCTCCGCAACAAGAGAAGTCACGGCAATGAGAAGCCCTCACACCGCAACAAAGACTAGCCCCAGCTCGCCGCAGCTAGAGAAAGCCTGTGCACAGCAACAAAGACCAAACGCAGCCAAAAGTAAATAAATAAATAAATTTATAAATAAATAAATAAATGAAATAAGCCAGACATAAACGGACACACATTGAATGATTTCATTTATATGAAATATCCACAATAGGTAAATTTATAGATGCAGAACACAAGATGGCCAGAGGCTGGGGGAAGGAAGAGATGGAGAGTAACTACTTAATAGTCACTGGATTTCCTTTTGGGGTGATGAAGTATTCTGAGCTAGATAAAGGTGGTGCTTGTACAACATTGTCAAAGTACAAAATGCCACTGAATTATTCACTTTACAGTGGTTATTTTTATGTTGAATGAATAAAATAAAAATGAAAAGTAAAGGGAAAGAAAGCTTTTAAAACAGATTTTGGGTGTTCTGGCCTTAAAAATTAGGTTTTTAATAATTAAAAAATACTATTTTACTGGGATCATACTTAGAGTAGTGCTCTTATGTTAGTTTACCTCTTTTTAAAAATTTTTAGCTTTGACATAATTTTAGAGTAAGTTTGCCGTCACCCATATTCCCCAGTTGTACAAATGTTACTGCATTTGTGAACTCAGAGACACAGAGTGTAGAGTGGTAATTACCAGGGGCTGGGGAAATGGGAAATGTTGGTCAAAGGGTACAAACTTCCAGTTATAAGGTGAATAAATTCTGGGGATCTAATGTGCAGCAGGTGACTAAAGTTAGTAATTCTGTATTATATACTTGAAAGTTGCTAAGAGAGTAGATCTTAAATGTCTTCACCACCACCATACACAAAAAAGGGAATTATGTGATGTGATGGAGGTGTTGGCTAGAGCTTCTGTGGTAATCATTTTGCAGCAAATAAGGATATCAAATCAAGCCATTGTACACCTTAACTTACACAAGTTACATGTCAATCACATCTCAATAACACTGGAAAAAAGTAAAGTAAAAACTTTAAAAGTTTTTACCACATTTGCTTATTTTCTGCCTATCTATCTATCTATCTATCATCATCATCATCTATCTACCTATCTGGTATGTGTGTGTGTATATGTACGTATGTGTGTGTGTGTGTGTATTTATATATGTACATATATATACATTCACAGTATTATTTTATTTTTAAGGAGGCCTGCAACTCTGATATTCTATGATTCTATGTACAATGGTGGAAATTGGGGTAGAGGTGCAAACAGGCCTGAAATCATCCATAAATTATAACCCAGAGACAATGGCCTCTGGTTAAGTGGACCCTAGATGCTATGGCTTGGGGTAAGAGTAGTGGAATGGTGGAGGGGTGAGAAGGTTGAGGGGAAGTTCCTGGCCATCTGAAACAACTTTGCAAGTGATGGGTCACTGCCAAGATGAGTGCTGGGGACCCCCAGCACATGAAACAGAGGGCATGATGGCACCAGGCTAGCTCCCTAAGTAGAGGAACCTGCTAATCAAGCCATCAGCCCCACCTGCCCACATTTCTGGTCCTTCTTTGGACTGTGTTCACTGTCCTCTGCTGTTGAAGATGGCACCACCAGGAATGCTCTCCAGCTGGGGGAGCAAGTGTCACTGATAGGACCAGTGGGGCCCAGCGGTCTTCCCATACCAGGAACATCTGGCGATTCCTCTTTGTTTGGGGGCTGTGGTTGCCACTCACAGTCTCGTGTTAGGTGCAGTCAGTTTTTAGACTTGCAGAACGGCTCATTAAGAGGCGTCTCATCTGTCATCCTCTCATGTGCAAGAGCCTCTTTAAGCCACAGTAAATACTTTTCCACCCAACACAGTTCTGTGGGACTCTCAGTTGTCATGTGGGAATATATTCCAGCTTCAGTCACATTAATGCGGTTTATGTGATTGATTCTGTAAATGCACACATACTTTCAGCTGTTTTTAAAGCAAGACAGCGTGTGTAGAAGTTCTTTATCCTTCTATCTGCAGAATCCATTGAGGAGGACATTTTCGGAGAGTTATCTTTAAATTACACAAAATTGTGTACAGAATAAAATGGAGAGCTTAACAACTTGTTTACTTGAGTTTAAACCACTTCAGCCAATCAAAATTCAGTAATGTCCTGGTCACAGGCAGATCACCCAGAGAGATGTGAGTTTACCAGCATTGGAAAGGTGTTACTTTCTCCACTTCAGATCTCCTAGAAGCAGACTCTGAGACAGCCAGTAGTCTATCTGGGATGAGATCTCAAGAGATGCAGATGGGGGTGTAGGGGAGGGAGACAGGGAAGGAAAGGAAACAAACAAAGCACAAGTCAGTTGATAAGCAGGTTACCACTGTGGACAACTAAAACTTAACCTTACTGGGGAACTTTTGGGGACAGCACAGAAAACTAACTTACAGGGATTCCCCAAGGGCTGAGGAAGCTGGAACATTTATATACTTGAGGGCCACTCAGGGGTGAATAGAATGAGGTAAAGCCTGGCCTAGCTAAGAAGACTTCTGGCAAAGAGATTGAAATGCTGGTAGTTGGAATTCAGATGGGCCTATATTAGGATAGAAATGCTGGAGGGAATATAACAGTATCTGCTACTATGAGGTAGGCAGGGTTTATAGTTTTACCATCTTGCTACTTGGAATAGAAACATTTAGTGACTTTCCCAAGGTCTCGTGGTATACCAGTGTTCTTCTAACTACGAGTTCTTTTTTTTTTTTAATTAATTAATTTATTTTTGGCTGCGTTGGGTCTTTGTTGCTGAGCGCAGGCTTTCTATAGTTGTGGCAAGCGGGGGTTACTCTTTGTTGGGGTGCAGGGGCTTCTCATTGTGGTGGCTTCTCTTGTTGCGGAGAACGGGCTCTAGGCGCACGGGCTTCAGTAGTTGTGGCTCGCGAGCTCTAGAGTGCAGGCTCAGTAGTTGTGGCGCAAGGGCTTAGTTGCTCGGAGGCATGTGGGGTCTTCCCAGACCAGGGCTCAAACCCCTGTCCCCTGCATTTTGGCAGGCGGATTCTTAACCACTGCACCACCAGGGAAGTCCCTAACTACAAGTTTTTTTTATTGAAAACCCAACTCAAACTGGCACAAGCAAAATAGACAGTATATTGATGCATGTAACCAAAAAGCTCAGGGTTAAGTCTTCAGGTTCAGCCGGATCCAGAAATTCAAACCACGACATTAGCACCATAGCCTGGCCATTCTTTTCTGTGTATATTTATTCATTAAATATATTAAACATTTATTTCCAGAAATTAAACCACAGAAGTGGTTGACAGGACACCTTATAAACACTGTAACTCAACTTAGAAAGTAAATTACCTGTGGACAAATTTTAAGTTAATTTAAAATAATTAAATATTAGTAAATAAATAAATAATAATAAAATAATATGAGTGTATATATGTTTACAAGTTGAGGAACCGTGATAAGCTCAGAAATTCAAATGAATCCAGGCAAAAAGCAGACAGTTTTGAAAAAAATTATCTTATTTCTTATCAAATTTCATCTGAGACCTCACAATTCTAGTGCCTTCTTTGGCATTTCAGCGATGGCTTAGCTGTTCAGAGTCTCACCACGGGATTTTAAGGGGTGCCTGTGTACACGGGTGGTGTGTCACATCTTCTGTCTTGGATTGTAGTCATCCCACCCCAGTGGACCCAATCAATAGCTATTTCAGGATGCTACCACCGTACAATCTCTATTCATCCACCCCAGACAGGGGGTGTGGTCCTCACCCTGTCCCAAGGCAAGAATGTCAGGGCCCCCCAAATAGAGCCTTGGCTAGTAGGATTCAGCAGGTAACTGGAGGGTGTTTCCTGGTGATGAGTCCAATGGAGACTGGCAGGTTCTGGAAAACCCTGAACAATAGAACACGCAGTCAAGTTCGGGAAAGTGGGAAGAGGTGCCATCAGCACGTCAGGAAGTAGGGAACCCACCAGCACAGCTGAAACAAGAATGGGGTGATGGAGTGTTCTGCAGGTTGGGTTCCCTGGGAATCGGACTCTGAGATGGAGTTTAATGGGCGGAATGTTTACTGGGGGGTGCCCTTGGGATCAACGGCTGAGGAAAGGAAGGGAAAGAAGCAGACGTGGACAGAGGGCGAAGTCGAGCTGCAGTGTGGGGCTAATGACAGACTCAGCCAGTCCATGGGAAGCTCAGATACAAGAGCGGGTCTTCAGGGTTGTCCTGAGTCAAGCTGAGATGGCTGGACCTTTGTGCTCCAGCAGCGATTTGTCATTGGATGGGAGCTGCCCCTCGAAGGGGGTGGCCCGGGATGAGCCAGCTCCCTGCCCCTGAGGCACAAATGACCCAAAAATATATCTCTGAGCTTCAGATCTCTGCACGCCACTGCCAACTTGACATCTCTTTCCTGTCTCAAAACATGTGACAAGATTGAGAGCCAGGAGTGGCAACACAAAGAGCAAGATGATGATGGTGGCTGTAGAAAAGTCACAGGAGGCAGAGGCCAGGGTATCAACACTTCTGTCACCCCTTTCACAGTTTTATCAGGGGCTGATTGTAATCCTAGAAATGGTTCCTTAATAAAGAGTGGATCCCAGACCTTCAAATGCTCCTGAGACCTCCACTCTTCCACCCAGCACGCCCCATGAGCGCACTCCTCACATTTCACACAGTTTTGTGGATGTTTTCTCCTTTTGCTTTGAAAGTCGATCTTCTTCTTCTTTTATTACATAGTTCAACGTTTATGAAAAGACCTTTAGGAATTAATACAAGACCAATGTAATTTAAAGCTCTCAGAGCCAAAAGACTTTGGAAGAAAGAGTTTCAGGCCTTTGAAGCAGAGGTGACAGCCAGTAGCTTCAGCTATTGAGATATTCTTGGGTAGGAAAACTCTGGAATAATGGAGTGAGACTTTCTTCCTCTCTCTCTCCCTCTTCTGTCTGAAAATTCTTCCATAGGTCAAATATTGAAATGGAGCAGACTTCAAGTTTGATCCCCCAAACTATGCTTTATCTCTAAAAATTCAGAAGTAGGAAAAACAAAGAGAAAATCTTCAGAAAAATAAAATTGTGCATTTGTGATGTTGGAAAGAGTATGGGATTGGAAGCCAAGAGACTTAGGTTTCTGATCCTGATTCTGCCCCTGAAAGTAGCTGTGTGACCTTGAACACAACACTGATGTTTTCATGGCCTCTTCTATAAAAGGGAGGGGTCTGGGCATGGTTATCAGCAAGTGCCCCCATTCCACTTGCTTCTTTTTCTTTTCTTTTCAAACTTGTCAGTTTTATTCTTGGTTCTCCTTTATCCCGTTAAGTTTACTCAGTGGAGCTGGGTTGAATCCTATCCCTGGAGGAAAACTTTGGGCAGCCAGAATGACTTTTCTGATAACTTGTAAGTAATATAGTTTCTCAGTCTAACTTTCCTTTTAATGCTAAGATTCTATTATTTACATAATAGTGAGTAACAAAAGCACGCATTGTAGAGTTATGTTGAAGTCAGCCAGGTGCTTCCATATATAGTAATTCATTTGAGCTTCACAAATATTAACAAGTCTATAAGGGTAGACTGGGCAGATAGTAATAGTTTTCCCCTTTTGCTACTTCAGAAAAAAGTTTAGAGACATTTAGCTACATAGTGTGTCAGAATTCTTTCAGTTGCAAGTTCCTTCTAAAAACCCAATACAAACTAGCCCAATCAAAAATGAAACCTTATTGACTCATGCAACTGCAAAGCCCAGGGATACCAGGAGTGGTTCACCTGTCTCTTCTCCATAATCTGATCACTCGCTTCTGTGCATATTTTTCATTAAATTAACAAATATTTATTGAACACTGCTATGTGTAAATCACTGTTGTGGGCACAGGGGGTGGAGTGAATGAAACACTGTATTTAGAACAGTGACTAACACACAGCTATGTTCAAATAAATTTTCATGGAATTTACATTCTTACCTACAAGGGAATATTCCTAGGACTTACCATCTACTGGAAGAAGAGGGTGTGAACAAAAACATAAATAATGTGTGTTATGTCACGTGGTGAAAAGGACTATGAAGCAAGAAAAACATGGTGTGACTGAGCCATTGCTACGGCAACCTGCCCGCAGCAGAGTTGCCGTAGCAATGGCTGGATTAAAACAGTGGGCCAAGAAGATGTGAGAAGAGGCATGAGGTATGTTTGATATAGATAACATTTCTCAAACCTGTCTGCCTGAGGATCCCATTTTTCAAATGATGACTGCCATTGACCCATATGCCAATGTGCAGAACACACCTGAGGGTGCATAGGTCTAAATAGCTACTAAAGACAGTGTTATATGTAAGCAGCGATAAAAACCACCATCGCTCAGTTATCATGCCTGATTTCTTCCAGACTCTTCATTCTGACATTCTCGCTGAGCCCATCTTTTTTTAAATTTTTTTTTTTTTTTTTTGCTGTACGCGGGCCTCTCACTGCTGTGGCCTCTCCCGCTGCGGAGCACAGGCTCCGGACACACAGGCCCCGCGGCCATGGCTCGCGGGCCCAGCCGCTCCGCGGCATGTGGGATCCTCCGGGATCGGGGCACGAACCCGTGTCCCCTGCATCGGCAGGCGGACTCTCAACCACTGCGCCACCAGGGAGGCCCTCGCTGAGCCCATCTTAACGTTGATTGAGCATCTAAATGGAACACACCTCTACAGAATCTCCCTTCCCCATATACATGCTAGTTTGCCCTTCTGCCTGTAAGGATTCCAGCTTGTGGTAGACAGAGTTAACTGCATACATGGTCCCCATTTCTCCGTCTCCGCTCCTAACAGCATCCCGTGTGTGAAGTGGTGACAGCAGGTCTACTCTCAACTCCAGAGGTGAGCTGTGATTGGTTTAAGGCAATCAGTGCATTCCATATTCTAGCCCTAGTGACTGGGTTAGAAACCATTGTCAGTAATCTTCTGGATGTGGATAAGGGAGTATGTCACCCCAGTTGTTATCGGTAGCCATCCTGTGACCACAGAGAGAAACAGCCTTGGGATGAAACCAACACTGAGGGAGGTCGAGTTAAGGTAGAAAGACTCTAGAAGGCCTGGGTCAGCCAGCCCTTGCCTGAAGTTCAACTTACCTCCAGATTGCTCAGTTACATGGACCAATACATCTCCTCTATGGCTTGAACCAGTATGAGTTTGCTGCTTCTGTTGTTTGCAACTAATTAAATTCTACTTGATTGCTTCTTTGAAAAGGACGACTGAATTTCAGACTCAACCATATAAGCTTTATGAGATGAATTGCATGAGGTCTTGTATTTCAGGATATCCCTAAACTGTAGAAGAAATTAATATTTGTTTGGCATGGTTTCACCATTTTTCCCTTAACACATTTGCTCACAAGAGCAGAACCCTAATACCCTTCCAGAATTTGGGTTGGAGAAGTATGAAGGGGAGAGGCCATACTTTAAGAATAGATTTCCCGGGCTTCCCAGGTGGCGCAATGGTTGAGAGTCCGCCTGCCAATGCAGGGGACACGGGTTCATGCCCCGGTCCGGGAAGATCTCATATGCCACGGAGCGGCTGGGCCTGTGAGCCATGGCCGCTGAGCCTGTGCGTCCGGAGCCTGTGCTCTGCAATGGAAGAGGCCACAACAGTGAGAGGCCCACATACCACAAAAAAAATAAAAATAAAAAAGAATAGATTTCCCAATTTGAGGGACATTCTACAAAATAACCGGCCCAAATAACTGACTCTTCAAAATTGTCAGAGTCCTGAAAGATAAAGAAAGATTGAGGAGAATGGTTCAAGATGGCGGAGTAGAAAGAGGTGTGCTCACTCCCTCTTGTGAGAGCACTGGAATCACAACTAACTGCTGAACAATCATCAACAGGAAGACACTGGAACTCACCAAAAAAGATACCCCACATCCAAAGACAAAGGAGAAGCCGTAGTGAGACAGAATGCATATATTTTGGGCCAAAATAAAATCTATCAATTATTTTTAAAAAAAAGAAAGAAAGATTAACTGTTCTAAACTGAAGCAGACTAAGGAGACATGGCAACTGAATGCAGAGATGATCCTGGCCTGGATCCTGGACCAGAAAAAGGAGATTAGTGGGACAATTAGCAAAATTTGAATAAGATATGTAGATTATTTAGTAGTATTGAATCAATGTTAATTTTCTGATTTTGATCATTGATCTGTGGTCACATAAGTTGTCAACATTTGGGGAAGCTGGATGAAGGATATACAAGCATCTTTGTACTATTCTTGCAATGTTTTTGAAAGTTGGAAATTATTTCAAAATGAAAAGGTTAAAATTGTTTTAATTTAAAAAATAAATAAAAGGTTTGGAGTGGCCCTTTATTAGTGCACTGATTAGAATTTCCACTGTCATGACAGTTCATGAATACAGAGAGTGTATGGGTCTACAAAACAGCCGTGGAAATCCATGCATTTGCAAGACTTGGAATTCACAATTCTACCCTGGAAGATGCCAAATTGAAGGCAGATCTATTTCTTTTATGATGCCTAATTAAGGGTCTCTGACCTGGTCTTGGAAGAATGCAAAAAATGTTTTGGTTTGAGAGTAAGACAGATGTCAATCCAGAAAATTTAAAAAGCAGGCAGTTGTTCAAATAAGACTTTAAGTCTCAGCTTGGAGAGCAAAAAGATTTGACAAAGAAATGCAGAGAAGGCTCATCTGAGCGGGTTGTTCTGGCACCCACGAGGGAGCTGTAAGCCAACATTTAGAATGGGTGAGCATGGAAAATAGATTTGGTAGAAAAAGAGGATGATTCACGCACCAATAATAATAATGATAAATACTGCTGACAAGGAACTTTTAATTAGCAAATGGAAAATCAGCCCAAGACACATATGCTGAGTCCTGTAGAAGTGAGGTCAGAACAAATTCTTTTCAAAAATGGGAACATTTGTAGTAGCTCCTGGCCCTGAAATCTACTATCTTGGGTTTTTTTTGTTTGTTTGTTTGTTTTTTCTTCAGTGTGGAAGATAATGTTCTCCTCTCTTTCAGAGGAAATCTAATTACTTTCCCACTGAGTTAACATGAAGATTACTCTGAAATGCATCAGAAAAATCACTGCACAGTGTATTTATTTCTTTCTCCAAGTAAAAGAAGTATCTTAAGTTTTATTTTTTGGAATCATTAACTATGGTTCTGATTCATACTCCGCACTGGAAAAGGAGGCCAGGACCAAATTCTGGGAAGTGAGCTCAAACAAAAGCCTTAATTCAGAAACTTGTTTGGAGGCCTTCCTATCCTAGAATGAGGCATTGACTGGAATGGAGGGAATGATACTCTCAAGACATTTATGGGAGAGAGACTGAAGCTCTCTGTGTGATGCCTCTACTTGAATTTCTACCTCAGTGTTGGGCCATCCTATGTTAGACTGGATCATCTCTGCTTTCACCTTTTTTCTACCTTCTGCTAGAAAATTCCCTTAAATTTCCTCTTCTACTCCCTGTATTCTCCTACCTTCTTCCTTTCTCTTCTTCTCTTGTCTCTTTACTTCTAGGATCCATGACCTCGGTCTTCTTTGCCATCATCTGTAGACTTTCATTTTGCATGATTCTAGGGAATAAGATGTTGGGAATAGGGAAAAAAAAAAAAAAAGGTGACAACCAGTAAGGCTTAAAAGTCTTCTTCCCCTGAGGCTTTTTGGACCCTCCAACTCCAACTGCAGGTCCCATCCAAGGTTTGGTGTAACCTGTAATCTAAAAACATTATCATTTGTAACATTTCCCTTGAGGGCCAATGCTGGTTTCCAACATGGCCCCTCTACTTGCTTAAGTCAAAGCACCAGTTACCAACCTCCTGGAGGGCCTGGGGTTGATTATACACCATTGTTCTTACTTCTTCATGGCTTATAATAAGATTTATATATTGATGCCTTTGCCAGGTGACTTTCCAGTGCCTCCCAGCTGAATAGACAAAGTATACCACCCATCCATCGTCTTTGAGCTTGGCCATGAGACTTGCTTTGGCCAATGGAATGTTAACGGATATCATACAAGCAGAGGTGTTAAATTTTTTTTTTATTGAGGTATAGTTGATTTACAACATTATGTTAGTCTCCAGTGTACAGCATAGTGATTCAGTTATTTTTTTATGGTTATATTCCATTATAGGTTATTACAAGATATTGAATATAATTCCCTATGCTATACAGTAAATCCTGTTGCTTATCTATTTTATGGATAGTAATTTGTATTGGTTAATCCCATATGCCTAATTTGTACCTCCTCCTCAATCCCCATTTGGTAACCATAAGTTTGCTTCCTATGTCTGTGAGTTTCTGTTTTGTGTATAGATTCATTTGTATTATTATTATTATTATTTTGTGTGTGTGTGTGGTATGCGGGCCTCTCACTGTTGTGACCTCTCCCATTGTGGAGCACAGGCTCTGGACACGCAGGCTCAGCGGCCATGGCTCACGAGCCTAGCCGCTCTGCGGCATGTGGGATCTTCCCAGACCGGGGCACGAACCCGTGTCCCTGCATCGGCAGGCGGACTCACAACAACTGCACCACCAGGGAAGCCCCATTTGTATTATTTTTAAGATTCCACATATGAGATATCATACAGTATTTGTCTTCCTCTGACTTACTTCACTAATTATATTATTCTCTAGGTCCACCCATGTTGCTGCAAATGGCAACAGTTCGTTCTTTTTTATGGCTAATGTTCCATTGTATGTATATACCACATCTTCTTAAGCCAATCATCTGTTGATGGACATGGGTTATTTCCTGGTCTTGGCAATTGTAAATAGTGCTGTTATGAACACTAGGGTGCATGTATCTTTTCAAATTAGAGTTTTCATTTTTTCTGGATATATACCCAGGAGAGGGATTGCCAGATCATATGGTAACTCTGTTTTTAGTTTTTTAAGGAACTTTCATACTGTTTTCCATAGTGGCTGAACCAATTTACATTCCCACTAACAGTGTACAAGGGTTCTTTTTTCTCCACACCCTCTCCAGCATTTATTATTTGTAGACATTTTGATGATGGCCATTCTGACCAGCGTGAGGTGATACCTCATTGTCATTTTGATTTGTATTCTCTAATAATTAGCAGTGTTGACCATCTTTTCATGGGCCTATTGGCCATCTGTATGTCTTCTTGGGAGAAATGTTTATTTAGGTCTTCTGACCATTTTTTGATTGGGTTGTTTGTTTTCTCTGTGTTGAGATATATGATCTGTTTGTTTAACTCCTTGTTAGTAGCATCATTTGCAAATATATTTTCCCATTCAATCTTTGAATCTTGTCTTTTTGTTTTGTCAATGGTTTCCTTTGCTGTGCAAAAGCTTTAAAGTTTGATTAGGTCCCATTTGTTTATTTCTGCTTTTATTTCTTTTGCCTTGGGAGACTGATCTAAGAAAATATTGCTATGATTCATGTCTGAGAATGTTTTGCTTTTGTTCTCTTCCAAGAGTTTTAAGGTGTCATGTCTTATATGTAGGTCTTTAATCCATTTTGAGTTTATTTTTGTGTATGGTGTGAGGGAATGTTCTAATTTCATTGCTTTACTGGTAGATATCCAACTTTCCCAACACCATTTGTTGAAGAGACTGTCTTTTCTCCATTGTATATTCTTGTCTCCTTTGTCATAGATTAATTGACCGTAGGTGTGTGGGTTTACTTCTGGGCTCTCTATTCTATTCCATTGATCTATATGTCTCTTTGTATACAAGTGGAGGCTTTAAATGTGCTCTCATGGTTTGACTTGGTTTCTTGTGCTTTTGCCATCTCCATGAGCACATCCTAGTTAGCTGTTGTTTCTAGAATGAGAAACACATGGAGCAGTCCTGAACTTGACCTGCAATCTGGAGCCAAGCTAAGCCAATTCACAACCTGGAGCAGAATTTCCCCAGCCAACTAGCAGATGAATGATTGTGAAAAGTAAGAATTCATTATATTTTTTTTGTTGTTGTTACACAGTATTATTTCAAGAGTAGCTGATTGATACAGGGGCCTCTAGTCCTCCCAGTAATGAACATATTCTTAAGCTTTACCTCTAAAATTTGTCATTGTGTGGATTTTCATGGGAGGCAAGCTCTCTCTGACCCCTCCCCTTCCCAATAGCAATAACAAAGTCATGTGATTTGACTCAGCCAGTCAGATACTGTCCCCCTCCTAGAACCTTAAATCTGGAGTAAGTGATACAGATAAGAAGGAAGAGTTTAAAATTAATTTCTTAATTAATTTTAATTAATTTTATGAGTGACCTCATAACCGCAGACTCTTCTTCCCTTGGTTGTTGCTCATTTTCAAAACTTCCTATCAATTCTATGAGCAATCAACTAATTTCTGACTAATTTCTTTTCTGCTTCAGTTAGATCTTTGTATTTTTTGCAGCCAGAATATCGGACTGGTACAAATAGCTCATCTGAAATATAATCATTTGAGAACATAGAAGGCTTTTACATTTATTTCTAAGGCTCTGAAATCTCTGGAGCCCTGGAAGCTTTTTCCCTCCCTGAAAACTGTATATTAATGATTCCATGAAACTATACCAAGTTACATCAACAAAGAGTGTTAATCAGATCCATAATTTTGGAAAAATCTTTCTTCCTCTAGACCTACATTAGCATTATCTTTCTAGAAGAGACCAGCTTTTTCAACACAAGGAGTCTAGTATGCCTTCATAAGTGGCTCTTTGGCTTAAGCAAGGGGTGGGACCAGGTTGGAAATCAGCACTGGTCCTGAAGGGAATGATTCAAATGATAATGTTTTTGCGTGGAGGTTCCTCAAAAAATTAAAAATAGAACTATCATAAGATCCAGAATTCCACTTTTGTGTGTATATCTGAAGGAAACAAAATCACTATGTTGAAGAGATAGCTGCATCCATGTTCACTGCAACATTATTTACAATAGCCAAGACATAGTAACAACCTAAGTGTTCACCTATGGGTGAATGGATAAAGAAGATGTTATTATTCAGCCACTAAATAATTCAGCCGTTAAAGAAGAAGGAAATCCTGCCATTTGCAACATGGATGTGTCCTGAGGGCATTATGCTTAAGTGGCGTTAAGTCAGACAGGGAAAGACAAATACTTACTTGTGGAATCTATAAAACACACACACACACTCCAGAACACAAAGCCATAGAAAAAGAGATCAGATTTGTGGTTACCACAGGTGGGAGGTGATGGGTGGGGGAACTGGTACAAATTTCTAGTTATAAGATAAATAAGTACTGGGGATGTATGTACAACAGAACGACTATAGTTACCACTGCCATGTGGTACGTTTAAAAATTGCTAAGAGAGTAAACCCTAAAAGTGCTCATCACAAGGAAAAACACTTCTCTCTCCCTTTGTTTTCCTTGTATTTATATGAGATGACGAATGTCAGCTAAGTTTATTGTGATAATAATTTCACAATGTAAGTAAGTTAAATCATTATGCTGTTCATCTTAAACTTATAAAGGGCTGCATGTAAAAATTAGAATTCAAAGACCCAGAGTCTTGGCTTACTCTCTGTGAACCTCAGTTTCCTTATGTATAAAATGGACCTAATAAGTTGGATAGGAAAAGGTTTTTAAACCCCAAACGGCTACACAGAAGGAAGTTGCCTAAACATATATCGCTGTGCCCATCTCCTTAATGAGAAAAAAACAAGGAAAAACGCTATGGAAAGATTGATTGCTAGTGGCCGTTTCTGGCAAGTGATGAACATTGCAGTAAGAACAAAAAAGAAAATACAAAACTTGGGCTTCTTGAGGTTTTTGGCTTGGTCCCCAGCTAGTCATGATTCCAAGTGCTGGCCGGTAAAACAACACAATCACACTGAGTTAAGCTCTTTTGCGATGTTATGGAACATGCATTGGAAAGGGCAGGCTGGGGGTGTGATGCACCTGGGACTCCCAAGAATGTTGCAGAAGCTCAGCCAGTAGAGGCCGCTGAGGAGTTCCAATCATGTAAACGGAGTGATTAGGTGAACCCACTGTTTCTACTTGGCTGGACATCAGAAAAATGGCCCAGCTAGTATGGTGTTGAAGGTGGTATTTGTGCAAACGTAGACTTAGGCTGAGTGACTTCTCCTCGGAAGCGCTGCCAAGCTCTTGGTAAATCATATAGCCTCAGACAGAGTTTGGCTCTGTTAGCTGTTTTTGTCTTCTTGACGGCACCTTCCCAAAATAAACTCTCCTGTAGAACTACTTTAATGAATGAATGTGTTACTACAAATTAATGATGGAGTCATATTTAGAGCCAACAATCCCTTTCCTGATACACCCGCAGTTCCCGAAGCATGGCCCCCAAACCTGCAGCATCAGGGTTACCTGGGAACTTAGAAACTCAAATTCTCAGGTTCCATCTCAGAATCAGAAACTGTGTGGGTGGGGAGGGGGCCAACAATGTGTGTTTTTATAGGCCCTCCAGGGGATTCTGACCCAAGCAAAAGCTTGGGAAATACTGCCCTACAGCATCTCCTTTGACCTATTCAAGAACAGAGCTCCAACAATTCTGCCCTCTTCTCCGACATCATCAATTTCTCCCTCTCCATTGGAGCTTTCTCATCAGCACACTTATTCATTCTGTTATTTTTCCTTCTATAAAGCAGACATCTTCTTGACCTCACTTCTCTTGCTATAGCTTTGTTCTTTGCTTCACTTTAGTTTGGACAAACAAAGCTCTTCAAAAAACTGTCTGTGTTTTCCTCCCAGTCTCCCTTAAACCAACTCAAATTAGGTTTTGCCACAAGTGCTCCAAGAAACTGCTCCAGTCAAGGTTAACCGATGACCTCCAATGCTACAAAGTCTAATGGACAATTCCCAGTCTGTATCTTTCTTGATCACTCCCTCTTCCCGGGAACCCTTCCTCACCTGGCTTTCAGGTCTACCCACTCTACTGGTGTTCCTCCTACCCCATCGACTCCCTCTCAGTCTTCTTTATGGGTTCTTCCTCATCCCCTTGGCTTCTTTAATGCTGAATGCCATTGAGCTAAATTTTTGACCACTTCCCTCCTTTTTTTTCACCCTCTCCCTTAGGGGGTCTCATTTTTATTCTCATGGCTTTAAGTAGGAACTATGTTTATGACTCTCCAATATATATTTCCAACCCAGAAATGTCTCCTGAACTCTAGACTCATAAATCCTACTGCCGAGCTGATAGCTCCTCTTGGATATCTATTAGATAGAGCAAAGCTAACGTGTCCTATCTTGACCTTCTAATCTTCCCCTTCCCCACAGAGTCTTCCATCCACAGTCTGCCACATTTCAATGACTGAAAATGCCATCCTTCCAAGAGAAGCTTGGAGTTATCTTCTATCCTGCTCCTTCTCACATGACACACGTGTAGTCTAATGTGAAATCATGTTGGTCCCATCTTCAAAATATAACCAGAATCTGACCACGTCTTACCACATCCACTGCCACCACCCTGGCACCAGCCACCATCAGCTCTCACCTAGATATTTGAAATCACCTCATGAATGGTGTCCCTGCTATTCCATTGCTGCTCTACAGTTGATTCTCAGTGACTAGAACAGTTCATTTAAAGCATAGTAAGATCATGTCATTCTTGGTCTTAAAGTCATGTAATGGCTCCTGTGATATTGTGACTTTTAAGAAATATATACTTGGTTTTCATCCCCTTCCTAGAACAGAGCTCCTAAATCCCTTGGAATTTCCTAAGTGGTGAGAGCAGTCCCTAAAGGTGGCTTTTCTTATGTCAATGAGGTGGCTTTTGGAAAGCACCTGAGGATAGGGGCAGGTTTTCAGGGGAATCAACCTCGTGATTTGAGGGTTGGAGCTTTCAGTCCCACTCCCCAGCCTCTGCAGACGGGTGAGGGTCTGGAGGTTGAGTTCAATCACCAATGGCCAATGATTTAATCAATTGTACTTATGTAAAGCAGCCTTCATAAAAATCCAAAAGGAGCGGCTTCAGAGAGATTCTGGGTTGGTGAACATGCCTTGGGGAGAGGGGCGCATCTGGAGAGGGCATGGAAGCTTAGCAACCTTTCCCACATACCTTGCCCTGTGCATCTCTTACATCTGACTGTTCCCGGGTTATATCCTTTTATAATAAACTAGTCATTGAGTAAGTAAAACATTTCTCTGAGTTTTGTGAGCTGCTGTAGAGAATTACTCAAACCCAAGGAGGGGGTCATTGGAGCCTCTAATCTACAAGCAGTGGGTCAGAAGAACAGGTGGCAACCAGGACTTGCAACTGGTGTTTGAAGTGGGGGAAGGCAGCCTTGTGGGACTGAGCCCTTAACCCGTGGGATGTGACACTATCTCTGGGTCAGAATTGGGTTGAATGGTAGGACACCCAGCCATTGTCAGAGAATTGCTTGGTGTGGAGGGAAAAAACCACACCTTGTATTTGAGTGCAGAATCATAGCTCTCTGTTTCATTCAAAATCAAGTCCTCCCCTCAGTTGCCTCGGTGTCTGTCTCCTAACTCTCTCCCCACTAGCTTCTGCTCCAGTTACACTGATCTTGCTACTCCTTGAACCCTCAGCCTTCCTCTCGCCTCTTGGCCATTGGACTGGTTGTTTCCTGGGTCTGAAATGGCTGGGACCCTCAACTTATTCAAGTCTTTTTTTTTTTTTTTTCTTTTGACCTCACCGAGTGGCTTGTTAGATCTTAGTTCCCCGACCAGGGATTGAACACAGGGCCGTGGCAGTGAAAGCACCGAGTCTTAACCACTGGACAGCCAGGGAAGTCCTCTTCGAGTCTTTTTTCAAATGTCACTTTTTAAAGCGAAGCTGATTTTTTCCACCCAATGTAAATGGGAGCACCACGACTCCATGTCAAATATCCTGCTCTTTTTTTTCTCATTGCATCTACCATCTTCATCATATTATATTATTTACTTATCTAGTTTATGGCCTGCCTCCCTGCACCAGAATATAAGTTTCTTCATCACGGATGAATCCCCAGCTCCTAGAGCAGTTCCTGGCACATGGTCGGCACTCAATAAATATTTATTAATATACAATTAAATCAGTAAATGAATGAATATGTGAGTAAATGCATGTGGAGTTATTTGGGGCCTTGGTGATACTTATGTCATCACTCCGTGTCTTTGATCCTAATGTATCTTGTCCAGAGGAGCTGGAAATTTCCCTCCAGTTGTCCTAAAGCCATCTGGATTTCATTTGTTTATTGCTACCATCACGGAACATCACATCTCCAAAATCTCAAATTAAACAGAATATAAAAATGGAAGGGGAAGCAGAAAAGGAAGCTGGGCATCCCACCTGTAAATTGCAGGGGGAACGACCACTTCTAAGCTTGAAAATATTCATAGTGGTTGATGTGAGAGGCCAGAAGAAAGTGACAGCACTTGAAACCTGACTGCCGTCGAGTTGAGTAAACAGAGGGTCAGGGAAAACACAGAAGACCCTGGTGACAGCCAAAAAGGACATTTAAAGTACAGGTCAGGGGAGTCAAAACTGAGTGAATAAGAATTATGGCTGTGACCCATGAATAGGTTTTGTAGTTTCTTCAGAAGCTGTATTGAACCTGGAAAGCAGATGGTATATCAGTCTCCTATTGTCGCTGTAACAAATTCCCACAAATTTGGTAGCTTTAAACAACACACATTTATAATCTTACGATTCTGTAGTAGGACATGGGTCTCACTGGGCTAAAATCAAGATGTTAGCAAGGCTGTGTTCTGTTTTGGAGGCCCGAGGGGAGAATCTGTGTCCTTGCCTTTTCCAGTTTCTGGAGGCTGCTCACACTCTTTTGCTCATGCCGCCCACCCCCGTCCCCCCTTCCATCCTCAAAGCCATCAATGGCCATTCAAGTCTTTCTCATACAGCATTACTCTGACATTGATGCTTCTGATTCTCTTTTCCACGTTTAAGGACCCTTCTGATTACATTGAGCCCATCAGAGCAACCTAGGATAATCTTATTTTAAAATCAGCTGATTAACAATCTTAGTTCTATCTGCAATCTTATTTTTCCTTTGCCTTGTGTGATATTGTGATTTTTAATAAGAGATGTACATTTGGTCTTTGATGCTGCTCCTGGCACAGAACTCCCAAACCCTTGGAATTTCCTAAGTGATGAGAGCTCCAAAGGTGTCTTTTGTTATTTAATGAGGCGACTTTTGGAAAGCTAATAAGGATGGGACTGGTAGCCAGAGGAGCCAACTGTGTAATTAGACAGTTGGAACTTTCAGTCCCAACCCCCGACCTCTGGGTGGCCAATGGCTAATGATTTAATCAGTCATGTCTACGTAATGAAGCCTCCATAAAAACTCAAAAGGACAGGGTTCGGAGAGACCCGGGTTGGTGAACACATGGAGATTTGGTGACAATGGTGCACCTGAAGAGGGCATGGAAGCTCCATGCCCTTTCCCCATACCTTGCCCTATACATCTCTTCCATCTGGCTGTTCCTGTGTTACATCCTTTTATAATAAACCAGTCATCTAGTAAGTAAAATGTTTCCTGAGCTCTGTGAGCTACTGTAGCAAATTAATGGAACTTGAGGAGGGGTTGTAGGAACCTCCAATCGACAGCAGGTTGGTCAGAAGCACAGGTGACAACCTGGGCTTGCGATTGGCATCAGAAAGTTGGGGGCAGTCTAGTGGGACTGAGCCCTTCACCTGTGGAATCCGATGCTGTCTCCAGGTAGCTAGTGTCAGAACTGAATTGAATGACAGGACACCCAGCTGGTGTCTGGAGCATTGGTTGTTGGTGTGGGGAACCACCACACCCCAAACACATACATGTTGGGAGTGGGGGTTTAGACCCCGTTACCTTGTAAAATAAAATATTCACAGGTTCCTGAGATTAGTACCTTAGACATCTCATTCTACCTACCACAATGGTATCTGAATCACAATAGTTTTTGGTTTATTTGATTAGAAATGAGTTCTAGAAGAAACAAAGACCAGCCTGGACAGCTGCTCTTTATTGCTGTTTCTTAGTAATATTTACTGGTTGGATGACTAGAGAGAAGAGTGGGATTAGAGGTACTTTTACTGGCAGCTTCCCACAGGAGTGTTTAGGATCTTTGGGGCGAAATAAGACCACTTCCTACAATTTCCTATCTGCCATTATGTTTCATGTTTGCAAACCTTAAAGATAAGTAATAGAGACTAGAAGAAAATGATGTCAATAATCAGATAACAGTGTTTCAGAGTTTCTCAGTGAATGTTGTTGGACTTGGGTAAATCTATAGACAGTTTTCTACTGGCCTACTTTCCATGGGTATAGCTGATTTGCATAACTTTCCAGTCCATCTTCATTAGGTTTCTCTCTTTCCCAGCTTCCATGAATATTGCTTAATAACTTAGGAATAAACATTGAAATGCAGGAGGGATTTCACACACTTGTCTTTGGTGACACCTTTCCCTGGACTCTCACACCGGCCCTGACAGAAGATAACGTGGGCCCTGGGTCAGATGACTCTGTCATTTACACTTAGCCAGAGGTCCCCTTCTCCATGCCTACTGTGGGCCCAACACATAGTAGGCCTTCCACAAATATTTGTGGATTGATGGATTGCGTTAACCATCTGTGAACTGAGTGGATTGGAGCAGATGAACTTCCTGTCAGGTACGTGTGGTCCTTCAGAAGCAGACCCTGAGATGAGGATTTGCGTGCAAGTAACATGTGAAGGAAGGCCTTCCGAAAGAAATAGGTGAGGGAGTGGAGGAGGCAAGCTGGGGAAGAGGGAGAAGCCAAGCAAAGGAGTGATTTCAGGCAGAGCCACAGCTTCTGCTTGATCCCATGGGGAGGCTCGAGAGCCAAGATTATACCTCTGAGTTTGTACTTTCTCAAGGGAAGGAGCTGGGCTTTCCTATTCCAGTACCAGCCCTTGTTGGCCAAAGGCCACCCTAGGGGGATGTGTGGGCCCCCAGGCACTTGGAGCTCTCAGCAAAGTGGGCAAAGTGGCTCCAGCTGCCCAAGGAATGGGCTCTGAAGAGAGTCAGACCAGCTGGCTGGTAAAAGCGAGAGCACAGAAGCCAAGGGAGGGGCCCAGAAATGGTTAGAGACCTCGGAGGGTACCACCAGCATTCACCACAGCATCTTCCGGCTCCACAGTTGCAGAAACATGGCAATGTGTTCACGTTTGTTATGTGCAAAAATTCACAGTTTGAGAATTCTGAGAGACACTCCTGTAATACATTTGTCTTTAATAAATATGGCTTTGTTCCCAGGAAATAAATTTTTCCAGTGGTAAATCTGGCTTTAAACGACCATGGTATATATAATTTCTGCATTTAAAAAATTCCATGTGGTTGTTTCTAGGGATATTTGGACTTTTCTATTCCAATTCTACTATGCTATACTTGTAGAATTGGACTAGAAAAATGCAGTTAACTACATACTAGATCCAAATGTCCTCCCGATCAGTCATGGTATTAATTTCATTTAATATTGATGTTTTGGACATTATTCATGGCATGGTTAAAAAGCCATAAAAATAAAACTTGAAGCATATGTTCCTGGGCTCATTTCTGACCAAATATCTCAAAAATTAAAGAAAAAAATTACTGAAAATAAAAGAAACTAAAGAGGTCCATCTCCTCATGATCCTGGAACCACTGAGGGCAGAACAGTCTCTCAGATTAAGACATTTCACTTATAAAGCTTTAAGTTAATCTGGCTTCCACTGAGGGCAGGTCAAAAAGGCACTTGAAAGCAATGCAAAGTGTTGGTTTTGGACCATTTTAATGGTAAAACACATATTTAAGCCATTTACACAAGATAAACTAACAGTTTTTTTGGCCAAGGGCCTGCCAATTAGGATGTTAAAAGAGCAGGCATAAGAAACCATGAGTTGTTTGGGATGTAATTTGAGCCTGTTCTCTGGACCAGCGTAATTGTGAAAGACCAGCATGTTCCTTTCTAGGACCAGGTTGTTTCTGTAGGCTTATGGGGCTTCTGTGTGTCAAAACTACTCTTGGAGCTGTTTATCTTTGTGTAGAAAGTGACTGGCAGGGTTACTGAGATACCGTTTGGCTAACAGAGTTACAAAGAGATGTAATAACTCAATTCACTTAGAAACAGCAATGACTGATTGTTAAATATACCACAAATACTTCCAGTCCTAATGAAGATGTTGGTGTTGATAAGGATAATGCAGAGGAGGAGATGGAGGGTACTTTGCCAAGATTCTTTCTGTTGCTGGAGTACCCTGAGGGCTTTGAACTGGCTTTTCTTTCTGCCTGAATCTTGTTCCTCCAGATGGTGTCATGGTTGGTTCCTTTCTTCATTGAGGTATAATCCAAAAGTCACCTTCTCTATGAGGCTTTCCTAGGGTTGATCTAGTATTGTTTTCCCTAATACACAGACATGCACTATGACATTCTCTGCTTTATTTCCTTTATCACACTCATCACTCATGTTGTTGTATTGTTCACTTATGCTTTTACTTATTTCTTGTGGGTCTCCCCTAGGCTCACCACTCTCATTTATGGAGGTTTCTGATTCACAAAACAACTACTTTCTTTTCCCATCCATGGCTCCATCATGTACCATGAGGGGCCCTTGTGCATGCATGTGGACAAGACAGCTTGCCCATCCAAGCCCCATCCAACACACCACCATCCCTGTAAACGTTGAGATATGGCACAACAAAAAGAACTGGTTGCAATTTACTTTGAAATTTATTTTTTTTTAAATAGATAGGTTTATGTCCAGATAGAGTAATGGCTAGATATGTGATAAAGCAAGTACAGTGAAATGTAAATGGTATCGTAAAATCTAGGTGGTAGATATACAGGAGCTTGCTTTTTTTTATTTTTCAAGTTTTCTGTACGTTTGGAAATTTTCATCATACAAAGTTGGAAGAAACACAAAGAATAAAAGAACTGGTTGGGAAGTCAGGAGAAGTCAGGAGTCAGAGTTGATTGGGTCCCAGCTCTGCTATTCACTTGCCATGTAACCTTGGACAAATCTCAAACACTGTGAGAATTATATTAAAAAAATAGTTTGACTATCTATTAGTCAGGACTCTTTTGGTTGGAAGTGACAGTAAGCCATCTCAAACTAACTGAGAGAGAGACAGAGAGAGAGACAGATAGATAGATAGAGATTGATTGGCACATATAACTGGGAGGGAGAGGCTTCAAACCAGACCATTTGAAGTTTCTCCCCATCTCTTGACTCTGCTTCTCCTCATGTATTGCCTTTAGCTCTTCTAACTCCAGATGGACTTTCTCCATGCAACACGGAAAGGGAATGGCCACAGATTTTACCTCTTTCAATTTAATAACCTAACGTGTAAAAGAGGATCCTCTCTTCAAAAATCCATAATATAAGATTCTAGGGAAGAACTTGGATGGACCTGAAATGAGTCATGAGCCTAGACTTACAGCCCCAGGTATAGTATGTAATTAGCTGGGCCTGGGTCACATGCTCGTACCTGGGTCAGGCTGCCAGGGCACTGACAGGAAGACCCAGCAAAGACACATAAAATGGGGGTGGGGATCAGTTTCCATAGTCCAAGGGACATTATTACCAGGGAGAAAAGGGAAGGGATGCTGGAGAGAGAAAAGAAAACAAATGCCTACTATAGCCTGGCCTCTCTAAGGAATCTTTTAGCGCTAATATTTTGTAGGTGCTGATCAGACTGCTATGTACCTTATATATGCTCAGAAAGCGTTTGTCAAATGAAAGAATATGTAAAAAAAAAAAAAAAGAAAAGAAAAAGCCAGAAAAATGACAAATAATTTAAAATGTTAGTAACGGGAAAATTCTTTAAATATCAGTTAGCTTAACTCCTTCATTTCACAGATAAAGGAAAATGAGGCCCCAAGAGGTTAAGTGATATTCCCAAGGACACGTGGTTACATCTAATACTCAAGCATTCTGATCCCCTGTCCTGCCTCTCCATCTCTCTTTAAAACATTCTTATTTCAAACAGATTCCTTTTGCCCTCAACTCTCAGTAGATGAACCATCAGCTAATACCACCCAGGCATCTTGATAGCAAAGAAAATAGAGACTAAAAATTACAAAGAAAAGGAAAAGAAAAAAAAATTCACCTTTGTTTAATTGTTGTTCTGATGAGTTAAGCCTTGGATTCAACACAGGCAGGCTCTCCTAATAGAAAAGAAGACAGATTCAGTGGCTGCTCCCACAGTCAGCTTGTGGATAAAAGTGTGTTTATACAGCTGGATGGATCTAGAAGGAGCCAGGGCTGAAAATAGTCAGTGAGCAGGCTGATGGCAGGTGACAGCTGGGAGCATCTGTTTCCCATTAGAGACCCTAGGCTACAATCGTTCTGTCCTCTGACCCCTGGGCCCACCTTCCCTGGAGGCCTGGGTGTGTTCCCAGGTCTCAAGGTGCTGACAGCCAATTCACTTGCTAACACATCCTAAGGAGGCTCATGGGTTAGAAAGCTCTGGTCTGGGATTTGGAGGGAAATCTCAGAATTCATATTGGATGGATCAAGTTATTTATGTTCAGCTACTAAATCACACTTCAATTCTGTCGTAGAAACTGTCAGAAAGAACAAGTCATCTATTTCCTTCCCCTTGTCTGTCTTTCCTTCCTTCCTTCCTCCCCTTCTTCCTTCCCTCCTTCCTTCCTTCCTTCCTCCCTTCCTTCCTTCTTCCCTTCCTTCCTTCCTTCCTTCCTTCCTCCCCTCCTTCCAATTTTTAGCTAAGCGGGAATATTGGAAGAGACTGCTACCCTTAATTTTTTGTAGAAAAGCAGAATTATGCTGCTCCTAATTTTTCTACAGCAGTTAGCCACCTTGGCCAGCATCTTGAAAACTATCTTGAGTCCTGTCTGCAAAATGAGCTTCATAGAAATGAATATTAGGCTTTGATGGTAACCAAAAGATAAGACTGGATGAAGGAGGTCAGTCTTAATTTGGGTTCCCCTGAATACAGACCCTGAGAGAGGATCAAGTGCAGGAAGTTTTTGGCAGGTGGTTTAAGGAAGCGCAAGAGAGGGACTATGAAGAGTGAGGCAGGGAGGCAGGAAAAGCCAGTGAAAGGATGCTTCATCTATTGCTGCTGTGGGCAACCCTGAGAACTCTGAGAAGCTTACAGAATGCCTTCCAGATTGGCCTGAAGGACAGAAGGCTGGAGCCTTTAAACAGCTCTTTGGTTGAGTGTTGCCCCTAGCGGGTGTTACTGCCCAAGCACTTCCAGGGTGTGCTTGAGCATTAACTCAGAGCAAGCTACTGCAGCACTAGAAGTGACCCTGGGCCAGAAAGCAGAAAGACAAGGAAGCTGACAGTGCAAGTTGGAGCTGCCTGCCGGAGATGAACTCAGAGTCAGCCAAGGAGATGAGGTACAGACACCAGAGGCATCTGCTAACAAAGTATGAGCAGCCAGAATAAATCCAGATAAACTATGGATGAATCAGTGATTGGAATATGGGATGACTTATACTATTCTCTCAACCCTTTTATATCTTTGAAAATTTCCATAATAAGAAGTAAAAAAGAAAAAGTGAAGCTTAACATAAAATTTCCTCCAATGTCATCCTCACACTTAAGAGAAACATTGGAACAGAAGCTAAATCACCTTGATTTCCCTGCCACCCCCCTAATACTGTTAGGTGCATTCTTCCTTGTAAAGATTATATAAAGGAAGGAAAAATGTTATTGGTTCTAAACTATATAAAATAACACGGGTTAATAGTTCCAAACAAATGATACGCTTTAAATTTGCTGAAACAGCATTGAACTTACAGAAATGGACAATGTTGTATAGGTAGATAGTAAGAAAAGGAAATCATAGGGCGGGGGAAGATCCTGACTGGTCCTATTATTTTAGGCAAAGTTACACTCAAAGCATCCTAGACAATGAGCATATTTTGTTTTTTGCAGTCTAGCATTCATGTCTCCTGCTCTTGGAAACGTTTCTCAATTTCCTCCCCTCATTTTATGCAGTTTTTGTGGGATTATGAGTTTGAGGATCTTGTCTTCTCTTGGACAAGGTGTGAACACTTGATCCAATTTATGCCATATATAGGTTTTATCCTGGAATTTAAATCTTGAAGAAAGAGACACAGGCAGCAGAAATAGATGAAGTTGATTCATCCCATGGTTGTCCCTGGAAAAGCTTGTCCATTAGTAGTTGCTAGGTAGCTAGAACTTTTCTGGCTCCTATCTTTTCTGAGAGTTTTCCCTATGTTTCTGTGAGCTACCCCATCCATTTAATACATTCATTTTTTGGCTTTACTTAGCCAAAGGGGGTCTTGGTCACATGCAACCACTGAACCCTTACTGAGTAGGCAGTTTGTCTCCAAGAATGCTGCCCTTAATCCCATCCCCCTTTAAAGGCATGGTCCATTGCCCCCATCAAAAGGTGGAGGGAATGACACACTCCTTTAAATCAGATCTGGCTTTTGACTGGCCTTCCATATGGCGTTGTGTGCACTCTGCTGGTTCTGGGTCTAGTTTAAGAGGACTGGCAGTGTCCACTTCCTTTTTCTTAGAATGCTCATGCTCGGGAAAGTCAGTTGCTATGTGTGATGTCCAACTGCACTGTGACCTCCATGTTGTGAGGAAACCCAAGTCACACAGAGAGGCTGCAGGTGGAGAGATGCCCAACCAGTGTCCAGCTGTTCCAGTTACACCAGCCCAGCCATCAGACATTGAGTGAAGAAGCCTTCAGGTGACTCTAGCCTCAGTTGCCATATAACTACAACTGCATGAGAGACCCCCAAGTGAAAACTGCTCAGCTGACCCCAGTCAACCTCTAAAACTATGAGCGTTAAGAATGTGTTCCTAGGTATAACAAAAGACATGTACTAGGATGGTCTTAGCAAAACTATCTGTATTAGTTTCCTAGGACTGCTGTAACAAAGTACAACAAACTGAGTGGTTTAAAACAGGAGAAATCTATTTTCTCACAGTTCTGGAGGCTAGAAGTTCAAAATCAAGGTGTCAGCAGGGCCATGTTCACTTTAAGACTCTGGGTATGATCATCCTTGTATTTTCTAGCTTCTGGTGGTAGCCTTGATCTCGGACATTCCTTGCCTCACAGCTGCATCACTCTGATCTCTGCCTCTGTCATTCGGTGGTATTTCCTCTTTGTGAAGTGTCCAGTTTATTACACTCTTAGATCCTGTGGTCAGAAATTCAGACAGGAGGGGCTTCCCTGGTGGCGCAGTGGTTGAGAGTCCGCCTGCCGATGCAGGGGACACGGGTTCGTGCCCCGATCCCGGAGGATCCCACATGCCGCGGAGCGGCTGGGCCCGCGAGCCATGGCCGCGGAGCCTGTGTGTCCGGAGCCTGTGCTCCGCAACGGGAGAGGCCGCAGCAGTGAGAGGCCCGCGTACAGCAAAAAAAAAAAAAAAAAAAAAAAGAAATTCAGACAGGACACAGTAGTGATGGTTTATGTCTGTTCCCCAAAGCCTGGGCCAATTTTCTGGCACTATGAATGGGAGATCCTTTCCTCCACCTTCCAACAATATCCTCCTTAGCTTTTTTTGAGCCCTACTGCAGCTTCCTCAAGGCCTTTTAGGCTTCTGCTAACATTCTCCTGTAGGATCCTCTCCCACCCTTGCTGCTTCACAGAGTCTCAATGCCAGTGCCATATGGTTTACTTTTGTTATGTTATTATGTTGTTTTGTTATGACAGATTCCACTTCCAAGTAACAAAATCTGTTCCACTTACTATTGCCGTGTAATAAATTGTTACTGTTACGATGTAATAAACTTTCCCTCCTACCCCTAGAAGTCAGTGGTAGAAAATTAACAAAGGAAAAGCTACACAAGAGCTGGTAAGCTGTGGCAGTGCTGTTGGAGCCTGTGATAAGTACTGGTAGAAGTATAAACATAGACGTGTAAAACAAAAACAATTTTATTATGCTCACGGGTTCTGTGGATCAGGGTTTGGAAAGGACATGTGGAGAAGGCTTGTCTCTGCTGATGACGTCTGCAGCTTACACTGGGAAACACACAAACCACCTTCCATAAGAACAGAAGGCTGGAAGTTAATCCAGGATTAGGGACTGGAATCTTCTAAAGGCCCATTCACTTACTGGTCCAGCAGTCAGTGCTGGCTGCCAGCTGGGACCTTATCTGGGGCTGCTGATCACAACATCTACACATGGTCTCCTCGTGTGGCTGCTTGGGCTTCCTCAGAGCATGGTGGCTGGGATTCAAGAGTAGGGTATTCCAAGAGGGAACCACCAACTGCATTGCTTCTGTGACCTTTCCTTAGAAGTCACCTAGAGTAACTTATCCTACAAGTCAAAACCCAGCCCAGATTCAAAAAGAGGGAACATAGACACACCTTTAGATGGGAGGGGTATCAATATGCAAATATGATCGTTGTCACTACTCTGTTCAAAATGATATAGTAGCTGCCCACAGACTACAGGCTAAAATCCAAACTCCACAGAATGGCATAAGATCTCCATAATTTATTCCTCACATAACAGCCAGTACTTTCTTCCACTTTATGATCCCTTAGTTATGAGCTACTTAGAGTTCCCAGAATTCAGTCTTTTGTAGGTCTTTGTGGTTTTGCATATGCTGTTCTCTCTGCTTGAAATGCTTGTCTCCTCTTTCTTGACTCTTCCTTGCCTATTCTTGTGCTTTCTCAAATACTTTTATATGTTACATCTGTTATAGTCAAGTACTAATTTCTTACTCATTGCACTTACTATTATACAATGCCAATATGCTAAATATTTTACATGCATTACATTAATTATTCTCGAACAATCCCATGAAGTAGATTGTTACTTCCATTTTCCAGATAAGAAAAAGTTAGGAAAGGTTATGTAACTTGTTCAATATTAGGCATCTAGTAAGTGGCACATCCAGGAGATAGACCCAGGTTTATTTGATTTCAAAGTCCTTCCAAATAACTACTATCCTATACAGACTAAATTTATAATAATTGTATCAGCAGTTATATGGCTTTTGGTCTCAGGACAACTTTTTGCTCCTAAACATAATTGAGAATGCTCCAGATATTTTGTTCATGTGGGTTATATTTATTAATATTTACCATATTAAAGATTAAAACCAAAATATAAAACAATATTTTTGTTTAAAAATAAATCTGTTGCATGTTAATATAAATACCGTTGTTTTTTTTTTTTTTTTTTTTTTTTTGCGGTACGCGGGCCTCTCACTGTCGTGGCCTCTCCCGTTGCGGAGCACAGGCTCTGGACGTGCAGGCTCAGCGGCCATGGCTCACAGGCCCAGCCGCTCCGCGGCACGCGGGATCCTCCCGGACTGGGGCACGAACCCGTTTCCCCTGCATCGGCAGGTGGACTCTCAACTACTGCACCACCAGGGAAGCCCCTAAATACCGTATTTTGATAAATAAATGTATTTTCTGAAAACAAACCAAAAAGGTAGAGAGAAAAGTGTTATCTTTTGCATTCCTGCAAATCTCTTTATGTCTGGCTAAAAGAAGCCAGCTATATTCTCCTTTCTGCCTCTGAATTCAATTTGATGTGATATGTTGTGCTGGTTGAAGTATGTAAAAAAAAATCCAGCCTCCCACAGATTGTAGCTGGAAAAGGACAGAATACTTTAATGGCCTTATCAGATAATTGTGCATACTCTTTTCTGGATAGTACACCAAAACTGGACAGGTGGTGGTTTTTTAAAAGTTAGTTGCAATATGAAATTTGAAATCCTATCTATGAAATTTTTGCACATTTTACGCTTGTAAGAGAATGAGAATAGGAAGATAAATAAATATCTTAGTAGTATTATAAAATAACAGTTTGTTACTAACGCTCCCCTGACATGGTCTGGGGACCGAACATACACACACACACGCACATGTGCATATATAAGATTTAAACTGTATATTATCTGAGGACAAGTTGGCCTCTTTTATCGGTACATCTGTGGTGGTATAGCTGCTTCTTTTTTGTTTTTTTTTGAATTTTATTTATTTTTTATACAGCAGGTTCTTATTAGTTACCTATTTTATACATACTAGTGTATATAGGTCAGTCCCAAACTCCCAATTCATCACACCACCCCCCAACCCCCACCGCTTTCCCCCCTTGGTGCCCATACTGTTGTTCTCTACATCTGTGTCTCTATTTCTGCCCTGCAAACCGGTTCATCAGTACGGTTGTTTCTTGATGGTGTCACCTTTGGGGCTGGGTGTGCTTGGCTCTGGAATTGACTGTTTGCTGACCTCTCTGGTCCTCCAATCCTTCTTTCAAGCCTTCACACCTTCAGCACCTCTCATGTATAATGAATAAGATCTAATTAATTATCTGTTCAACACATGAATGCCTATATTATATAGAATTTACCTTCCAATTGCACAGTACTAATTTATTTTCCAAATTTTAATAACAGTTACTCCAAGAGCAAACTGGACATTTTTGGTTTATTTAATACCATTGTGTCATTTATTTGAGAAAGAAGTTTGAGTCTTTGCATATTTTATAGTAACAAGCCTGAACTTAATGTTTGGTTTTTTAAAGTAACATTTATTGATTACTTATTATGGGCCTGATACTTTCCTAAGTACTTCACATACCTTATTTATTCCACAGAACAGCTCTATGAGAGATTCTATTATTTTCCTCATTTTACAAGTGAGGAAACTGAGTCACAGAAAGATTGAGTAAATTGTTCAAGGTGACTCAATTGGTAGGTGGTAGGGCTGAGATATGAACACAGATTCTCTTGCTTCTAGAATCCTTGCTGTTAACCACTGCACTACCTCTGTCTATCCTGACTTAAACATGTTTTTTTTTTCTTTTTTAAACCACTTACTTTAATATAGGGTCCCACATTCCCTTTTAAATCTAAAATTCTGTTTTTATAGATAACTTTCACTGTAGACCTTTTTATGCCCTTTTATTTCTGTTCATAGAGAAAAATATTAGCAGAAAAATATGTTGGAGAATACAAAAGCTAATAAAATGAATTTGGAATTACTAGCAGTTGAAAAGTCTTTCCTGTACAATTAACACAAACGTTTATCTAGGAATCCCAGGGGAATCAGTTCTGGGGTCTCCCATACTAGCCCCAAATTGGCTTCCTGACTTATTCTTTTTTTTTTTTTTTTTTTTTATATTTATTTATTTGGCTGTGCCGGGTCTTAGTTGTGGTACGCGGGACCTTTGTTGCCACATGCGGGATCTTTGTTGTGGCATGTGGGATCTTTAGTTGCGCCACGCAGGATCTATAGTTGTGGCATGCAAATACTTAGTTGTGGCATGTGGGATCCAGTTCCCTGACCAGGGATCAAACCCGGGACCCCTGCGTTGAGAGCATGGAGTCTTAGCCACTGGACCACCAGGGAAGTCCCCTCTCATTCTTGATTGCTGGAGGTACACATCTTGATTGCTCCCCCTTCTGAGGTGCTCCTTCCATCACCCTCCTCAACCCACCTCTGCAACTAGGCTAAAGAGAAAGTCCCTCTGGTTCAGTGGTTCTCAAATTTTAGTTGTGTCTGATCCACTCAGACAGCTTGTTAAATCAAATTGTTGGGTCCCAAGCCCAAAGTTTCTGATTTAGCAAGTCTGGGGTAAAGCTTAAGAATTCACATTTCTGCTACGAGTCCAGGTGATAGGACCACACTTTGAGAGCTATCCAGAACTACTCCTTTCAACCTCTGCTTCCCAAGACAGGTTTAATGGTGGTTATGAAATGGAGCAGGATCCTACGGTCCTTGCCCCCATGTCCTCAGCCTGCCTTTTGTCTGTGGAAAAACTTTAGCTGAAGAATAAGTTTAATCAGAGAAATGAGAAAACGCAGAAACAAAGGAAAACAGTCAAAGGAGACCGAATAATAATAATTTAGTCATTAAGCATAGTCAGGGACCTTTTGTTCCTTCTCAAGGGCTATAAATAATATTCTGAGCCATATCCTGTGAGCTGTCTTGTACATACTGAAACCCCCGCCAGGTGGAAGAAGTTGACTACATGATGACCAGACTGTAGCCATGACATAAGCTGCCACAATTCCAAGAATTGGCCTCAAGGAGATGGGAACAAACCCATCCTGGAACTGAAGACTGACTGTACTTAAAACAATCCAGATGTACACTGGTCAGATCCCCTCATGATTAACTTCAAGATGACTGTCAGAGCTGACTGTGCTGTTTCTGCATGTAGCCCCCTCCCTCCACCTATAAAAGCTCTTGCTCACTGATTGTCAGTCTGGGGAAGTTGGCCTTTGGACAGGCGTTGCCCCCGGACCCGCTTGCCGACATCCGACATCCAAAATAAAGCAAACTTTCCTTTCCACCAACTTTGCCTCTTCTTTATTTGCTTTTGAGCGGCAACCCACTTTTGGTTACAATTACATGGTAACTATTCATGTTAATAGTTACAAGGAAACATTAAAGAGATTACATAATGTTACTAGGTCTTGGTCTTAGATGCTAGAGGCTAAAAGAAAGGCCACCCACATTTTCCTTCTCCCCAGGGCAAGGCTAGCCCTTTCCTCCCACATGTAATCCGGGCAGAACTCTAGTTTTCCCTACTGTGTGTGTGGGGGGGGGGGGCTGCAAGGATTGAACGAAATTAAACTCTTAAGTGACATCTCAATAAAAGATGACTAGTTTAACTTCATTCCCCATCACATCGCCAACCACCCAGATAAGAGGATCACATCCTTCCGGCTCATTAAGAGGCGGGGTGAGGAGAGAGAGGCAACGGCGCCTGCGCGGCTCACAACGAGGCTCCAGGTGGTGTCCTCCCTGCACCTCCCCGACCAGGTGAACCACTCCGGAGCAGAGGGAGGAGACCGAGCAGAGTGTGGGCGCCTGCTTCCGGCCACGTGGTTATGCTCACTGCCAATGGAAAAGCTTGACGTCACCCTCGCTTCCTCACCCTGGCAACGGGTGGGTGACTACTTCCGGTGCTGTGAGGGCTCGGGGCTGACGAGGGTGAGTGTCTCTTTTTCTCACGCTGTCCGCGCCCTTGCCGCCAACGTGCGCTGCCTCTGTCCGGGCGCCGCGCTCTCGCTGGGACGTCCTTTCCGGGGCCGGGTGCGGGCGGCGCGCAGGATGCCCCTTGCTGGGGGCGGTGGTGGAGGAAGGGACTCGGGACGTCCCTCGTCCCCGAGTCTCGGTCGCGCGTGGGGCCCGCGTCGGCCCCCTCCCAGCGGCTGCAGCTTGGCGGCTTCATTCCCTCTCCGGGGAAGGGACTGTCTGTGTGTGGGGAGGGAGTCCTTGCAGTCCTTCACCCACTTTGCAGTCTCGGGCTGCGGTTTCTCCGAGTTCGAGGCTCGTAGAGACCCGAGGGTGTGCGCCCTGGTCCTGCGTGGCAGGTGGGGGAAAGCAGCCCTGTAGTGTAATAGAGGCCTGGTTAGAGTCCCGCGGAACGTTAGCATTTACTGCTCAGGTGGAGAAGGAAGAGGAAAGGACCAAGAAGATGGAAAAGGAGCAACTGGAGAGGAGGGTGGAAAACAGGAACTGGAGGTGCCCTGAAAATAGAGGGCATCGTGTTTCCGGAAGGAGGGAGTTCAACTTGATTCGCCTCTGTAGGGGAGGGGAATGAAAGGTATTTTGGGGACCACGTGACTGAGATCATTGTATACTAAGCTAAAGAATTTTCATACACTTGGGAGTTTAGTAATTTGCTTTTTTGTTTAAATAAAGCTTTGCCCCCACTTATACAAAGCAGTGCATGCTTACTAAAGAATATCTGGAAAATGTAGAAATATTTAAAAAGAGATCATCTGTGGTTCCACCAGCCCCAGCCCAACATTTTGATCTCTTTCTTTCTACTTTTTTTTTCTTTTGGCTGCGCTGTGTGCCTTGTAGGATCTTAGTTCCCCGACTAGGGATTGAACCTGGGCCCTTGGCAGTGAGAGCACTGGGAGTCCTAACCACTGGACTGCCAGGGAATTCCCTACATTAAAAAAAATAGCATATTCTTTTTTTTTTTTTTTTTTTTTTTTTTGCGGTTCGCGGGCCTCTCACTGTTGTGGTCTCTCCCGTTGCGGAGCACAGGCTCCGGACGCGCAGGCTCAGTGGCCATGGCTCACGGGCCCAGCCGCTCTGCGGCATGTGGGATCTTCCCGGACCGGGGCACGAACCCGTTTCCCCTGCATCGGCAGGCGGACTCGCAACCACTGCACCACCAGGGAAGCCCAAAAATAGCATATTCTTAACCTACTTAGGATCATAGTGTATGTGTATAAAATGTGATTTTAACTAAAAAGCATGTTTTGTACATGTGTCTATTACATGGATTTTTTTGAGATATAATTCATAAAATTCCACCGTTTTAAATTTAAATTTCAGTGGTTTTTAGTATATTCACAACGTTGTGCACCCATCATCACTATCTAATTCCACAAGTTTTTCATCACCTCCAAAAGAAACTCTGTACCGTTATAGTTACTCGCCATTGATCTCCCCTCCCCTTGTTCCCCCAGCCCCTGGCAACCACTAATCTACTTTGTGTCTATGGATTTTCCTATTCTGGATACTTCATGTAAGTGGAATCATATAATATATGGCTTTTTGTTGTCTGCTTTCTTTCACTTAGCATAATGTTTTCAAGGTACATCCATGTGGTATTATGAATCAGTACGTCACTCCTTTTTATGGCTGAATAATATTCCATTATATAACTATGCCACGTTTTGTTTATCCATCATCAGTTGATAGACATTTGGATTGTTTCCACTTTTTGACTATTATGAATAATTCTGCTATAAACATCCATGTACAAGTTTTTGTGTGGACGTATGTTTTCAGTTTTCTTAGATGTATACCTAGGAGTGGAAGTGCTGGGTCATGTGGTAACTGTTTAACTTTTTGAGGTACTGCCAGGTGTTTTCCAAAGTGGCCTGCACAAGCAAGATATGAGGGTTCTGATTCCTCCATATCCTTGCTAACACTTATTGTCTGTCTTTTTGATTATAGCCATTCCATTGGTTGTGGAATGGTATCTTGTGGTTTTGATTTGCATTTCCCTGATGTCTGATAATGTTGAGTATCTTTTCTCTGTGCTTATCGGCCCTTTGTATATCTTTGGAGGAATGTCCGTTCAATTCCTTTGCCCATTTTAAAATTTATTTATTTATTTATTTTTTCTTTTGGTGGTACGCGGGCCTCTCGCTGTTGTGGCCTCTCCCGTTGCGGAGCACAGGCTCCGGACGCACAGGCTCAGTGGCCATGGCTCACAGGCCCAGCCGCTCCGCGGCATGTGGGATCTTCCCGGACCGGGGCACGAACCCGTGTCCCCTGCATTGGCAGGCGGACTCTCAACCACTGCGCCACCAGGGAAGCCCTCCTTTGCCCATTTTTAAATTGCATTAAAAATTTTTTAAAGAAATTTTAAAGTTGTATGAGTTCTTTATATAGTCTGGACACAAGTCCCTTATCAGATTGCAATATTTCTTCCATTTTTTTCCCATCTTGTGGGGTGTCTTTTCACTTTCTTGAAGGGTGTCCTTTGAAGTACAAAAGTTTAAAATTTTGGTGAAGTCCAATTTATCTGTTTGTTTGTTTGTTTTTTTGTTTGTTTGTGCTTTTAGTGTCATATGTAAAACCACTGCCAAATCCAAGATTATGATTTACTCCTATGTTTTCTTTTCCCTAAGAGTTTTATATAGTTTTAGCTCTTACATTTAGGGCTTGATTTATGTAGAGTTAATTTTTGTATATGGTGTGCAGTCGGAGTCCAACTTTATTCTTTTGCATGTGGCTGTCCAGTTTTCCCAGCACCATTTGTTGAAAAGACTGCCCTTTTTCCATTGAATGGCCTTGGCACCCTTTTCAAAAACCAGTTGATCGTAAACACATAGATTATCGTTTTCTTAACTATTTCTCTGTGTTGGGTATTTAAGTCGCTCCCAGATTTTTGTTTTTCTAAATTATCCTATGTTAAACACAGCATAAAAGGCATAAAACCTTTTCTGTATTTAAAATTATTTTGGTAGAAAATGTTCTCAGAAGTGGAATTACTGGGTCAAAGATGAAATAAGTATGTTTTGGAGCTCATTTAATGAGGCATTAAACCTTCAATCTCATGATGTTAAGAGCAACAAAATGCTTCTTTATTCATCAGTTGCTATAGCTTAAGGGCTGGATTTCTCTAAAAGCCTTTCTCTGTAAGATGAATGGATTCCATGGCTTCCTTCCTCCTTCAACTGCTTCTAAAAGACTAAGTAAATCTACAGTGAAAAACTTCAACACCAGAGGCAAACAGGACATGTGGTAGTGTTCTAAATGGCTTAAAGGAAAAAAGAAATCGTGTCATCACATGCAGTAGGAAAATGAAACAATCTTTGAGAGAAATAGGGTCAAGATTTAGACCTTAAATCAGTGCCATAAAAGTCCCTGAAGCAAAAAAAGTGTTTTATTCTGAGTTTCTCTTCTGCCCTTGATAATCAAGTTAATTTACATTCATCTTGGTCCCAGAGACAGAGAACTTAAATCTTCTCTTTTTAGTAAATAGTACCCACTTAAAAAAAAATTCAAATATGAGATGTTATTAGGAGAAAATCAAGTTTCCCTTTCATCCTTGCCCCTCCTCTTCTCCAGTCTCCCAGTACTCTTTAGAGGAATCCATGGTACTATTATTTGTGTCTATATAGACTAGTTCATATATAGAGTATCTCTGGGGAGCGGGTATATACAAAATTATATATTTTAAGCCTCTTGGTACTTTCTGACACATTCCTTTTCAAAATGGGTACATCAGTTTATGATGGCAATACAGTGCTAATTAGATTTCTTTCTTCTTTTTTCTTGTATTTCTTTGAATATTCTTTCTTTAGTATTGGATATCCAGTTTATATTTCCTTTTTTATGTATTGCCTGCTCATGTCTTTTGGCATGCTGTTTGTCTTGATTAGCATTGTCCTTTATGAGATTTATCTTGGCAGCCTTTTGTAGATGGTTGTTTTACGACAGCCTGGATTTGGGGAGAAAAGTTAATATGCTTTTTGTAATGCTTATGCTAAGAGGTATGTGAGCTGAACAAGGGTCAAGGCAGTAGGGAGAAGGAAGTTAAATGCTTGAGAAGAAATCTATAGGATTTGGAAACTGGGCACAGTCCAAGATGACTACAAGGTGAGTTAGAAAAGGATGGTATATATTTGATGTCAATCTTTGGTCATGATTTATTTTTTTACTCCTTAGTCTTAACTGTAGGGATCAAATACTAATTTTATTTATTTTTTAATTAGGATTATCTGGGGTTTGTGTGGCCCTAGAAGTTCAAGATCCAGAAAAACAAAACCAAAAAGGACCTCTTGGGCCAGTATTTTTTTTTAAAATTAATTAATTAATTAATTTATGGCTGTGTTGGGTCTTTGTTGCTGCACGCGGGCTTTCTCTAGTTGTGGTGAGCGGGGCCTACTCTTCATTGTGGTGCGCGGGCTTCTCATTGTCGTGGCTGCTCTTGTTGTGGAGCATGGGCTCTAGGCGCACAGGCTTCAGTAATTGTGGCATGTGGGCTCAGTAGTTGTGGCTTGCGGGCTCTAGAGCACAGGCTCAGTAGTTGTGGCACACGGGCTTAGTTGCTCCGTGGCATGTGGGATCTTCCCAGGCCAGGGCTCGAACCCGTGTCCCTTGCATTGGCAGGCAGATTCTTAACCTCTGCGCCACCAGGGAAGCCCTGGCCAGTATTGCTGATTGGCCATGTTTTTGTCTGTTCCTTCTGTAGGTTGGATGAGTGTTGAGAACCTTCAGATTATGGCATTTCTCCTCTTAGTGAAGGTTTGAAGTGGGATCCCATAGGCTTGCCCTATTTTGGGACTTGGACTTGGCTAGTTACCTGTGTTCTTATAATTAAATAAATGTATAAAAAAGCTTTTTTTTTTTTGTAAGCAATGCATTCAAATTGTTCAAAATCAAAATGTACACAATGGTGAACAGTGAAATTTCCACCCCTCCTTTGTCCACCAGTCACCCAAATCTTCTGGTAACCACTATTATGCTAGTTTTTGATATATTCTTCCAAATTGTGCTTTGCATATATATATTTAACTATTTTTTTCTCCCCTCCCTCAGTATATGGTACTGCATATACTTCTGTACCATGTCTTTTTTACTTGCTAAAATGTCTTCAAGACTGGTCATTTCATATTTGTATATCAAGAACGTTCTCATTTTTTCCAAGAGCTGCATTTATTTTTAAGCACTTCCATCAAGACATATTGTTGGTCCATATCTTTCCCATTACAGAGTCTTTCAGTGTGTATTTATAATTTTGGTTTATTTTGCCCAATTGTCCATGTTGAGTTGCTGCTACTAGCAATGTATGAGAACTCTTGGTTCCCTATATCCTCAAAACATGGTATTATCTTACTTTTTTGTTGTTTGCTAGTCCAATGATATGTGAGTGTAGTTTTATTTTGCATTTTTCTTCTGAGTGAGGTTTAGCATCTTTTTTTTTATATAAACTTATTTATTTTATTTTTGGCTGCGTTGGGTGTTCGTTGCTGCGCGCGGGCTTTCTCTGCTTGTGGCGAGTGGGGGCTACTTTTCGTTGCGGTGCGTGGACTTCTCATTGCGGTGGCTTCTCTTGTTGTGGAGCACGGGCTCTAGGCACATGGGCTTCAGTAGTTGTGGCACACAGGCTCAGTAGTTGTGGCTCGCGGGCTCTAGAGTGCAGGCTCAGTAGCTGTGGCGCATGGGCTTAGTTGCTCTGCGGCATGTGGGATCTTCCTGGACCAGGGCTCAAACCCGTGTCCCCTGCATTGGCAGGCGGATTCTCAACCACTGTGCCACCAGGGAAGCCTGGTTTAGCATCTTTTGATCTGTTAGACTGTTATATAATTTTTCTGTAAACTGGGATTTGCCCACTTCCCCCACCCCCTCTTTTGTCTTTTCTTTTTTGAGACATTTGTTGGAATTCTGTTAGGAAGGTCAGACTTTTAATGGGTTCTGAGTTAAACACAAACTGATGTTGGAGTAGAAATTGCTTCATTTCTAACTGAATTAAAAATATTCCAGTAACCATTGGGAGCTGGAGGCCAGAGTTGTACATTGGATAGCCTGTCTACTTGAGTTCCTTTCCCAGTCCAGCAGAACTTTGGGGCCAGCATTTTTGGAGGAGTTTATTGAGATGACATGGTTTGCTAAATAAAAAATTTCAGATAGTCTCTGAGGGATGGTAGATTGCTCAAGAAATTGCATATTGATTCATCTTCCACATTTTATTTTTTTCAGACAAGCTTGAGAAGCAGTGTTTTTAAATCTCTCACATATATTGAGTGCCTATTACATTAAACCTTATTCATTATAAAATGTAGATGTTCTAACTTGTTATTCATGAAAAAAAATGCATCTGATGACAGTGAGTCAGAGTAAGTTTTATAGCTCATACTGCTTGGATATGGTTTCATCTGAACTGAAGCTTTGAATTTTCCAAAGCCTGAGTTTTCACACAACTATGTTTGTGGGACAAGTAGGCCCAAGCTCATTTCATGGCTAGGCCAGACCTCATGGCAGGTATAGATTGGCAGATGAACTGCTAATCATTTAAATTGACTTCGTCAACTGACACAGGGATAAATAGTAACCTATCTCAGAGAAATAACCAAAGTCAAATAAAGGTAATTGATGCAGATCCTTGTGAAGTTGTTGGAAGAAAATCCATCCTCAAGGTGAGAGCTACCACCTAAAACAAAAACAAAAACAGGCATTGTAATCCACTGTTATTTAATTAACCTCAGCACTCTTTTGTAATCAAAGTTTATGAATATATGTAAACATTTTAATACAACAGCATATATATGTGATTTAAAATTATTTGTCCTTTAAATGAAATGACATATAATAAAAATTAAATGAACTCTTTTTAACCAGGAATTAAAGGAAGTTAAAATACCATATTGCAGTGCTTCACAGACCATTTCTGGTGTGAAGGACCAACTTAAAAATTGTTTTCAATCCTTTGTTGACCATTTCTTTTGTAAAATGAAAAAAGCAAAACAAAAAACCACAAAACCTCAAAACAAAACAGAGATATGGAACTGTGAATGAAAGGTAAAAGTAAAAGCTTATATTTTTATTAGATGTAGCAGATAAAATTGTTTCAAAAATATAGTTATAAACAAAACATGAGGAAATAGAAAAGAATTACAAAAACTGTACACATTGTTTATTGAAAATGTGCACGTAGGGGCTTCCCTGGTGGCGCAGTGGTTGAGAGTCCGCCTGCCGATGCAAGGGACATGGGTTCGTGCCCCGGTCCGGGAAGATCCCACATGCCGCGAAGCGGCTGGGCCAGTGAGCCATGGCCGCTGAGCCTGCGTGTCTGGAGCCTGTGCTCCGCAACGGGAGAGGCCACAACAGTGAGAGGCCTGCGTACTGCAAAAAATAAATAAATAAATAAAAGAAAATGTGCACGTAGATGTAGAGAACAGACATGTGGACATAGGTGGGGAAGGGGAGGGTGGGATGAATTGAGAGACTGGGTTTGACATAAATACACTACCATGTGTAAAATAGATAGCTAGTGGGAACCTGCTGTATAGCACAGGGAGCTCAGCTCAGTGCTCTGTGACGACCTAGATTCGTGGGATGGGGCGTGGGGTGGGAGGGAGGTCCAAGAGGGAGGGGATATAGGTATACATATAGCTGATTCACTTAACTGTACAGCAGAAACTAACACAGCATTGTGAAGCAATTTTACTCCAATAAAAAGAAATAAGGCAATTAGTATATGAATAAAATAATAATCTCTTGCAGACTGGTAACAAGCACTGGTCTGCGGACCACACTTTGAGTAACACTTTGAGTTCTTTTGGACTAGTTGGCTAAGTCACTCTTTATGTTACTATTTATGTTTTCTATTAGAAAAGACTTGTGCTTCTCCTTTCCCACTTCTCAATTTAGAATAAGGTATATATTTTTACCTAACAGTGTGAATCTAGGTGTTTAAGTAGTTTCAACCACATGACTCTGGGATTTTCTTCAAATCTCTGTCGAGTTTTTTTTTTTTTTTTTTTTTTTTTTTGCGGTACGTGGGCCTCTTACCGCTGTGGCCTCTCCCGCTGTGGAGCACAGGCTCCGGATGCGCAGGCTCAGTGGCCATGGCTCACGGGCCCAGCCACTGCACGGCGTGTGGGATCTTCCCGGACCAGGGCACGAACCCGTGTCCCCTGCATTGGCAGGCGGACTCTCAACCACTGCGCCACCAGGGAAGCCCTCTGTTGAGTTTTAAATGATCCACGTTTCCCCAGTCTGAAGTGTGTTCTGCCATCGTTATTGTTATTAAGCCAAGATTGCTAGAAGCTTGTGAGTTTGTGAGAAAAATTGGAAACTTTGTGGTTTAAGTTGCTTGTAATTTGTTTTATTAAGTTTTGTATTTTATCATTTATCTTTTGAGAACCTCAGAAATAACGCTTTCATGAAAATTAACAAGTATATGCGCAAGTGTCATTTTAATTTCTTGGTTTAGTCATATAATTTTGTTAGCATTTGTCTCTTTTTTAATGAATTTATTTAATGAATTTATTTATTTTTGGCTATGTTGGATCTTTGTTGCTGTGCGTGGGCTTTCTCTAGTTGCAGTGAGCGGGGGCTACTCCTGGTTGATATACAAAGGCTTCCATTGTGGTGGCTTCTCTCATTGCGGTGGCTTCTCTCATTGCGGAGCACGGGCTCTAGGCTCAAAGGCTTCAGTAGTTGTGGCACACGGGCTTCAGCAGTTGTGGCTCGCGGGCTCTAGAGCGCAGGCTCAGTAGTTGTGGTGCACAGGCTTACTTGCTCCACGGCATATGGGATCTTCCCAGACCAGGGATTGAACCCGTGTCCCCTTCATTGGCAGGCAGATTCTTAACCAGTGTGCCACCAGGGAAGTCCCATCATTTGTCTTTTGATTGAGCTGTGAAGTATTACACTGTTTTTCTTAAGAGGTTCTTCACAGGCAGATGTAATTCTGTATGTTGCTTAATTTCTTTAAGCAAGCAGCAATCTATAGCTCTTAAATGTTCTCACCACACGCAAAAAATTGTAATTATGTAAGGTAATGGATGTGTTAACTAACCTTGTTGTGGCAATCATTTTGCAGTATATACATGTATCAACTCATCATGTTGTACCCCTTAAACTTATACAGTGGTGTATGTCAATTATATCTCAATAAACCTGGAGAAAAAAATAAGCAGCAATCTAGGCTTTATATCAAGGCTCAGTGATGTTGCCAGCACTGCCTGTGGTTCTAGAATGTCCCAGAGGTTATTAGCATTTGGTTTGGAGGGAGAAGAAAGTGATATTTAAGTTATGTTGTGGTTTTCTTCAATGTAGATAAAATGAAAGATAAAATATCTTTGGACTCAATATGAAGTCTTTTTACAACAGTTCTTTTGTTTATGTGACTTCAAGCAAGTGCTGTCAGTGGACAGAAAGATTTAAATTCTAACCTTTGTATATTCTTTGTATTACCCAGTGAAATAACTTTAAAATCAGGTTTTTAATTTTTTTTGAAAGTTATCTGTGCACAAATTTGTATGTTAACGTGTGTGTTAGTGGAAAGAAATGCAAACCCTCTTTGCCTGTTTTCCTTTAGAGTAATTCCTCTCCTGCAGTTACTTTTGGATGGAAGTATGCTCTTTTCCCAGTAGAAGATGGTGATCTTGGAGAATGACCATGGAGAAGGGGATGAGTTCTGGAGAAGGACTACCTTCCAGATCATCTCAGGTTTCGGCTGTTAAAATAACAGCTAAAGAGTTGGAAACAAAGCAGCCCCATAAAGAGAAGCGAGGGGGCTTTGTGTTGGTGCATGCAGGTAAGCTCTAAGTGGGTGAGTTGGAAGATGAAAATAATGTTTTTTTCCCTTGCCTTGAAGTACACCAGGAATTGAATTTCATATCTGGAGGAGGCAAACTGCCAGGGGAGCTGGAACCAAAGAGGTTGACTTCGATAGAGTGAGGGCCTCCCCCTAGCTCCCCACTTAGAAGATCTTATAATGACGACTCTTCCTTTGTCTCCTTCACTCGCCTACTCTGTTATTTACTTTTACCCCCTATTTAGGTATTGTTAAAACCAGACACAGTAATTGTTTAAACTCTGGTTTGTGTTTTTAAAAATAATGCTGCTGAAAAAATTTTATTGACCCCATTTTTGACTTTGTCCATCTTAGAGTATAATTTACACAGTCTTAGAGCTAGTTTGCCTTTTTAATATTATAAAAGAGGAACCTTAAAACCAGAGAGATTAAGTGGTTTCAGCCACATGGCTAGTTCGTACAAGAGCCAGGCTGAGACACCCTGAAGTGAGCCCTTAAGTCCCAGTCTAGTGCTCTTGGCACTTCATCAGCCTGTAATGTCTACTTCAGAGTACCTTGAAGACAGACACAGTGAGTTCAACCCCTGAGTCCCCATCATCGAAGCCTCTAGGGTTTCTAAGCACTGCAGCGCTATGTAGGTCTTCCCCCCCCCCCCCTTTTTCTTTAGTCATTTTTATTTGCCTGCATTTAGCGTCTAAAGTTCACGACCTCTGTGAAGGAAGAAGGAATGGCTGGGTCTCCTTTTAACTTTCCTCAGACAGTCAAGCAGGATGGCAGCAAGATTAGCTTTGATATGGGGTGAGGGGTGGAATTGTTTCTTCTCGTCAAACTGGTGTTCTTTCTGGTCATTAACTTTTGGCTATATCTAAACTGCACAGACAACTTGGGAAGCCTTATAGAATCGAATCCAGAAGAATCTAAAAACAAAACAAAAACCAGGTTCAATTTCCTTTTCTTTCAAATGATTTTTCAAAGAAGTGAGGTAAATTTATAGAAACAACTCAGATTCCTAGTCCAGTGTTCTTTCTACTACACCATGGTGGTGGTGCATCTTTCATAGCACCCAGTGAGTTATTTCATTCAGAATGAGTATTTGAACAATGTCCAAGAAAGGCCTGAGATGTGTAAAAGCAGCAACATGGAGCTTTTGATTAGTTGGAAAGGTTTGCCTTCTGTGACAGTCATTGTGGCTTCCCCACTGTCTCAGACACACACCTGATGGCAGTGGCTCTTAGACAAAGTTGGTGCCGGGGGCCAGCTGTAATAGGAGGAAATCTGGGTTATGACAGGAGATTGTATGGATGAAGGGTGACCTTCCCCTTCTAAATTATTAGAAGTTCAGATAGAGTGATTGATTATGCAGCATTATATATCTTGTACATTTAAGGGACAAAATTTCAATTCCAGTGTAGAGATTTTAAAAGTTTTTTTTTTTTTTTTTTTTTTAGCACTAAAGGAGACTTGCCCATGTTTTAGTCATTTGAGTAGTAGATTCTTGCTTTTCCCCAGATCTGTATACTACCTATATTTTACCTAATATTAAAAAAGATAAACACTTTTTAACCTTAACATTTTAAAGATGAAACTTATCTTTAATTAAGTGGAACGTCGGTATCACGTGCATGAAGAGAAAATAATTTAAACACAGTGCAAAAAAACCCCAGTGTGATTAAATTTTAGTTAGGTTCTGTTGCTTGTCAGCTGCTTAGATCCTAAGCTTACCTTTCCTTTGTTAAGTAGAGGAACTAGCAAATGTTAATCAGGTATTAAAGATCTCCTGGAGTCATGCTGAGATGGTTTCCCTATTCTAAGTAAAGGATTGATATGTTAATGCTATTAGCATAGATAACTAATGCTATTAGTTATCTATTTGGCTATAGTATTCCATGTTTTGGGAAACACTGCTGAAAGTTTGGGGCCTGCTAAGAAAACAGACCTGGGATCATTTATTAGAGAACCATGAAGAGAGTTCTGTTAAATATTGGTGCAGGTTCTATGAAGTTTCAGAGTTTGCTTGAGAAATGGGACTAGCATTTGCGTGTATTATGGATTCGTGTTGTTTGGGCATCTTTTCTGTTCTCTTGGGTTCCTTAACCATAGCTTCTTGGGCTAGTTTTTTCTCTGCCCCGATGAAAGGTGGGTTAAGTTCGTGTCATAGTCTGCAGTCTCACAGGAGAAGCCCTGAGGCTTAGAGATGTAGTTCTTTTTTTTTTTTTTTTTTTTTTAACATCTTTACTGGAGTATAATTGCTTTACAATGGTGTGTTAGTTTCTGCTTTATAACAAAGTGAATCAGCTATACAGAGATGTAGTTCTTTAACCTTCCCTACTTTGGGGCCCAGTAGGGGGCTGGGATGGGGGCTGAGGGGGAGGTTCAGAAAAAATTAAACAACTTTGATTAAGGGCTCTTGTCTTGGTTTCTTTCTTGTTTAGGTTATTCTCAAATGCCTAACTAAGCAAGTATTACTCCTTTTAGGGAAACAAATTTCAGAACCATTCTCTTGAGGAAGTTGCTGGGTGTTCGATTAAGAGACAGGGACCACCAGGATTTCTAATAGGCAGTTGTGAATATACTATCACTGAGATTTCAGAGACACCCTGAGCTACATTCCAGGGGTGAGCAGATGGAAAAGTTTGGGTAGGAATGGTGGTATTGGTGGTGGTTGTTGACAGGTGAGATATAACACCCCTCAACTTCAAGTATTATTCAGAAACTACCTAGTTTTCTGAAGTCACTCTTTTTAAGAATTCTGGCAGGGACTTTCCAAAGGTCAACAGAGAGGAACTTAGAGGGACTCTGTCCTTGACACTGCCTGGGTTATCAGCTCCAGCTAAAAAACTCCTAACTTTGGAGAAGTTTTCAAAAGGAGAGGTGACCTTGGCGAAGCTGCTCTGGGGACATAAGCTATTTCTGGTGCCTCTAGTAGGAAAATAGCTTTTGAAAGAGGCGATAAGGCATGGTATGAAAAAGGCTTATGGTGCAGAAAGAAGCTGTTAGATTTTTAAGACTCCATGCACTTAGGACAATAGTTTTATTGTCACTAGGAGAGCATCAGTTTATATGAGCTATTTATATAATATAAGATATCTCTGATATCTTAATGACAGTTAACAATTGACTGTTTTTTTTTCACTACAGGTGCAGGTTATCATTCTGAATCCAAAGCCAAGGAATATAAACACGTATGCAAACGAGCTTGTCAAAAGGTATGAAGAGAATGTATTCTGTTTGGTTGAAACAGTTTGGTTTTGACCAAAAGCAGCATTACCTTGAAATTCAAAATTTTAAGGTTTGATTTATAAGACAGTCTTTGGTTTGGGCCACAAAGTAATTTTGCTCGTATTTGTGGGGTCTTTTTTTGTTTTGTTTTGTGTTTTTTATTCTCCAAATCATGTTTAGATCTTTTCCTTCCTTTCCCAGATCAGAGTCTGTATTTTTGGAATTGTGGGCACATAATCATATATCTTTTAATCTTTGAAACGGTACTGAGCTCTATAGAAGGGGTAGGGAAAACAACTCAAAGGCAGCCAATATGTCTTTCTATGAAGGGAAGAAAAAAAAATAATAAAAAATTAAAATGGGTGTTCTTCTTAGGGAGATTATCCTGTACTTTTTCCTTCTGTTTTTCCATCACGTAATTTTTATCATAGCAAATTCATTGTCATTCCTGAGTTTAACTTTGCCCTTGTACTTAGTTGTGCTTTTTTTTTTTTTTCCATCTTTGTTTTTTGAGGTTTTGCTAAATTGTTGAATACTTAATGTGGAGGCAGGAATGGACTCAGAAGAAATATTGTTTGTTTTTATTTTGATCCTGACTGTATACTCTTGTAGGCAAACTTTCCATTACTTTTTATGCAAATAGAATGTTAATTGGACATTGCATATCAAGTAAATTGGGGTCTCTCAGCTCTTTTCATTTATATTTACATACCATTTAAAGAAGATTATACTTTATTAGCGATCCAGGATTTTTCTTATGAATGAAATCTCATAAATGAATAAGAATATTTGGTTACAGGGATTTCATTTTTAAAAAAAAATTTATAAAGGTAAATATTCTTTAAGCTATTTTATATTACTTTATCTTATTTTTCAAAGTGTGAAATCTTTTTGTTATCTGAGAAGAAATGATTTTATAGGAATATAGTTCTGTATATAATACATTTAGAGTGTGTAACCAGCCTCCTTAATTTATACAACAAATGAACTATTTAAAAGTTTCATGAGGAATAGAGTGCTTAGTTTTTGATCTTTGTTGACTAAATCAGAGCTTCAATTATTCATTTAAAAATCAGTCTTCCTTCTCTTTCTTTTCTGTCTTAATTTATACCTAAGAAGCAAGGTGATTTTAGTGACCTTTGCTCTCTATAGATTATATTACAAAAGAATATGATTTGTTTATCTCCATGTAGAATACCTTATAGAATCAAAAATGCTTTTGTCAAATGTATGCTACATCTAAGGATTCTGAAATGCCTCTGTGACTGAGAGTAACTACTTTTTATAGTTAGGGGTAGAGAGAGTAGTAATGGTGGGATGAGAAATTGTTAGCTTAGTCTGTATAAAGTATGAATTCAAATTTCAAAATGGAATTCATATAATTTCTATGGCTCTGTGAATTGCCCTGTGATGAATGAAGCCCTTTCACTTACTAAATTCCTTGCACTTTGTATTTAGTGGCTAAATTTATTCGTTGTCTTAATATGAATAATAATAAGTGAGCTATATTATAAATTATCCTGAATAATTGCTTATTTTAAATCAAAGTCGTTTATGTCTTGAGGTATGGAATGGAACTCTAGTGATCAATTTTTATTAGCTATAAATGTCTCCTACACTTCTTCAAGCCTTTGGAAAGTTTCTGGGTATGTTTAAGAAGTTGTGGTTTTAAAATGAATAATCTTGCCCCTTGGTTTCATAGGCAATTGAAAAGCTACAGGCTGGTGCCCTTGCAACAGATGCAGTGACTGCAGCCCTGGTGGAACTTGAGGTATTTCTTTTCTCTATTTGTTTCATTTAAAATATTTGTGAGTTTATGTTCATTATTCTTAAATGACATGAAACTGTTGTTTAGTCAACCGTCAATTATATGACCAGCGTTTCTCAACAATATTAACAAGGTATGAAGAAGTCTGTGATTTTGTTAGGTTGTTCTCATTGGAGACTTCTCTGAGTAATATAAAAAAGTTGATTAAATTCATTTTTCCCTGGTTTTGTGAGATTCATGAATACAAGTTACTGGTGATTGGATGCTTGAATTTCCTGAATATTTTCAGAAGAAAAATTCCTGAAGTTAACACCTCCTGAATGTAATATATGTTCTGTTGTTTAGAAAACAAAAAATTCCAACTGTCTAGAAGTGTCCAAAGTGGAGGGGGAAGTTTCCTCACAAACTTAGCAGTTGGATATATATCCTGAAGCTGTGCTCTGTGAGGTGTGTCTTGTCCAGTGTGATAGGTTGGTCTCCAGTTAATTGTGGACATTGAGGAATTCATTGAGGAGGTTCTCAAGTTCGCTGTAATCCTTGCTCCTCCAGAGTGAGGGTCTCTTAATTCTCTTAATCTGGAACCCTGAGGATGAGTTTGTCCAGGGGATACCGAGGGCTTCAGAAGACCGACTTCTGTTGCTCAAACTTAGAGAAGGTAGATTAGTATAAGTCAGTTTAGAGCAATGGTACCCAACCTTTTTGGCACCAGGGACCAGTTTCGTGATAGACAGTTTTTCCACAGATGCAGGGAGGGGAGGGTATGGTTTTGGGATGATTCAAGCACATTACATTTATTGTGCACTTTATTTCTATTATTATTACATTGTAATGTATAATGAAATAATTATATAACTCACCATAATGCAGAATCAGTGGGAGCCCTGAGCTTGTTTTCCTGCAACTAGATGGTCCCATATGGGGGTGATGGGAGACAGGGATACCCGAAGTGTGGCTTATGTCCAGTCTACTCCATAAGATGCAGCTTAATTGTCACTTGCCACTCACTAATAGGGTTTTGGTATGAGTCCGCAAGCCATTGATTTATTATGGCCTCTGTGCAGTCAGACCTCTCTGCTAATGATAATCTGTATTTGCAGCTGCTTCCCAGTGCTAGCATCACTGCCTCAGCTCCACCTCAGATCATCAGGCATTAGATTCTCATAAGGAGCACGCAACCTAGATCCCTCACATGTGCAGTTCACAGTAGGGTTCACGCTCCTATGAGGATATAATGCTCCTGCTGATCTGACAGGAGGCAGAGCTCAGGTGGTAATGCGAGCGATGGGGAGCGGCTGTAAATACAGATGAAGCTTCACTCGCTCACCCACTGCTCACCTCCTGCTGTGTGGCCCAGTTCCTAACAGGCCATGGACTAGTAGCAGTCCATGGCCCTGGGGTTGGGGACCCCTGGTTTAGAGAACAGTGAACAAATAGTTATTTGCTTGAGAAGATTACTAGGGGAATCAAATAAGACATGAAGATAAAACAGGGATGAGTTTGAGGGAGGAGGTGTTAGAGTAGACTCTCCCAAGTTGACTGGATTAGGCTCTCATATCAGGGCACCTACCCTGACAGGCCAGGCCTTGCTTTTACCTGCGAAGATTGCTCAGGAGTTTACCAAAAGTCCTAGACATGTTTTCTGTATATTCCCCTGGTTAATTGCAGAGTTACGCTTTTAATCGTGCTCTGTAGATTGTACTCTATCTTGTTAACACTTTGAGCTTGGTCCTAGGTTATGTAGTCAAGAAAGGTGAATATATATGGTGGGCACCAGTTCCACTGTAGTTTGGTCCCTGAGGTGTGTGACTTGGGGATATGTGGTCTCCTTCCTGTTGAGACTGATACATCTTATACCAGCTCTACCAATCAGTAGCCATGAGTCCCTGGACACCTCACAGACTCTCCTTGACTCAGTTTACCCATTTATAACACGGGGATGATAATTTCTACTTTACAGAGTCGTGAAGATTGAGTTAACATATGATAATCACTTAGAACAGTATGAGGCACATAGTAAACACCTCGTAACTGTTAGTAGCTATTACTATTGTGAGGTGCTTTGGAAATTATATATATGAGGTGAATATTTATGTTAACTCTTTACATTGTCAAAGGAAAGTTAATTATATGTTGTGGGTAAAAGGGCAAAAGTGACACAAGGAAGAAGATTGATGTGCTTACCACCAAATCTTACCTTTACTTAAAACACACACAAGGAAAGCTTCATCTAATTTAATTCAGTTATTAATTGCAAATTACTCTTTGTGTAGAAGATGATGTCCTGAGGTTACAGGTGCATGGAGCCCGTGTGGGCCTGGGGAAAGAAGATTAATGAATAGCTGGGTATATATTGTACCATAATGGCAACTATGAATACAACACTGAGGAAAATTAAGTTTTCCTTTTTCTTTTCATCTTAGAATAACTTTAATTTTCTCAGGTCCTACTTATATCATGCCAATATTTCATTACATTTTTCCCATGATGAATCAATCCTACTTTTAAAGAGTTTACTTATGTATACTTAATAGTGATTTAAAATACATTTTGGAATGAGTTACATGTGAGTAAATGAGCTTTATAGTTTTGAATGATGACCTGTGTTTTTTAAGAGTGTGGATATGAAGGTTTTTAAAAAAACAAATGTGTTCTGTTATTTTGATTGGACTATGTTATATGGCCTGAGTGAGTTTAGTGTACTTTCCTCCCTTTAATTATTAAGTTTGGGGAAGAATTTCAATGAACTATCTTGAAAAATTCATTTTTATCTGGGATCTTTGATTGAAATATATGTCAGTAGTTTAAAGGTTAAGGCTACACTAACTGGAGGAATTTGCCTGGATCTTAAGAATTATGTTGGAAGTCATGCATATACTGCCCCCTGCAGTATCAGTCACCTTGCGTAATTGTGATTCATCACCTTTGAATAGGGTGAAGTCTTCAAATAAAGAGTTTAATCAAAGAGGTATTGTAATAGTTTGAGTCAGTGGAAAGATATATAAAAATTGGATTCTTGTATTTTCTGTACCTAGAGAAATGTAAGTAACAATATTAAGTCCTTTCAGCCAACTGAAAATTCCCACAGAGTCTGATTTATACTGTGTTATGTTGAATTTGAGAGTAACCACTTATCTTTAGTTTTGATCAATCTATTTAGTAGAGCTAAGTTTTGTCCTAATTATCAAATAGATATGGGAGATCGTTATACTTTTGTCTTTTGACTTTGGGATATACTTTTGACTTAAAAAAAACATACTTTTTAAACTTGTTTGTTACATTATTACTTAGGCAGATAACTAAAATTGGTTTGAGTTTCCTGAGGACTTTACTAACTGTAGATTGAAATGACTGAAATGGTTTAATGGTCCTTATTGGCTAGAAGGGGTATCTAGCCTTGTATTTTGGAAAATATGAAAATTTGCATTTATACCAAATAGTGAAAAGTACACTGACCTCAACTTGTTGCCACGGAGGAGGAAGAGACAAGGTGAAAGAAAAGAAAATTTATAATAGAAAAAAATGTGTTTTGGTGGCCTCTGTAACTTAACCAGGCTACTTAGACAAATCATTTTTGAGCTTTTCTTGGAATCCCATTCCCTTGTGTAGTTTCATTTTTCTCATCCACCAGGACAAACAAGTGGTGTTATCAAAAGACTACAACTTCTGGGCACCAGAGGGAGTGTTCCCTTCATTCAAATAAGGGGTGGGGGGCATGCGCGTAAGTTCCTGACTAGTAAACTGACTAGCTTCTTCCTTTGGGGTTTTGGGAGGGAAGGTGGCCATTTGTATGAGAGGTGTGGAGTTGAAAATGAGATGATGCCGAAGTGCATTTTGTTTACCTTCAAAATGTGGCGAAGGAAATGGAAAGGTCAGTTTTATAGATCATATTTTAATAATTTATTGTTAAAGTGATTTGGTCCCATTGTTTCATTTAACTATTAATAGTTTTTTTGAGATTCTTTTTATAACTGACGGGAAAGGGACTTCTATCAACCCTGATTTCCCTCACAGCAGAGAAGATAAATTTGTGAAACAATTTGATCCTCATACCTAGGGCTGTGCCTTTGGGAGACAGTTGTTTTCATGTCTGCTTTTGAAATAGTTTTGGTTCGGGTAGTGACAGTAGATTTAAAATTCTAAACCATAATTTTGCACATTTCACATGTATAGCTTCTGATATGAATTTCTTATGTGAGAAAATTAGATATAGATCTGGGTGAGTCATGATGCCACTGCTAAAGTAGAGAGCTTTTCATAGATTCTGACAGAAAATGAACTCATAAAACGCTTACTGAAGCGCCCTTTGCACATCAGTATATTTTTCTTAAGAAGTACAAAGATGTGCTTTAAAAAGTTCTAATAAAGGGCTTCTCTGGTGGCACAGTGGTTCAGTCTGCCTGCTGGCGCAGGGGACACGGGTTTGAGCCCTGGTCTGGGAAGATCCCACATGCCGCGGAGCAACTAGGCCCGTGAGCCACAACTACTGAGCCTGCGCGTCCGGAGCCTGTGCTCCGCAACAGGAGAGGCCGCGATAGTGAGAGGCCCGCGCACAGCGATGAAGAGTGACCCCCACTTGCCGCAACTAGAGAAAGCCCTCGCACAGAAACGACGACCCAACACAGCCACAAATAAATAAATAAATTAAAAAAACAAAGTTAAAAAAAAAGTTCTAATAAGGAATAATAGGTGAAATATGACTGACAAACTTTTGAGAGGTTACTTGTCGTTTTGTGAGGACTGATGAATCTGGCTGGCTGGCTGGTGTACCCTTTGAGAGATTTTGGTTAATTCATTTTGAAAACTGATTATTTTGGTAGGTAGAATACTATGCATTAGCAATAATGATAGATATAGCTTTTAAATTTCATATAGTGAAAGGTTAATTGCACAGGCTCCCTTGTTAAAAATGTTTTGTTGAACTTATGTTATTCTAAGTGGACCCTGCTGTTCTTTTGTTGACTTGCTTCATTCTTTAAGTCTTCCTATGGTCAGGGGAGATGGTAATTCATGGTCGAAACTTGTTTATTGTCCAAATGCTTTAGCATTTAAAGGGCAGTTTATATTGGGCACAAGTTTTTATGTCTGCTAAAAATGGTCCATTGTCTTTGGATCTCTATATAATCCAATATGATGCTTGCTTATAAACTCTAGAAATTCCTTTAAGAAGTAACTTCTTATCCAGATGGTTGATAGTTTGGGTTGTGAGAGAAAAAATGTAGGTATTTGCATTACTGTATATTTATATTATTACATATAATATTCTTATGCATTTATCTGACCTCTGCATCCTGAGATGTAAAGCCAGCTCTGCATGCATTTCTATAAAGCAGGGGTCTCCAGAATGTCATCACCATTGAGTAGTCTGTTGTTGGTGGACCACAGCCCAGGCCTCTGTGCAGCTGCAGGATTAGGCCACACACCCTTCCCTTGGCCTTATACTTCTGGCTGGAATTGTTTGTGTGCCTCAGGGGGAGAGAAGGCCTGCCAGTCCCTGGGATGCTTAGGGGTCATGAAGATGGTGTAGCTTGCTCCTGGCATATGGGCATATCTAGGATGGGAGGGAATATTGGGAAGGTCTGATATAACCCCCTTTCTCTCGCCAAGCCTGTAGCAAATTCAGTTGTGGGGTTTCTTTGTGATTAGATGCTTAACCACACCTGCTCCCTACCCCACTTCAGTGTTTGGTTTTTGTTGCAAAAAAGTAGGGACGTCTGTTTTACACTCACTTATGTTTATTTGAGAGGTTAAAAATTATTTAAATAAATGAGCATTTTTGTTCTTCTGCACATTTTTATGTTTTGCAGAAATCATCTTTTCATATGCAAAGGGTAGCTGAGTATTTCAGTGGTTCCTTGCTCCCTCCTCCCCTCCCCTCCCCGACAGGGCTGAACACATTGGAAAGACAGCTCGATGCATTTAGCTCACATACACACAAGTGCCCATTAAGCATGTGACTGAGGAGTCTCATTTTAGACCTACTACCCCTGAAAGTCTCATTTTTCTCTTCCATCGACAATATCTTTTATTCTCTGTAATGGGGAGGGGGTTCCTGTTTTTAAGTATGCGAAGCAAGGAGTTTTACCTTTTCTACTTTGTAGTACTTAAAATGTTTTCATTGCATGACATTTGGATTTTGACTTCGGATGCTCTTTTTACTTTTTTTTTTTTTCAACTTGGTATCATTGATTATTTCAGTCAAAGACCCAATTTTGCTGTCTGTTTAGCAGTATTTCCAGGGGTGCTTCAGTATTTCTGTGTATTCCAGCTGTTTATAGAGTCTTTATGTTTCTCTGCATTTTTTTAATTTTTTTTATTTTTTGAGGTGTACACACACAGTTACACTTCACGGAGTTGCATCCGGCCAAGTGTCCATGTTCTTCTTGTGAAGAGGCAGAGAAAAATCACCTCTCCCAAGAATTTCCACCTTCTGACCAAGGGAAATGTGTCCTGAAGAGCTGTACGCAGATGGGAGGCAACTTTGTTTGCTTGTTCTGCTGCTATAGATTGAGTTAATTAGAAGACAGGCTGTGGGTGGCCAAGTGCAGACAAAGAAGCACCAGACAGAGCCCAGTTAGCCTGGGGCAGTAAAAGTAAGTTACACTCTTTTTAAAACACTTTTTTTTGAGTACTGATGCTGATTCTTGCCTTTAGTACTAAGGGGCAACTTGTAACTTACTGTTTGTGTTTACACAGTAGATGCATCTGTTCTTTTCCTCAGACCCTAGAAACTAAACATGCTCTCTAGCACAAAGTACCTGCTTAATTAAGGAAAAGCAGTGATTTTTTTTTCTTTTAACTTTTTTTAGAATAAAAAGAGAACTGAATCAGTTATTACATTTCGGATTAATGTTTACAACACATCAAAACTGGGTATTAGTTTTTGGTCAAGTCAAAACACTTAAGTACAGAGCTTGTTATGTTACAGAGCTTGGTACTGACGGGAACATGGAAACAGTTTCACCTTTTTCTAGCCATTTTTTTTTTTTTTTTTTTTTTTTTTTGTGGTACGCGGGCCTCTCACTGTTGTGGCCTCTGCCGTTGCGGAGCACAGGCTCCGGTTGCGCAGGCTCAGCGGCCATGGCTCACGGGCCCAGCCGCTCCGCAGCATGTGGGATCCTCCCGGACTGGGGCACGAACCCTCGTCCCCTGCATCGGCAGGCAGACTCTCAACCACTGCGCCACCAGGGAAGCCCTCTAGCCATTTCTTGATGAGCTCTGTGAAACTTATCAGATGAATTCATCTTGGCTGAATCTGGTAGAAGGTCTGAGACCAGACTTAGCAATTCTAAAGAGCTTGTAGCTTTATGTATGAGCCCTTGTTTTGCTCTGGGAGTTATTATTCTCCAAGAATATACTACATTGTAGAATTCAGCTTTGAGCTACTTAAAGTTTACATTGGTAGTGTGGTGGAATTGGTGGTAATTCTGTGTTTTGGTTATGTGGCAGCAATTTAGACTTTTGATTGAGTGTAAAATGTCTTCTTCTAAATTAATAGAGATAATAGATTTATTGGCCCTTGGATTTATAGTGCTGTGATTATTGAATCATTTCGTATGTGTCGGGTGTGTGTGTGTGTGTGTGTGTGTTTGGATCTATATTCTTTGGGGCATCAATTTTATAATCTAACATCTACTGGTTTTTTGCTGTTTCGCTTTTGGTAATGAAGGGCTAGGCTAAGAAGATTTTTCTATGCTCAGCAAAATCACAAGCTGATATCATGAAGGTCAATCTGAAAGACTGCCTTTGATTTTAAGTTTTTGTCTATCTCTCAAATGTAGGACTGTATTCAGAATCTGGAAGGGAATGAGGAGGAACTTAAATTACATAATTTTTAGGAATCTCATCAGGATCATATCCTAAATCCTGCTACAAAGCAAAGCAAAGCATTACTTCCGTTTTTTCCCCACTCATTCTCTCTGTCTACCTGCCATCTAATTTTTATGTGTACAGCAGGCTTTACCTAAGTGTTAGAATAATGAAAGATTGCATGTCCCTATAGCAGAGCAAACAGCTTAAAATGGAATCCTAGGCATCCCAGTTGAGAATAGTGCTTTGGCCATTCCCACTGCCAGGGAGTTTTTACTGGCAGTCATTCCCACTCAGGGTCCAGCCTCCTGCACGGTATACTCATTTCCTGATAGTTCATGACATGCATATAACATAGGGTATCAACACTATAACATTTACTAGCCTTCTCAGAAAATTCTGATTAGGGAACTTATTTTTGTTTTCCTCTTTTGGAGTATGTGCAGATGTTAACATTTTCTAGTGGGTTGGAAATCTTTTAAATAAAAAGCATAGTTATAAGTTACTACTTATAAGTTAGTGACACCTCTCTCGCCCCTCCAATCTACCATGTCCTCACTTCACATTTGATAGAAGGATGGTTTACATTATTATAATTCTTAGGTTAGGTTAGGTTCTTTTTGAGTGATATTTCCATATTATTGTCAACGTGGTTAAAAGGTATAGTTATTTAGGTTGAAGGGAAGTATAAGTAGATGCCAAGTTTGGCTTTACTAGAGAAACAGCTACATTTGTCTTTTCCTATTGTAGCTCATGTGGAAAAGACAATTTCAGGTACCGTGTGCACTAACCTCCTCCTGGACATCGTAAAGAATCCAACTAAAACAAAGTTTAAAACTATTTCAGATGTGCAGGTCTATGGAAGCCAATATTTTATGTTAGAGATTTGTGTTATGTTTGACAAGTAACTCTTTGTACTGCAATTCTGTGGCTTTCAATTAAAAAAAAAACATGAAAATAAACTGCTGTGATGTGATTGTTCTACTTAATTTTGCTATGTCTTTATTTGCAAATTAGGCAGATTAATAATGGAAAGGAGGTGAATACAGGTAGGCAGTGCTTTTTTATTAAAATACTTTTAATAATAAATTAGAGAAAAAAGGTGGTTCTGTTTTTTGACAGAATATTGCATGCCAGATCAACAAATGCTCTAATGAACAAAAGCAATATTTGATGCATTTATTCTAAATTTCTGTTCAATAGAAGAGCTTGGACACTTCAAGAAGATCATTAAAAAGTCTTAGGTCCTGGGCTTCCCTGGTGGCGCAGTGGTTGAGAGTCCGCCTGCCGATGCAGGGGATGTGGGTTCATGCCCCGGTCCGGGAGGATCCCACGTGCTGTGGAGCGGCTGGGCCCGTGGGCCACGGCCGCTGAGCCTGCGTGTCCGGAGCCTGTGCTCCGCAACAGGAGAGGCCACAGCAGTGAGAGGCCCAAGTCTTAGTTCCTAATACATATGCTGTTGTGTGTTAGTTTTTTTTTTTTTTAACATAAACTATGTTTTTTTGTATGTAATTGAACAGTTAAAAAAATGAACTGTCACAGATAATAAAACTGGGTATTCAACATACTGTATTTGACTCAACTGTTCACAGAGTGTGATGCAAACAAATGTTCTCTTAACTTACATCCAGCATGGCTAAAATATTACTTTAACACATGTTAAAAGTGGAGCACTGTAACTATTTGGCTAGATACAATTCCGGGCTGTCTGAATTGAGTAATTTCCTCAGGCATTCCAACTTTGATCAACCACAGCACGAACTTTTAGCATGTCTGTAAAGCAGCCAGTGCATTTGTAAATATGTCCCGAGGTAGAGAGAAAAGAGAGAATGCCAAAAGAGAAAGAATACTTTCTGTCGTTAAGGAGCAGTTACAGAATGAAAATGGAAAGTTTTTTGTTTCCCTAGGAACTCTTTTTAGATGATTGAGCCTCTGATGTCTAAGTATGCCCTGTGGTTCTGTATTAATGAATGAAAGATACTTCATTTGGGCCTAATAGAAATGTTTTCTGGCTCACTCTGCTGAAATGTACTGGTTAGAGTTCATTTATTCTTTAACTTTCCAGTCTTTATTAATATAGTATTAATTGGCTAAAAACCTAGATATACACAATAGCATGTATCTCAGTAAATCATGTCTTAATTGTTTATAGCTAGTATTTGGGTGAAAATATTCTTATATGACCCTGTTTTAGAGAATAACTCTAAGAACAGACAGCGCCACTGCAGAAGTCATCTCTTTGCTTTCACCACATGGAGGAAAATAGGTTTTTCTGGGTTTTATCTTCAGTGACCTAGAAGTGAATTTGCAAATATCTACTGGTTTCTGTACACAAACTAGGAAATTTATAATGGTAAATTGCCCTCTTGGACACAGCATGCTTATATCACATGGATGTAACTTCCTTGGAGATATTTTAAGGTGTAGTAAACCACTATTTGCAAACTGGGTGTTAAGTTGGATAATATGGCTTGCTTCTTTCTGACCTTGTTTTCTTTCTGACCTTGTCCTAGGATAACAGATACCCTGACCTCCAGTTAGCTCCCGTTGTGAAAATTCTGCTTTTTAGGTCAACACTGTACCAAACATCAGGAGGAATCCATCATCTTGTAATTTCTATGTTGCAGATCTCTTGTTATTGTCCACATTGTCCAATTAGTCAGCCATGGAAAACACGGTTAATCAGTTAAGTAAAATTTACCAATAGTGAAAAAGTTTTAGTATGGTTTCATACTCTTTTCATTGAGTGTTTTTTCAGAACTAGACAAAGGGTAGTATAGTTCGTAGATTTACACCCTTTAAGCACATTCCCTATATCCCAAAAGAGGTACAGAGAAGTGGTGGACAGGCAGGTTGGGGAGAGAGATGGAAAGGCAAGGCCTGGGTGACCTAATGTGACTTTCAGAGGCAGGGACTTGAACGGATGGCTAAGTGGGTTACCTTGTTGCTGTTTCTTTGTTTACCCAAAATTTCTGAAGGCCATAATTTCTTCAAAATTCAATACTTCTTTAATTTCATGAGCCTACTGCTTTGAATTTAAAATCACTAAAGTTCACGCTGAGAACGTGAGAGCCAACTTTAACAAAAACTATGTGATATTTGGTATCCAGTTTATAGATAGGTTCTCAGTATCCGTTAATTATTTTACCTGATTATCTCTTTGTCATTTTTTTTTTGGTGTTACTCAACATTGATATTTCCCTCCCCCCCATGTAACTATATAAATTTTGTGTGTGTTTGGGTGTTTTTGGTTTGTTTATTTTGCTCCAAATTACTAGCTCCAAAGAGAATACTATGTATTTTCTCATCATTTTGACAATGGCAATTCACCATTGTATAAAGTTGTAGATGAAGTTGTCTATACTAATGGTGATCAAGGTAGTCTTGAGAAAAATAACATGATATTTCATTATCCTTCTTGTGGATTCTGGGTAGAAAGATTGTCTGACTCATTTTGGAGAAGCAAAAAAGTATTATAAATTCCAATTGTCATAATCAGAAGACATGTGGCATTTCTGACCACTAACCTGGCTCTCAGTTAAGTGTGTTGACACAGGGTAGTTAGTCTACAACACAGATTAAATGGCTTACTTCTGTATTTATCATTCTTCTTGTTTAAGTAGTAAGAAGTACAAATATTCAATATTTTCAATATTCAACAAGGCATGAGAATGAAATCTTGATCTGTTGTTGGGACTGGCATTTGTGTCAAAGAGCTGCTTTGACTAAAATCTGTATTATGTGGAAAACTGCAGACTTACCAAAGCTGAGAGTTTGTATCTGGAGAAGCATGAGACCTTATTAACCTTTACAAAGTGAGGTTGCAGAAGAGACAGTTTACAAATGTGTGTTGATTAGTCCATAGACAAGTTCTTAAAAATTGGAATTTGTTGCCAACATTTAAAATCAGGAGACTCATAAAAACCTGGATTTCTAACTTCTTATGAAAAAAAGTGAGACCTGGTCACATGGAACATGCATTCTCTGAGGGTTGCAGTCTGCCAGGGCTGAGCGACAGCTGCCCCTTTTTAGTATAGGAAGCTGTGTAACTAAAACTATTTTTCAGCTCAAGGTACAGATGGAAATAAGGCTTGGACAGATATGCCAACTTCTGTGTTGTTGGAAGGCCTGAGAAAATGAACTGATGATTTAATTGGCCTCAGTTTTTTGCTCTAGAGTTTGCAAATTGTTGCAACAGGGATTTCTACCAAAAGTAAGACTAAGACTGGAATGAGCTTTGATTTGATTTTTAAAAATTGGAATTGGACTAAGGTATTAACTTATTATTTTGAAAATGAACTTCAAATCGAACTAAAGACTTTTCAAAAAATTTCCCACTGAAGTAGTTTGAACCAGAACCAAGGTATATCACTCCAAAGAGTTTGAGCTGGAGCAGAAGCAGATCAAAATACTCTGTGACCTGGCTAAGCATGAACTAAATTTTTCCTTTATTTACTTCTAGTTCCAGAAGTAAAATATTATTTTCAGTGATTGTGAAGAATGTACCAGAAATGACCATAAGTACAAGCATGTTGCACTGATTTCTGAACTTTGTCTTGCTAACCTCCTAAAGGATATTTAGCTTCCAACATCATTTGTCTTATCTTGATTCCATTAATTCTTGATGGAAAACATACTAAGAAAAATCATTGATTTGTGCATAATATTTGTGGCTGCATCTGTAATGATTACCTGGAAACTTTTGTATGTCCTTTCACCATTGACTCTCTCACATTTTATTAATCTTTTTTCCAATTCGTCTCATTTTTCTCCAGTAAAAGTTGAACCCTGCTTCCCAGAGTGGTTAGCTTTTGTAGCGTCTCATGACTCACTTGTGCTTTCTTACTCTCCACCTCCTCTGTGCTGTTGTTCACAGATGGCTTTACAAACCTCCTCAAGATAGGGTTCAAGGAGAAAGTGAAGTTAAGCAGCTTGTGGAGTTCATGTAGATTGGAGTTTCTCAAGGAGAGGGCCATGGTCCAGCTGAATCAGAATCACTTGAGGTAGCTTGTTCCAAAAAAAAAAAAAAAAATGAAGAGTCCCTACCTTCACCCCACATGACCTAGGTCAGAATCTTTGGGGACAGGAATCTGGAAATTTTCATCCTTCTGATTAAAAAAAAAAAACTTTTAGCTTTGAAATAATTGTAGATTCATAGCAGTTGTAAGAAATAATACAGAGAGATCCCTTGGGTCCTTTACCCAACACTGATAACCTTTTTTAAAAAAAATTTGCCATTAACCTTTTATTTAAAAAAATTTACACTATAGTTTCAAAACTTCTTATTAAAGTATAGTATACATATAGAAAAGCATACACATTTGTGGTACAGGGGCAGCTCCTTGAATTTTTTGGAGTGAACCAGCACCCAGATTGGGAAACAGCATTTGCAGCCCTCCAGAAGGCCCCTTGTGCCCCTTCCAGTCACTCCAGGGTAAAGCCTGTTCTGAAATGGAATCATGCAGTACGTATTCCTTTGTGTCTGCCTTTTTTTGTTTAATTCATAGAATGCAAAAGGTGAAATTCAAAGAACACAAAATTAGTCATTTTAAAGTAAATAATTCAGTGGCATTTAAACATTCATAATATCATGCCACCACCACCTCTGTCCTGTTTCAAAATATTTTTCACTCCCCAAAGGGAAGCCTGTACCCATTAAGCAGTTGCTCTGTATTCCCTCCTCCCCAAATCCCTGGCAACCACCAATCTGCTTTCTGTCTCTCTAGATTTACCTATTCTGGATATGTCATATAAATGGAATCATATAACATGTGACTTTGTGTGTCTTCTTTCACTTAGCATAATATTTTCAAGGTTCTTCCACATTGTAGCATGTATCAGTGCTTCATTCATTTCTGTGGAATATTATTCCACATTATTCATTTATATACCACAATTTGTTTATCCGTACATCCATTGATGGACACTTGGGTGGATTCCATTCTTTTGCTGTGAATAGTGTTTGCTATGAATAGTGAACAGTGTTCCTGTGAACATTCCTGTACAAGTGTTTGTTTATCAAGTTACTGGGTCATATGCTAATGCTGTGTGTGTGTGTGTGTGTGTGTGTGTGTGTTTTATTTATTTATTTATTTTTTGAATTTTATTTTATTTTTAATACAGCATGTTCTTATTAGTTACCTATTTTATACATATTAGTGTATATATGTCAATCCCAATCTCCCAATTCATCCAACCACCACCAACCCCCTCCCTGCCTCACTTTCCCCCCTTGGTGTCCATACATTTGTTCTCTACATCTGTGTCTCTATTTCTGCCTTGCAAACCGGTTCATCTGTACCATTTTTTTTTTTGCGGTATGCGGGCCTCTCGCTGTTGTGACCTCTTGCGTTGCAGAGCACAGGCTCCGGACGCGCAGGCTCAGCGGCCATGGCTCATGGGCCCAGCCGCTCTGCGGCATGTGGGATCTTCCCGGACCAGGGCACAAACCCATGTCCCTTGCATCGGCAGGCGGACTCTCAACCACTGCGCCACCAGAGAAGACCCTATTTTTGTTTTTATTTCCATTACTCTAGGAGGTGGGTCCAAAAAGATCTTGCTGTGATTTGTGTCAAAGAGTGTTCTTCCTGTGTTTTCCTCTAAGAGTTTTACAGTGCCTGGTCTTACATTTAGGTCTCTAATCGATTTTGAGTTTATTTTTGTGTATGGTGTTAGGGAGTATTCTAATTTTATTTTTTTACATGTAGCTGTCCAGTTTTCCCAGCACCACTTATCAAAGAGTCTGTCTTTTCTCCATTGTATATCCTTGCCTCCTTTGTCATAGATTAGTCGACCATAGGTGTGTGGGTTTATCTCTGGGCTTTCTAACCTGTTCCATTGACCTATATTTCTGTTTTTGTGCCAGTACCAAATTGTCTTGATTACTGTAGCTTTGTAGTATAGTCTGAAGTCAGGGAGTCTGATTCCTCCAACTCCGTTTTTTTCCCTGAAGATTGCTCTGGCTATTCGGGGTTTTTTGTGTCTCCATACAATTTTAAGATTCTTTGTTCTAGTTCTGCAAAAAATGCCATTGGTAATTTGATAGGGATTGCATTGAATCTGTAGATTGCTTTGGGTAGTATAGTCATTTTCACAATACTGATTCTTCCATTCCAAGAACATGGTATATCTCTCCATCTGTTTGTGTCATCTTTGATTTCTTTCATCAGTGTCTGATAGTTTTCTGAGTACAGGTCTTTTGTCTCCTTAGGTAAGTTTATTCCTAGGTATTTTTTGTTGTTGTTGTTACCGTGGTGAATGGGATTGTTTCCTTAATTTCTCTTTCTGACCTTTTGTTGTTAGTGTATAGGAATTCAAGAGATTTCTTTGCATTAATTTTGTATCCTGCAACTTTACCAAATTCATTGATTAGCTCTAGTAGTTTTCTGGTGGCATCTTTAGGATTCTCTATGTATAGTATCATGTCGTTTGCAAACAGTGACAGTTTTACTTCTTCTTTTCCAGTTTGTATTCCTTTTATTTCCTTTTCTTCTCTGATTGCTGTGGCTAGGACTTCCAAAACTATGTTTGATAATAGTGGTGAGAGTGGACATCCTTGTCTTGTTCCTGATCTTAGAGGAAATTATTTCAGTTTTTCACCATTGAGAATGATGTTTGCTGTGGGTTTGTCATATATGGCCTTTGTTATGTTGAGGTAAGTTCCCTCCATAAAAACTGGAGTGTTTTTATCATAAATGGGTGTTGAATTTTGTCAAAAGCTTTTTCTGCATCTATTGATAAGATCATATGTGTTTTTTTTAAACATCTTTATTGGAGTATAATTGCTTTACAATGGTGTGTTAATTTCTGGCTTATAACAAAGTGAATCAGTTATACATATACATATGTCCCCATATCTCTTCCCTCTTGTGTCATATGGTTTTTATTATTCAGTTTGTTAATATGGTGTATCACATTGATTGATTTGCGTATATTGAAGAATCCTTGCATCCCTGGGATAAATTCCACTTGATCATGGTGTACGATCCTTTTAATGTGTTGTTGGATTCTGTTTGCTAGTATTTTGTTGATAATTTTTGCATCTATATTCATTATTGGTATTGGTCTGTAATTTTCTTTTTTTGTAGTATCTTTGTCTGCTTTTGGTATCAGGGTGATGGTGGCTTCATAGAATGAGTTTGGGAGTGTTCCTTCCTCTGCAGTGTTTTGGAAGAGTTTGAGAAGAATGGGTGTTAGCTCTTCTCTAAATGTTTGATAGAATTCACCTGTGAAGCCATCTGGTCCTGGGTTTTTGTTTGTTGGAAGATTTTTAATCACAGTTTCAATTTCAGTGCTTGTGATTGGTCTGTTTATATTTTCTATTTCTTCCTGGTTCAGTCTTGGAAGGTTATACCTTTCTAAGAATTTGTCCATTTCTTCCAGATTGTCCATTTTATTGGCATAGAATTGCTTGTAGTAGTCTCTTACTATGCTTTGTATTTCTGCAGTGTCCATTGTAACTTCTTTTTCATTTCTAATTTTATTGATTTGAGTCCTGTCCCCCTTTTTCTTGATGAGTCTGGCTAAAGGTTTATCAATTTTGTTTATCTTCTCAAAGAACCAGCTTGTAGTTGTTTTTTTTTTTTTTTTCTTTTTGCGGTATGCGGGCCTCTCACTGTTGTGGCCTCTCCCGTTGCGGAGCATAGGCTCCGGATGCGCAGGCCCAGCGGCCATGGCTCACGGGCCCAGCCGCTCCGCGGCATATGGGATCCTCCCAGACCGGGGCACGAACCCGTATCCCCTGCATCGGCAGGCGGACTCTTAACCACTGCGCCACCAGGGAGGCCCCCAGCTTGTAGTTTAATTGATCTTTTCTGTTGTTTTCTTTGTTTCTATTTCATTTATTTCTGCTCTGATCTTTATGATTTCTTTCCTTCTGCTAACTTTGGGTTTTGTTTGTTCTTCTTTCTCTAGTTCCTTTAGGTGTAAGGTTAGATTGTTTATCTGAGATTTTTCCTGCTTCTTGAGGTAAGCTTGTATTGCTATAAACTTGCCTCTTAGAACTGCTTTTGCTGCATCCCATAGGTTTTGGATCATCGTGTTTTCATTGCATTTGTCTCTAGGTATTTTTTGATTTCCTCTTTGGTTTCTTCAGTGTTCTCTTGGTTATTTAGTAATGTATTGTTTAGCCTCTATGTGTTTGTGTTTTTTACATATTTTTCCCTGTAATTGATTTCTAGTCTCATAGCATTGTGGTTGGAAAAGATGCTTGATATGATTTCAATTTTCTTAAATTTACTGAGGCTTGATTTGTTATCCTAGATGTGATCTATCCTGGAGAATGTTCTGTGTGCACTTGAGAAGAAGATGTAATCTGCTGTTTTTGGATGGAATGTCCTATAAATATCAATTAAATCTATCTGGTCTATTGTGTCATTTAAAGCTTCTGTTTCCATATTAATTTTCTGTCTGGATGATCTGTCCATTGGTGTATGTGAGGGGTTAAAGTCCCCCACTATTGTGTTACTATTGATTTCCTGTTTTATAGCTGTTAGCATTTGCCTTATGTATCAAGGTGCTCCTATGTTGGGTGCCTATATATTTATAATCTTTATATCTTCTTCTTGGATTGATCCCTTGATCATTATATAGTGTCCTTCCTTGTGTCTTTTAACAGTGTTTGTTTTAAAGTTTATTTTATCTGATATGAGTATTGCTACTCCAGCTTTCTTTTGATTTCCCTTTGCATGGAATATCTGTTTCCATCCCCTCACTTTCAGTCTCTATGTGTCCCTAGGTCTGAAGTGGTCACTTGTAGACAGCATATATATGGATCTTGTTTTTGTATCCATTCAGAAGCCTGTGTCTTTTGATTGCAGCCTTTAATCCATTCACATTTAAGGTAATTATCGATATGTATGTTCCTGTTACCATTTTCTTAATTGTTTGGGGTTTGTTTTGTTGGGTCCTTTTCTTCTCTTGTCTTTCCCACTTAGAGAAGTTCCTTTAGTGTTGCTTGTAGAACTGGTTTCGTGGTACTGAATTCTCTTAGCTTTTGCTTTTCTGTAAAGCTTTTGATTTCTCCATTGAATCTGAATGAGATCCTTGCCAGGTAGAGTAATCTTGGTTGTAGTTTCTTCCCTTTCATCACTTTAAATATGTCATTCCACTCCCTTCTGGCTTGTAGAGTTTCTGTTGAGAAAACAGCTGTTAACCTTATGGGAGTTCCTTTGTATGTTATTTGTCATTTTTCCCTTGTAGCTTTTAATTATTTTTCTTTGTCTTTAATTTTTGTCAGTTTGATTACTATGTATTTCAGCATGTTTCTCCTTGGGTTTATCCTGCCTGGGACTCTCTGTACTTCCTGGACTTGGGTGGCTGTTTCCTTTCCCATGTTAGGGAAGTTTTTGAGTATAATCTCCTCAGATATTTTCTTGGGTCCTTTCTCTCTCTCTTCTCCTTCTGGGACCTCTATAATGTGAATGTTGGTGCATTTAATGTTGTCCCAGTGGTCTCTTAGGTTGTCTTTATTTCTTTTCATTCTTTTTTCTTTATTCTTTTTTGCAGCAGTGAATTCCACCATTCTGTCTTCCAGGTCACTTATCTGTTCTTCTGCCTCAGTTATTCTGCTATTGATTCCTTCTAGTGTATTTTTCATTTCAGTTATTGTATTGTTCATCTCTGTTGGTTTATTGTTTAATTCTTCTAGGTGTTTGTTCTTTAATTCTTCTATGTCTTTGTTAAACATTTGTTGCATATTCTCGATCTTTGCCTCCATTCTTTGTCCGAGGTCCTGTATCATCTTCACTATCATTTTTCTGAATTTTTTTTCAGGAAGGTTGCCTATCTCCACTTCATTTAGTTGTTTTTTCTGGCATTTTATCTTGTTCCTTTATCTAGTACATAATCCTCTGCCTTTACGTTTTGTCTGTCTTTCTGTGAATGTGTTTTTTGTTCCACGGGGTGCAGGACTGTAGTTCTTGCTTCTGCTGTCTGCCCTCTGGTGGATGAGGCTATCTAAGAGGCTTGTGCAAGCTTCCTGATGGGAGGGACTGGTGATGGGTAAGCCTGGGTGTTGCTCTGGTGGGCAGAGCTCAGTAAAACTGAGCTGATAGGTGGGGCTGAGTTCCCTCCCTGTTGTTGTTTTGGCCTGAGGCAACCCAACACTGGAGCCTAGAGGCTCTTTGGTGGGGCTAATGGCAGACTCTGGGAGTGCTTATGCCAGCAGATTACTTCCCAGAACTTCTGCTGCCAGGGTTGTTGTCCTGTCAGTGAGCCGCAGACACCCCCGCCTCTGCAGGAGATACTGCAACACTGGCAAGTAGGTCTGGTTCAGTCTCCTATGGGGTCATTGCTCTTTCCCCCTGGGTCCTGATGTGCACCCTACTTTGTGTGTGCCCTCCAAGAGTGGAGTCTCTGTTTCCCCGAGTCCTGTTGAAGTCCTGCAATCAAATCCCAGTAGCCTGCAAAGTCTGGTTCGCTGGGAATACCCCTCCCGTTGCCAGACCCCCAGGTTGGGAAGCCTGACGTGAGGCTCAGAACCTTCACTCTAGTGGGTGGGCCTCTGTGGTATAAGTGTTCTCCAGGTTGTTAGTCACCCACCCAGCAGTTGTGGGATTTGATTTTATTGGGATTGCGCCCCTCCTACTGTCTCATTGTGGCTTCTCCTTTGGCTTTGTATGTGAGGTATCTCTTTTGGTGATTTCCAGTATCTTCCTGGTGATGATTGTTCAGCAGTTAGTTTTGATTCAAGTGCTCTTGCAATAGGGAGTGAGCGCACATCCTTCTACTCTGCCATCTTGAGCCAATCTCTCCCATGTGCTAATTCTGTGTTTAACTTTTTGTGAAATCAGCAAACTGTTGCCACAACAGCTGAACCATTTTACACTACCAATGGCACTGTACAAGTGTTACAATTTCTCCATGTTCTTGCTGGCACTTGCTGTTTTTTGTTTTTGTGATTATAACCGTCGTCATGGGTACGAAGTGGTACCTCATTGTGACTATGATTTTTATTTCTCTATGAATAATGATGTTGAACATCTTTTTACGTGTTTGCTGACCATTTGTATTCTTCTTCAGGTAAAGGTGTCTTTTGATGTCTATTCAAGTCCTTTGCTCATTTTATAATTGGGTTCTTTTTTGGTTGTTGTTATTGAAAGTTATAAGAGTCCTTCATATATTCTTTTTTTTTTTTTTTTTTTTTTTTTGTGGTACGTGGGCCTCTCACTGTTGTGATCTCTCCCGTTGCGGAGCACAGGCTCCGGACACTCAGGCTCAGCGGCCATGGCTCAAGGACCCAGCCTCTCTGCAGCATGTGGGATCTTCCTGGACCGGGGCACGAACCCATGTCCCCTGCATCGGCAGGCGGACTCTCAACCACTGTGCCACCAGGGAAGCCCCTTCATATATTCCTTCATATATTCTTGATGCTATACTACTATTGCATTTCTCTGTCAGTCTGAAATTACATCAGATTAACACTTAAAAGGAAAAATATATTGTAACTACCCCTGTGGTTTTTTTGTCTCCCCCTTATAGCCCTCTTGCCATGCCCAGTACTTCCTATTTCCTATTTTGTTTTTCTTCATCATATTTACTGCTATCTAATAAGCCATCTAATTTATTTAATTTCTTATTGTCTGTCTCCCTTAGCTAGAATTCTGGCTTCATGTGGGCAATGATATTTTTGTTTTGTTCATTTCTTATCCCCGTGGGTTAGGTCAAGGATTAATAAACCATGACCTGAAAGCCAAATCTGGACTGTTGCCTGTTTGTGAATGGCCTGCAAACTGAGAATGGTTTTGCCTTTTTTAAATGGTTGAAAAAAACTTCAAAGAAGAATAGTATTTCATGACACCAAAAAATTATACGAAATTCAAATTTCAGTGTTTGTGATGAAGTTTCATTGGAACACGGCCATGCTCATTCATTTGTGTATTTTCTCTGGCTGCTTTTCATGTTACAGAGGCAGAGTTTAGTAGTTGTAGAGTTGTCTGTGTGGCCAAGCCTGAACTATATAACATATCTGGCTCTTTACAGAAAGATTTGCCTGGCACATAGATGAACAATAATTTTTTGTTGAATGAATGAATGAATGAATGAATCTTAGCCTGTACCACCACAGAGGAATCTAAATTGGAAATCTTTCAGCAATCCGGTCTTGAAAATTTGAGCTTAATTGGCTGCTTAATAAAAATATCCTCAATGATTGTTTGGTAATACATTTTCATTGGCTTCTATTCATCCTGGAAATAATGAGAATTGATGATGAAATACCAGGGAGTTTGTAATTGGTAGGATAGTGTCAGGTAGGATTGGTTTATTGTACGATTTTTACTAGTGTTAGTTTGAAAAAGACTATAACAACATGGAGTATACATCCTATGTTTATTATTCTATTTAAAAATAATTCAAGAAATTGTTTCAAAAGCTGTTCTGTTTTTTTTCTCATTAGCTTTAGATTAATAAAACTACCTGCTTATTAATGAAGGCAGTAATAAAAATAATTTTGATATCTTAGCATACTTAATTTTGAATAAGAAAGTGTATTATCACGTAATTTCATTCTACTGTTGAATTTGCCCTTGATTAACAAGGTATGAATACTAACATATTAGTAATTTCCTGTAAATGTCTAACTTCTCCTTAAAGGAAGATTGGAAATTGGACAAACATAAATCATTTTATATAAAAATGATTTTACAATGTGCCAGTCCAGTTTTTGTACAACATTTGAAAACTAAATTGTTTGCATCTGTAAGCGCTGTTAATAGAGGTCTCATAATAGATCCCCAGAGGTGCAGTATACCCCATAGCCTTGCAAACAGTTCTTATTTTATGCTTTCAGCAAAGGACGTTAAATGGGTAATACAGGTTGTGGTTTAGAGTGAAAGAGTAATGCTTTGCAGATCTTTGCCTTGGCTCAGTGTTTCCAAATTTCATTAATAAGAAAGGGTTTCCGTGTCATGGTGGGTGTGTAGCTCTTGATTTGCCTCTTGGCTTTCCTGCCCTCTCTTTGCTGGGTTAAGCAAAGTGATCTTGTTTTTTAAAGCTTTGTTTCCTTTGAAAGTTATAAGTAAACTGAAAAAATATTTTGCTTTTAAAATGTTATCTTTTAGAAACTGAAATTCTGTTGCCTGAATTTATTTCATTTCTCTTGTTTCAACTGTGAAAAGATTGGATTCTTAACACTCTATTACATTTTTCTGGCATTTCTTTATAGCAGTAACCTGTAGGAATCAGTAAGTATCAGCTTGCTTAAGGGCTTATAGTTCACAGTGATCAGTTATTCTATTTATATCTATTTGTAATTAACTCCTATTCATTCTGCAAATATTTATTGAGTACCTACTGTGTACCAAGCATTACTTTAGACATTGGGATACAACACCTAAAAAGACAAATTATTATACTTACAGGGCTTACATTCTATGGGGAGAATTAGACAATTATATATAATGTCAAGTAGTAAAAAGTACCATAAAAAAGAATAAGATAGTAAGAGAAAAAATCATTGGGGAAGGTTGGGGAAATGCTAAGTCAGTATGGGTAGGACTGACCTGCCCAGAGATGTCACATGAACAACATGGGGGAGAAGGCCATGCATACAAAGGTGTCGGGGAAGGGAGTCTTGGGTTTGAAGGGAAAGTCTCTTCTTATCCCATTTTATTCTTCTTTCTAATACTTACCATCATGGGACATGAGCTATTTATATATGCAGACATACGTGTATGTGTATGTTTCTATACACACACACACACACACACACACAGTCTTTATTTACTGACTCTTTCCACTACTATAATTGCTCACTAAGCTCAGCATTTCAAAATGTAAAAGCCCTCAGGTGGGAGTGTTCCTCTTGTGCAAGAATTACAAGGAGGCATGTGGCTGGTGCATAGTAAGGGAGAGGAAGAGAGGGGCCAGATCACGTAGGGCCTTGTAAACCTTGGGAAGTAAGGCTTTAGATTTTATTCTAAAGTATGACAGGAAACCATTGCAGGTTTTTGAACAGGGGAGTAAACAGGATTTTAAAAGGATCGCTGGCTACTGATTGGATATAATGATTGCTAGTTGTACAAAATGATTCAGCTCAGAAGATCAACAACAAACGACCATATAAGAAGCTTATGTACATTATAAGGGGAAAGTTAGTATATGGGGTGGTCAGTTTATACTGAGTGATAAGTACAATTTTTTTCAGTTTTATTGAAATATAATTTATATACAACAAAATGCACCAATTTTAAGTGTACAATTTGATGAGTTTTGACAAATGTAACTACCAGTGTAACTACCAATACAATCTTGACATATAACATTTCCATCAGCCCCAAAATTCTCTCATAATGCCTGTCTGCAGTGGATCTTCTCCTCTCAGCTACCCCTGGCAACTACTATCTGCTTTTTTCATAATTTGGCCTTTTCTAGAATTTGGTATAAATAGAATCATACATTATGTGGCCTTTTGTGAGTGGCTTCTTTCACTTAGCATAATGCTTTTGAGATTCATCCATATTGTTGGGTAAATTAGGAATTTGTTCCTTTTATTGCTGAATAGTATTTCATTGTATTGATATATCACAATTTGTTTATCCATTTACCAGTCGATGAGCATTTGTGTTGTTTCCCGCTTTTGGCCGTTCTGATTAAAGCTGATATGAACATTTTCATTCAAGTCTTTATGTGGACATATGCTTTCATTTTTCTTGGATAAATAGTTAGGAGTAGAATTGCTGGATCTATGGTAAGTGTATGCTTAACTTTAAAGAAACTGCCAAACTATTTGCTATTTTTATTCTTACTAGCAGTGTATGAGGGTTACAGTTGCTCTACTTTCTTGCCAAAACTCACTATTGTTGGCCTTTTAAATTTAACCATTTTAGTGGTATCTCGTGGTTTCAATTTGCATTCCCTAATGACTAATGATATTATGCATCTTTTCATGTATTATTTGCAATCTGTTCACGAAATTGTTTGCCCATTAAAAACTTTGGATTTTCTTACTGAGTTGTATGATTTTTTTATATATACTGGATACAAGTCCTCTACCTTTATGTTTCGTAAAATTTTTCTCCCAGGCTGTGGCTTGATTTTTTAAAATAAAGTTTTAATTTTAGAACAGTTTTAGATTTACAGAAAAATTGAGAAGCTAGTACAGAGAATTCCAGTACACCCAATACCTCATCTTCCCTATTAGCGTCTACACTAGTATGGTACTTGTTTCATAGTTAATGAACCTGTATTAACACATTATTATTAACTAAAGTCCATACTTTATTCGGATTTCTTTAGTTTTACCTAATGTGAAAATCTTTTTTTGTTCCAAAGTGTTTTTCACCTTAGATTATATTTTTCATCTCCAGAAGTTTGATTAATTTATTTTTTCATAGTTTCTTTTTCTTCTTATCTTCATGTTTTCCTATACCTACTTGAACATATAGAGTATGTTTGTGAAAGCTAGTTTAACATTGTTAGTTAGCATTAGAATTGTTTGCTAGTTCTATCATCTGTCATTTATAGGTCTGTTTTTGTGTGGTAATTGCTTCTGGTTATGAGGCATAGTTTTCTGCTTATTTGAATGCTGGTCATCTTTGGTTTTTTTTTAAACACTGTATTTTACATCTTTGGGAGTTGGACATTGTAGTATTTCTTCCAATATTGTAGGACTTTGTTCTGGGACACTGTTGTATAAATCATTTTGATCCTTTTGAGGCTTCTTTAAAACCTTGTTAGTGCAAGTCTAAAGTAGCCTTGTTTCTAGGGCTGATTTGGCCCAACTCTAGACATTACCTGAGACTTTTCCTGAGGTCCTCACTCTGGCTGATGGGAACATGACTTATTCTCCCCTCTGTGTGAGCTCCAGGGATTGCTCAGCTTACTCTTTTCTAGGGGTTCTTTCTTTGGTCTTGGTAGCTTCCTCACAAGTGCATGTATGCTGATACTCATTTAAAGTCTCAAGGTCCTACAGGCCCCTGGCATTCTCTCTGTGTAGCTCTCTCCTCTTTGCACCCTGTACTGCATATTCTAGCCTTCCTGGCCTCCGTGAACTCATAACTTTGTCTCCTCAACTCTGGAAGAATGTTGGCTCTTTTTTGGGTTCCTCTTCCCTGTGCTGTGGTCTGAAAAGTATCTCTAGGGATTAAGTGGAGGCACCTGATTTGTGTCTGTTTTTCACAGGATCACAGTCCTGTGCTGGCTATTGAATGAAGTGTGTCTCTTTCATATATTTTGTCTGATTTTCTAGTTAGGAGGACAAATATGATCCCTATTATGCCTTCAAAGTCAGAAGCAGAAGTTCAGTAGATACACTTTTGAAGTTATAAATGTATTTTGAAGTAGGAGAAGTATTTTTGGAAAAAAAATTGCTTCTAAGATATCCTTTAATTTTCTTATATCCCTTTTTCTCAGGTATTTTTGAAATGTCAAATTTAAACATCGGGTAAGAGTTATTTTTAGAATAATTTAGTTCACTTTGTGATTTCTAACTTTGTATTATATTGAAATTACTTTTTTAGAGCTTATTTGCCGATATATCCCATTTTAAAGATTGTTGAAATGGCATATATACTGTTATGATCTTGTACATATATTTTGGGAATTACTAAATATGATGCTTTAAATTTTTGTCACATTTCAGTTCCTTTCTCACATACTTTGAAAGATATATGTGATTAGGCAAGGGAGGTTATGTAGAGTAAAAAAAAACCCCTTGTAATATGGTGATAATTTACTTGTGCTTACTTGTACGGTCTCTCTGTTCAGTGTCATAGAGGCTTCTGACCTGGGTCTTTTTTTTTTAATTTTTTTAATTTTTAATTTTTAATTTTTTTGCGGTACGCGGGCCTCTCACTGTTGTGGCCTCTCCTGTTGCGGAGCACAGGCTCCGGATGCACAGGCTCAGCGGCCATGGCTCATGGGCCCAGCCGCTTCGCGGCATGTGGGATCTTCCTGGACCGGGGCATGAACCCGTGTCCCCTGCATTGGCAGGTGGACTCTCAACCACTGCACCACCAGGGAAGCCCGGACCTGGGTCTTTATATGTTTGAATATATGCGTTCAGGCTTTTGAGCTCGAGCCACCCGCTCTTGCTTGGCCCTGCCTGCAGTAAACCTTTCTCTGCCACTCCCCCAATATACATACATACATATATGTACATATATATATATATATATATATATATATATATATATATATATATGTATATATATATGAAATAATCCAGGGCAAGGATTCAGTCTTTATCTGTTCTAAGTCGTAGTCCTTCTTTAGTTGTGATCTCTTTCCCAAGATTTAGTTGTAAATTGATTTAGGTAGAATATTCACTTGGAAGGCCTTATTCAAACTCGTTACACTTAATTACGCACTTTCTTTCCTTCATCTTATAAAATGCCCCGTTTTTATTAATGGTTTTATTTATCTCTCAAGTTTGGAAGTTCTGGTCCTTTTCTCTCTCTTTCTTTTTTTTTTTTTATTTTTTAAAATTAGTTTATTTTTGGCTGCATTGGGTCTTTGTTGCTGTGCGCGGGCTTTCTCTAGTTTCGGTAAGCGGGGGCTACTCTTAGTGCGGTGCGCGGGCTTCTCATTGCGGTGGCTTCTCTTGTGGAGCACGGGCTCTAGGCGCGTGGGCTTCAGTTTCTCTCTCTTTCTATTTCCTTTTCCCTGCTGCTGCCATTTCATATCAAGCGGTTAATGTTTCAAGCCTGCATTGTAAAATAGCCTCCAGTTTGGTCTCTCTGATTTCAGTTTCCTCCCCTTCCTTTTCATATATCAATAATATGTGAAGGTCAGTTTATGTTTCCTTGGCCAATATACTCATCTTGACTTTTTCTTCTTCAGAAAGCTTGAATGGCTTCTCATTATTTTCCCAATCAAGTCCAGATTCTGATGAGTGGCATGGAGCAATCTCCATACTTGGCTCCAGCCAACCATGTTTCCTAAATGTGTCTTCTGTGACTCTTTGACACTTTACGGCTGCCTACGTTGTTGCTCCCTGCATATCCACCAAGTAGAATTTTCTAGCCCCCTGACCAGTCTTTGGTTTTGTTTTACATCCTTCAGGAAGTCTGCTATTAACTTCTTCATCTCATACTGGGCCATTTCCTTTTGAATCCTCAAAGTACTTATTGTTTGTATCACTCACTTTCTATTTAATTATACAGCCCTTTTGTTGTTTTCCAGTCTGTGATCTTCTAAAATTTTGTGGACAATTAGATTTTCTAACTGCATTAGAACAAAAGCCCTGGTCTCAAATACCTGACCCCTTTGCTCAAGTTATAGGTACACATTAGGGAGATCTTAATGTTGTGGTCAGTTTTCTTGGATCCAGGAAACTGGGGACATTTGTAGATAATTTTGGGCATTTGGTGATCTTTAGGTTGGTAAAGAATTGCCCTGGTTTCCTAGATAATATTGGTCTTAGCTTAGAACATAGTTAATTTTTCTGCATTGACTGTGATTTCTGACTCAGATACTCTCTTGCGTTTGGATATCTAGTTGTCCCAGCACCATTTATGGAAAAGACTATACTTTCTTTTTTTTTTTAAATACTGTAACTGAAACTTTACTGCATATATATTTTCACTTACTAAATTGCTGAACTCAGTAAAGAAGTATTTGTTTTCTGCTTTTTTAAAAAAAATTAAGTTTTATTGGAGTATAGTTGATTTACAATGTTGCGTTAGTTTCTGCTATACAGCAAAGTCAATCAGTGATACATATACATATATCTACTCTTTTTTAGATTCTTTTCCCATATAGGTCATTACAGAATATTGAGTAGAGTTCCTTTTGCTATACAGTAGGTTCTTATAAGTTATCCTTTCTTTATTGAATTGTTTTGGCATCCCTGATGAATTGACCATAAGTGTAAGGCTTATTTCTGGACACTTCCATTGCATTGATATATATGTCTATCCTTAGCTATATGTCCATATCACACTGTCTTGATTACTTTAATTTGTAGTAAGTTATAAAACCTAGAAGTGTGAGCCTTCAATTTTTAAAAGAAAAAAAATGTTTTTCTTTAAAAAATTGTTTTGACTATTCTTAGTTCCTTGCATTTCCATATGAATTGTAAGATTAGTTTGTCAATTTCTGCAAAAAAAGGCAGCTAGGATTTGATAAGGAATTGTGTTGAATCAGACCAATTTGGGGAGTATTGCCATCTTAAAGATATTAAGTCTTCTGTTCTATGTACATTGATGTCCTTCCATTGATTTAGGTCTTTAATTTCTTTAAAACATGTTTTATAGTTTTTACTGTACATCTCTTACACTTCTTTTGTTAAATTTATTCCTATTTTATTCTTTTTGATGTTATTGTAAATTGTTTTCTTAATTTCATTTTCAGATTTTTCATTACTAAGGTATAGAAATACAACTGATTTTTGCATATTGAGCTTATATCTTGCAATCCTGTTGCACTTTTTTATTTGTTCTAATAGTTTTTTAGTGGAGTTTTTAGGATTTTTTGTATACAAGATCATGTCATGTTCCAATAGAGGTAATTTTACTTCTTCCTTTCTAATCTAGATGCTCTTTGTTCTTCTTTCTTGCCTAATTGTCTTGTTCAGAATGTCCACTATAATGCTGAAAAGAAGTGGTGAGAGTGAACATTGTTGTGTTGTTCCTGGTCTTAGGGGAAAGGATCTTTCACCATTAATTCTGATGTTAGCTTTGGACTCTTGTAGATGCCCTTTATCATGTTAAGGAAGTTCCCTTCTATTTCTAGTTTGTTGAGTGTTTTTCTCATGAAAGGGTATTGGATTTTGTCAGATACTTTTTCTCTATTAATATGATCATGTTTTAAAAATTTGTTTGTTTTATTCTTTATTTTATTAACATGGTGTATTACAATGAGTTTCAGATATTAAACCAAACTTGCTTTCCTGGAATCCCTCTTATTCATGGTGTTTAATCCTTTCATATTTTGCTGCATTTGCTTTCCTTGAGGATTTTGATGTCAATATTCACAAGGTATATTGTCCTGTAGTTTGCTTTCCTTATGATATCTTTGCTTTGTTTTGGAATCAGGGTTGCACTGGTATCATACAATGAGTTGGGAAGTGTTCTTTCCCATTCTAGCTTTTGGAAGTTTATGAAGTGTTGACATTAATTCTTCTCTAAGACTAATGGTATTTTAATGTTTGTTTTTATCTTTTAGGATTCTCCTTTTACAAATGCAGGAATGGGATCTAATCTAAATCTCCTGGGTGAAATTGAGTGTGATGCCAGCATAATGGATGGAAAATCCCTGAATTTTGGAGCTGTTGGAGCACTGAGTGGTATGTGAACATTATAACACATTATCTCTATTCTTAGAAAAAAAAACTGAATATTACCATTTCATTCCTCCTGAAGACTTAGCTCAGTTGTTTTCATCATTCTTACTTGGAATAGTGTTGAAAACAAACATTGTTTTCTTTTACGGAATTTAAAACAGAAAATCTTACCTACAGATAGAAAGAAAACAGTGAAATAGCTTATGTCCAAGTCTTTGGTTAGAGTTTGATCATTCTCCTCCATCTCCTCAAGAGATTACAGACATGTAAAATGGGAGTTAGCATATTCTATTAATTTTGCAATTATTTGAATACACAAATAATATATTTTTATTGTTAAAAAATTCAAATGATATAAATAAAATTTACCTTTGATCTTCCAAATCTTTCCTTCCAAAACTCTCCTTAGGAGGTTTAACCAGTAAAATAATGTGCATTTATCCATATTTATATGTAAGAGAAACATAGTTTTACACATATTTAAAAAAAAGCAATGCACATATTATTATGAAACTTTCTTTTTTTCTTTCTTTTCTTTTTTTTTTTGGCGGTGCGCGGGCCTCTCACTGCCGTGGCCTCTCCCGTTGCGGAGCACAGGCTCCGGACGCGCAGGCTCAGCGGCCATGGCTCACGGGCCCAGCCGCTGTGTGGCATGTGGGATCTTCCCGGACCGGGGCACGAACCCGCGCCCCCTGCATCGGCAGGCGGACTCTCAACCAACCACTGCGCCACCAGGGAAGCCCTCTTTTTTTCTTTAAATAGGATGTCTTGGAGATTTTTTCCACATCAGTACATATAAATGTTTTGCAGTTTATTTATTAAAACAAAATATACATGAAGGGCACAGATTTTTTTAAAAAATATTTTATTGGCGTATAGTTGATTTACAATGTTGTGTTAGTTTCTGCTGTACAGCAAAGCCAATCAGTTATACATATACATATATCCACTCTTTTTTAGATTCTTTTCCCATATAGGCCATCACAGAATATTGAGTAGAGCTCCTTTTGATCTACAGTAGGTCCTTATTGGTTATCTGTTTTATATATAATATTGTGTATATGTCAATCCCAGTCTCCCAGTTTATCCCTCCTCCCCTTCCCACTGGTAACCATACATTTGTTTTCTACATCTGTGACTATGTTTCTCTTTTATAAATAAGTTCATTTGTACCATTTTTTTAGATTCCACATATAAGCAATTTTAAGTATAAAACTTCATTAATTTCTAGATGTATATAGCCATGTAAACCACCACCAAATCAAGACATAAAACATTTCCATGTCAAAATATAGAACATTTCCAAACTCCCAGAAGGGTTCTTTATGCCTCTTCCTAGTTTATACCTCTTTTATTCTCTTCCTACCCACTCCCCCTTGTCCATTAATTCTGACTTTAGGCACCATAGATTAATTTGCCTGTTCTTCAGATTCCTGTGAATGGAATCGTACACCTCTGTGTCTGGTTTCTTTTGCTTAATGTTATGCCTGTGAGATTGATTTATGATGTGTGTCATAGTAGTTTTTTCTTTTGTGTTAGTAGCACTTTATTGCATGAATATAAAATAACTTATTCTCTTGGCGGATATTTAAATAATTTCTAGTTTTTGACTGTTAGGAATAAAACTCCAGTGCATATTTTTCTGCATGTCTTTTGGTAGACATATGCACTTATTAATATTTCCCTTGAGTATAAACCTAGGATTTGGAATGGTAAGTTTAGGTACATATGTACTTTGCTTTAGAAGATACTGTCAGACAGTTTTAGAAAGTAGTTGTTACAATCTATACTCCCACAGCGTATGAGCATTTCAGTTACTCTTCATCCTTGCAAATGTTTGATAGTGTTATTTTTTTTTAAATTTAATCATTTTGATATGTGTGTAGTGGTATTATTGTTTTAATTTGAGTTTCTCTGGTGACTAATGATATTGAGAACCTTCTCATATGCTTATTGGCCATTTAGATGTCCTTGTTGTGCAATGTGTTCAAGTCTTTTGCATACTTTTTATTGGATTATTTTTTTAATTGATTTGTTGGAGTACCTTATATATTTTCATACAGACCCTTTGTCAGATACATGTATTGTGAATATCTGCTCCCAGTCTGTTGCTCACTCTTCTAATGAAGTTGAAGTTATCAACCTTTAATGTTATGGTTAATTTTTATTGTATTTTGTTTAAGAAATCTTTGCCTACCCAAAGTTTTGAAGGTAGCTTCCACTGTTTTCTTTTAGTAGTTCTATTGTTTTTAACCCTTCACATTTAGCTTTCTTATTAAGCTCAGATTCATTTTAGTGAAGTAGGAATCGAAATTAATTTTTGGCCCTCTTATGGATATCCAAATGGCTCATTGCCATTGTCAATAGAAAGGACAGTTCTTCCCTCATAGAATTGTGTTGGCAAATCAGGTGACTGTGTGTGTAATGGTTTGTTTCTATACCTTCTATTCCATTAATCTGTCTATTGCCAGTCCCACACTGTCTTGATTTCTGTAGCTTTATATTGTATTTTGATAATTTGATAGTGGAAGACTTCCAACTTCCTTTTTCTTTTTCTTTTTTTTTCTTTACAGTTGTATTGACTATTCTTTTTTTTTTTTTTTTTTTTTTTTTGCGGTATGTGGGCCTCTCACTGTTGTGGCCTCTCCCATTGCGGAGCACAGGCTCCGGATGCACAGGCCCAGCGGCCATGGCTCACGGGCCCAGCCGCTCCGCGGCATGTGGGATCTTCCCAGACTGGGGCACGAACCCGTTTCCCCTGCATCGGCAGGCGGACTCTCAACCACTGCGCCACCAGGGAAGCCCTCTTTTTTTTTTTAAATAAATTTATTTTTGGCTGTATTGGGTCTGGGCTTTCTCTAGTTGCGACGAGCAGGGGCTAATCTTTGTTGTGATGAGTGGGCTTCTCATTGCGGTGGCTTCTCTTGTTCCAGAGCAGGGGCTCTAGGCATGCAAGCTTCAGTAGTTGTGGCACGTGGGCTCAGTAGTTGTGGCTCATGGGCTCTAGAGCGCAGGTTCAGTAGTTGTGGCATATGGGCTTAGCTGCTCCACGGCGTGTGAGATGTTCCCAGACCAGGGCTTGAACCCGTGTCCCCCACATTGGCAGGCGGATTCTTAACCACTGTGCCACCAGGGAAGCCCCTGTATTGGCTATTCTAAGTTTATGGCATTTTCATAAAATTTTTAGAATCAACTTGTCAATGTCCATAATAAAACCCTGCTGAGATTTTGACTGGTATTGCATTGAATGTATAAAACCATATGTGGACAACTGTCATCTTAACAATATTGCATATTCCTGTTCATGAGCGTGAAATATGTACATTTGTATAAATATTATTCATTTCTTTCTCAGCAATGTTTTATGGTTTTTAGTATAGATGTCTTATACACCCTTTTTATTAGATTTATTCTAGATATTAAGTTTTTTGATGGCTATTGTAAATATATATTTTAAAAATTAATATCCAGTTATTTTTGTATTTAGAAATACAGTTGAGTTTTGTGTATTGGACTTATATTCAGTGGCCTTGATGACTTCACTTATTAATTCAAGCAATTAGAAAAATAGATTCTCTTGTCATTTCTATATACACAGTCACATCATCTTTGAATCATGGCAGTTTTTTTTTTCCTTTCTAATATTAAAAAATATTTTTTTCTTGCATTATTGTGCTGGCTCTGATACTCGGTGCAATATTGAATATAAGCGGTGATAGTGTACATCCTTGCTTTGTTCCTGGTCTTAGAGGGAGAGCATTAGATATTTCACCATACTGTGTGCTGGTAGCTGTAGGATTTTCATAAATGCTCTTTATCAGATTGAGGACATTTCCTTCTAGTCTTAGTTTGGTGATAATTTTTATTTTAAATGGGTTATTGAATATCACTAAGTGCTTTTCTGCATCTTTGGCTTTTCTTTTTTATTTTATTAGATATGATGGAATTTATGGTTGATTTTTGAATGTTAAACCAACTTTTCATTCCTGGCATAAAGTCAGGATTGTAATTTTTTATCTTTTTCACATTCCACTGGATTTGATTTACTGATGTTTAAGATTTTGACATCTATGTTTATATAATAGATTAGCTTTAATTTTACTTTCTTAAAATATTCTTTTTAGATTTTGGAATCATGTTATGGCTGGCCTCATAAAATGAGTTGGGATTTTTTTCCCCTCTATTCTTTGAAAGAGTGTGTGTACAATTGGAATGGTTTTTAATTGTTTGGAAAATTCATTAGTTATTTTGAATCACGGGGGTTTTCTTTGTGGGAAATTTTAAATAAATGGGATTCAATTTCTTTACCAGTTATAAGATTATCTATATTTTTTCTTATGTGTGTTTCCCAAGGAATTTGTCTTTTTCATAGGAGTTGTCAAATTTATTTGCCTAAGGACTTTATTGACTTCCAGTTTAATGTCACTGTGGTTAGAGAACATATTCTGAATGGTTCCAACCCCTTGAAACTTTCTGAGACTTGCTTTATGGCTCAGCTTATGGTGTATTTTGATGAATGTTCCATGTGAACTTCAAAAGAGTATTCTGCAATTGTTGGGTGTGTATTCTATGTATGTCAGCTAGGTCAATTTACTTATTCATTGTTCCAATCTTCTGTATCTTTTCTGATTTTTGTGATAGGTAAGAACAGAGTTTCAATTAGGTTTTTTTTTTTTTTTTTTTTTTTTGCCCGCACCGTGTGGCATGCGGCACGTGGGATGTGGGATCTTAGTTCCCTGACCAGGGATCAAACCCGTGTCCCCTGCATTGGGAGCGCAGAGTCTTATCCGCTGGTCCACCAGGGAAGTCCCTCAATTAGTTTTAATTTCTTTTATTTTGAGATTTTATTGGTATTTAATGAAATTTCATATTTTTAAAGGCCATTAGCATTTCTCTGTGAACTGTTTATACTTCTTGTGTGGCTTGCCTTTTACCTCTGTTTATAATGTGCTTTATCATATTGGAATTTAAAATTCTATTTGTCAAACTTATTACTTTCCGTTTTGTGGCTTTTGTATTTTGCATTTCTTAAGGTTTATCTCACTCATAATTGTAACTACAGTCACTTACATTTTCTTCAAATATATGTGTAATTTATTTTTCATTGGCTTCTTGAATGCATTGTTTGTTGATCAATTTCTGAATTGATCAGCAAATTGTCCCTATATAATTTATTGAATAACAACAGTAATGATAATATTAAGTACCATTTATTGGGTGAGTATTACATACATACCATGCAATGTTCTCCAGTAGTTCATGTATATTAAATCATTTAGTTCTCACAATAACCTTCTGAAGTCAGTACTTTTATAGGTGAGGAAACTGAGACACAGGAGAGATTTAGTAATTTGTCCAAGGTTACTGTGTCAGTCTGGGTCCAACTAGGGGACAGAAACCACACAGCAGTTTAAACAGAAGAAGCTTAATGTAAAGGGCAGAGGGAGACTACCCAGGTAAGGATAAACTTGGAAGGGAGTTCAGACCTCACAGAAAAAGGTGTGGTTGCAGCCGACTGTTTGACAGCCCACTTTTTTGCTGGGTTACCCAGGCCACAGTCACTGTGAGAGCAGAAACAATCCTGGGGGCCTCAGGCTGATAGGTGGGCACACAGAGGCCAGGAAGTCATGGGAATTAAACCTTTGTTTGCAGGATGAGGATTGGGCTTTTGGCTCCCTAGACAGCCAGCCCCACAGGATGCTTTGCTATGGGGCTGAGGAGAAGGTGTGGCGATCCGTGACTTGAGCTGGGCCTGGTCCTGTTCTTTCTGGGGCTGTCAGCTATGCTGCTGTGGCCTGAATCAGGAGTTGGGGGAAACATGGTAGCCAAATGCTGGAGAAAGCTGCACCCCGCAAGTACTTAGCACTGGAGAGAACCTTGTGGGCCAGATAGTGAGAATAACTGGCGCTCTCCTGGAGCCTGGCTGGCAGGCCACCTTTTCCTTCTGCACGGTGTCTCCAGTGCCCTCTACTGACAAAGCTGACCTGTGTGCCAGCTGGCAAAGGAAACGTAGTTAAAAGGCCCATATCCACTTTCACCCATAAGGCAACCAAGGGTGAATTTATAGCTGAGAAGTGATAAATTGATAGCTGGTTTATAACAGTCTGACTCCCATCACTCTGTGTTCTTCCCACCTCTCATAGATAGTCCATCCTTTTCCTATTCACTTGAAATACTATCTATATCATGTATTAAATATCCACACGCACATGTGTTTGTGTCTCAACTTTAGCTTTATTCTATTCCATTGATATATTTGTCTATTTTGTACCCAAACCACACTCAATTAGAATAGCTTTTAATAAAAAATGGTTATCTTATAAGGTGAATACCTCTTCGTTTTTTTACAAAAATGTTTTTTCATTATTTTTCCTGATGAATTTAAGAGTCAGCTTGTCATGCATCATAGAAATCCTTTTGAAGCTTTTTTTTTTTTTTTTTTTGCGTTACGCGGGCCTCTCACTGTTGTGGCCTCTCGCCTTGCGGAGCGCAGGCTCCGGACGCACAGGCTCAGCGGCCATGGCTCACGGGCCCAGCCGCTCCGCGGCATGTGGGATCCTCCTGGACCGGGGCACGAACCCATGTCCCCTGCATATGCAGGCGGACTCTCAACCACTGCGCCACCAGGGAAGCCCCCTTTTGAAGCTTTGATGGAGAATTTATAGCTTTGAATTTGTAAGTTAATTTGGTTATTATTAATGTCTTTACAATACTGAATCATCACATACAGAAATAAATTTCTTTTTAGAGCTAGTACAGAGATCTAACCTTTTCCTTTCTTAGCTACTTCATACATTCTTTGGGGGGGCAGAGAAGTTTTTGGTGTTTAGCTAAATATCTAGTTTTGTTTTAAGGCAAGCTGGTGACCTTAATTTGAGGTTCTTAGTCTCTTTGTATCCCACTTCTGTTTTTTTTTGTTGTTGTTGCTGTTATTAATAGTGTTCTGAAAGGCATCCATAGGTTAGTGGTTAAGGGCATGGTCTCTGGCATTAGCTGCCTTTGTTAAAATCTCAAGTGTGTGATCCTGGGCAGGTAACTTAACCTGTGCAAATGTTTCCTCAGTAATCAGATAGGGTTTATAACTGTACTTATGTGATAGAGTTGAAGGATCAGTTAAATAATCTGATACATTTAAGGGCTTGACACTGGGCCTGTCGCATACTGGATCCTAAGTTTCTGTCACTGTCTTCTATCATCATCATTGTCATTGTCATGCTAGCAATTTTTTTTATGCTAATACTTTCTGTCCTGTTTTTCCTCCTAGGTAAGCACCCTTTTCTCACTGTTCACATTTTGTTTTTCCTTCTGGAAACAATCCGAACCATATTTTAAGTCTCAATCTTGTACATACTTGGCCTCTTCTCCCCACCCTTATCCCATTTGTAGGACTTTCTCTTTATTCTTTCTTGCAGGTGAGATTTAAAATTTTGGGCCATTAATTTTTCTCCCCAAGGTAAATTTGAAGCTGTTTGTAATCATGTGTATTCTTTAGAGGAAATTCATGGTTTTGATAATAGATGCCAAATTTTCAGTTTATTTTTTAAATTCTATACTGAAATCTATTAAAAAGGAACTTAATTTAAATTTGTATTTTTGCAAATTCAGTCTTTGCTGCTGTAGCACATGATAACATGAGAATATGTGTTTTATATTTGTTCTTATAAGTATTCATGTATTTGTCAATTTGATCCTTATTTTTCATGATAATTAACGGTTTTCATTAGTATATTTAAAGAAAGTTTTCCATGATATTTAAAATTTGTCATATTGAAACTGCCACAGAATTGAGTGGGAAACTTGAAGACTTTTGGACTTCCTTTTCTGCCAATTTTATCTTACAGGAATCAAGAACCCAGTGTCAGTTGCGAACAGACTCCTGTGTGAAGGGCAGAAGGGCAAGCTCTCAGCCGGCCGGATTCCTCCCTGGTAACTGCTTTGTTCTTCCGCTTTCCCTGGGCCTTTGGTCTTCGGTGCATGCAGTGTTGGAAGGCTATTTTTATCCACAGAAGGCTGATGCAGTTGGTTACACACCAGCAGTAGCTTGCCTTTGAGAGGAAGACACTCTTTGTTCTGTGATCTTGGAACATTCTGAATACTTGATAGAGCTCCTGTTGGCATAGCATATTATGGATTAAAGCAGAAAAGAGATCCGTTAATTTTAGTTTTTTTTTTTTTTAATTAGTTTCTGCATTATAACAAAGTGAATCAGTCATACATATACATCTAATTTTAGGTTTTGTAGTTGATTATAGAGATGCTTTTGCTGTTAGTAAGTGTTCATCTGGGGTCTTTTTATTATAAAACTTTAAAGTATCTTACATGTTTGAGACCAGAGTCTAAACTCATTTTTAATTTTGAGAAGTTCTTAATATAAAAGTATGTAATTTTTCTTTTCTGGAGAAACATATTGTGACACCAAAATTAGTGGCACTCTGATTTTCTAAGTCTACATAAACATGTACATAGATGTACCAAAAAGTTCTGGAAATTACTATAATTACCTCTAGGAAGGAGAAAGGAGGGAACAAGATGAGGCAATTGTCAAAGGGGATATGTGCAATATTTTTATATTTTACAAAGATAAAATATATGTGAAAAAGTGATGGCGATCTCTGTATTAAAATTATATCATAAAGTGATCCTACAATTGTCTGGAACTAGTGATCTAATTTTCTCACATACATAGTTCTTCAGCTTTATTTTTTGTTTTCAAAATTGCTTTGACCATTTTAGGCATTTTGCATTTTCATGTGAATTTTAGAATTAGTCTGTCAATTTCTGAGAATAACCTGCTGGAATTTTGATTAGGTTTGTAACTTAATCCAGTTTTTAAGGTCTTCTTTAACCTCTCTGAACAGTGTTTTATAATTTTCAGTGTACAGATTTTGCACAATTTTTATCAAGTTTATACTTAAGTATTTCTTTTTGATGTGATAAATTGCATATTTTAAAAAGTTAAATACCAGTTGTTCCTTGCCAATATAGAAATATGATTAATTTTATTATATTGATATTCTAGCTTAGGAATTTGCTAAATTCATTTGTTCTCATACTGTTTTTACAGATTCCATAAGATTTTCTACATAGATAGTTCTGTCTTCTGGGAATAAAGATAGTTCTTTAAGTAATAAAGATACTTCTTCTTTCTAATGTGGACTCCTTTAGTTAATTTCTTTTTCTTTATTACACTGGCTAGCACCTCCTATGCCATGTGAAATCAAAGTGTGAGAGTAGACATCCTTGCCTTGTTTATAACCTTAGGGAGGAAGCATTTGTTCTTTTACCATTAGGTATGATGGCTGCTATAGGTTTATCATAGATGCTCTTTATCGTGTTGAGAAAGTTCCCTTCTTTTCCTAGTGTGCTGAGAGTTTTTAATAGGAATGGGTATTGTACTTTTTCAAATGCTTTTCTGCATCTGTTGCAATGATCTTATAATTTTCCTTATTTTGTCAGTTAATATAGTGATTGGTTGATTTTTGATTGTTAAAGCAACAGTTGTATTCCCAGGATAAACTCCACTTGGTTATAATGTATTATCCTTTTTATATGTTATTGGATCCAATTTGCTAACATTTTGTAAAGAATTTTTGCATCTATTTATGAGAGACATTGGTCTGTAGCTTTCTTGTAATGTCTTTGGTTTGGGTTCATTTTGCTTCTTGAATATGTAGGGATATATAGTTCATCAAATTTGGAAAATTTTTGGCTATTACTTCTTCAGATATTTTTTTCTGATCCCCCCTTCTCTTCTATCTTCCAGGATTCCAGTTACACGTATTTGACCTCTTGTAGTGGTCCTACAGATGACTGATAATTTGTTTACTTTTTCCATTCATTTTTCTCTTTATTTCATTTTGAGTAATTTCCATTGCTGTTTTCAAGTTCACTAATTATTTTTTGGCAATATCTAATCACCTGTTAATCCCATCCAGTTTATTTTTCATTTCTGACATTGTAGTTTTTATCTCTAGAAGTTCAGTTTGCACCTTAAAAAAATGTCTTCTATGTATCTACTTAACATGTTTCATATTTCCTATAGCTTCTTGAGTATTTGAATACAATTATAGTAACTGTTTTAATATCTTTGTTTCCTAATTCTGTCATCTTTGTCATTTCTGGGTTGTTTTCACTTGAATGATTTTTCTCATTATAGGTTACATTTTCCTGCTTCTTTGCATGTTTGGTAATTTTTTATTGGATTCCAGATATTGTGAGTTTTGCCTTATTTTGTGTTGGATATTTCTGTATTTTAATTCTAAGATGTGGTTAATTTATTTAGAGACAGTTTCGTCCTTTCAGGTCTTGCTTTATACTTTGTTACATGCAACTAGAGAAGCATTTAGCCTTGAGCTAATTTTGCTTTGCTGTTGGGCAAAACCTTTCTGAGTCATATAACGGATGCAACTAGAATGAGGTTTTTTACTTTGGTGGGAACAGGAGCTGTTTCTGGCCCTGTGTGAACTTGGGGATTGCTTCCTCTAAAACTTTTCATGTTATTCTTTCCCAGGCTTTGGATGATTCCCTCTTACACATACACTGATCTGTACTCAGCTGAAGACTATAGGCGGACTCTGTAGATTTCTTGAGTCCTTTCTCTGCACAGCTGTCTCCTCTCTGGTTCTCTGCCCTGTGAACTCGGCCACCTGGGCTTCTCTGGATGCCCAGCTCTCTGTCTTCAACTCAGAGAGACTGCAGGGCTCTGCCTGAGTTCCTGTTCCTGTGCTGTGGCTGGAAACTCTCCAGGCAGTAAGCTAGGGCAATCATAAGGTTTCCCTTGTTTGTTTCCTTTCTTTCAAGGATCACTGTCCTGTGCTACCTACTGTCTAATGCCTGAAAACTATCATTTTCTGTATTTTGTCTGATTTTTCTTTTCCATTGGTTCAGGCAAGAGTGTAAATGTATTCCCTGTTACTCCATCTTGTCCAGAAGCATAAATCTCTCACATACCTGCAAGTTTACAGTATACCTGCAGTAGTTTAAAAAAACCCAAATTCCCTGAGTATCCTAAATAAATAAAACAAATTTATCATGTTTTTAACTTTAAGCTTGTTTACGCACAGCCCTAATAAGTCTAGTATCTAATTTTTATAATGATAATAGCTAAAATTTATTGCATTTGTACACTGTGAGAAGCATTGTTTTATGTGGTTTGCGTGTATTATCTCATAAAATCATTATATGATTTATGAGGGTAACATACATTTTGCCAACAAAGAAACTGAGTACCATACTTGACACTGTTATGCTATTAAAAATTTATGGAGTCTGTCCTTATCACATTAGAAGCAGCAGATTAGAACCCATAGAGTAGAATCCTTTTATAATAGTAAGAAGTAATGTTTACACCCATTTAGTTATTCATTCACTTACCCATTCCTTCATTCAGCAAATATTTTTTGTTTACTTCCTGTATACCAGGCATAGAGGTAGAAAAACTATCAAAAGCAGGTGGAGGACTTAGAAACTGTGGTCTTCTGGTGTCATCTGTTGAAGAGGCAGGTGACTTTATGGGGGCAGCAAGTCATTGGGTGTTTTCTAAGAAGTCTTTAAATAAAAAGTTCATCTGTCTATATATCTCATTGAGGAAGACAGGGAGTGTATTTGTTTCAGCTGTATCTAAATTCTGTTAGAATTTTATAAACTCTTTTTGCTTTGTTAGAAAAACCCTCAGCAGAACTTTAGGCAGAATGGTATTCCTATTAGCTGATAATGTTTTATGTTTTAATTTTCTGGTTATTGCCACCATATGATGTATTATTTAAGTACTGGTGTTTGGTCAGATTAGTAGAATATATTTAGCATGCATATGATATCCTCATAAATTTGGTGGGCCTACTATCATAAACTGTGTTGTATTTTCCTACATTTATTTTATTTATAAAGGTAAATAAATTTTATTTATTTGTACTCTTTCCTCCTTCATTTTGATAGGGTACAGCTTTGATAGGCATAACCATCTAGAACAGGGGTTGTCAAACTATGGCGTGTGGGCCAAATCTGGACTACTGCCTTTTTTTTGTAAATAAAGTTTTATTGGAACACAGCCATACCCATTTGTGTACATATTGTCTGTGGCTGCTTGTGCTCTGCAAAGGCCAAACTGAGTTGTTGCAGCAGAGACATCTGGTCACAAAGCCCAAACTGTTTGCTATCTGGCCCTCTACAGAAAAAAAATTGCCGACTGCTACCCTAATATGTTATAGAATAAGTTATAATTTTTGGAAATTATGTTTCTTTTGGTGAAAAAGGGAAAGCTAGAAAAGCATTGTTGCTCATTAGACCCTCAGATTTTTTGAGATGCAAATTTAATTTTTGGTACATTGTTTATTTAAAAATACTATTTAATCTATTGTATTTCATAAATTCATTGATTTTAGTACCTTTGTTGTATGAATGTGAAAAGAAAATTTAAAAACCTATAGATTAAAAGAAACATAAGAGAGCTATCAACTAATCAGGAGGTATGGATGGGTTAGTTGGGTTCCCCTTCAAACAAAATAGTTTAAAAGGCAAAAATAACAATAATAGCAAAAATTTTATGAGACAATCAGGGAAATGTGAACATTGATTGAATAAACTATTTTGATTCTAAGGATTTATTGTTAATTTTTTTAGGTGTCAATTGGTTATGTTGTGGTTATGTCTTTTTAAAAACTTACTTTTTGAGATGCATGCTAAAATATTTATATTTGAAATTATATGATATCTGAGATTTGCTTCAAAATAATCTGGGTGGGAATATAAATGAATGAGATTAGCAATGTATTAACAGTTGATGAGAATGGGTGATGATCCTTTGGGTTCATTATACTATTCGCTGTAATGTATATGTTTGAAAATTTTTGTAATAAAAATTTTAAGAAGAGTTAAATCCTTATTATTTAATTTGGTCATTATGTGTTATTTCCACATACAGCAGGTTCTCCCTTATTTGCACTTTATGTGTTCGTAAGCTTTAAATAATCAGTAGCCACCAAATTGGTGGTCTTTCTTCAGTTCTGTGCATTTATGATAAATAAGTAATAGGTAAAATATATACAAATCCATTTTTAAGTCCAAAGAAGCAGCTATCATTTTCTCCTACATCTTTCTCATCCAGCATAATGCATTTTAAGCAGTTTTGAGAGCTTTCTGAATCACTAAATTGCATGTTTTTAGACTGACTACATAGTGTCATGGTTTTTGAAAATTTCCCATCCATGAAATTGTAATTGACCTCACTGTGTTTTGGGGTGTTTGGCTATGCTGGCACTTCAATAGCTCAGCTTGTTGAAGGTTTTAATAATCCCACTCAGTGCTGGTCTCAGTAGTGTTGCTTTTGTTTCTTAACACTTTAGACTTGCTTTAGTGTAAATTAAGGAGAGCCTAACACAAGGAAAATGCTGTCCTTTAGAGAATTTTGACACCCTAGTTTATTGTTGAATATCTTGCCAATGTTTTTCTAATGCTTAGTGTGCTTCAGGCACTGTTCTAAATGCTTAGCATATATGGATATCAATGAAAAACAAAGATCCCTGTTGTTGTGAAGCTTACAGTTTATTTGAGGGAGATAGATATAAACAACAGATAATATCATCAGTTATAAAGTATATGGTATGTGAGAAGGTAGAAAAAAGAAAAAATGTAAAAAAGACAGAATGACAGGGATTGGGAGTACTGGGTAGAGGAGTGCAGTATTTTGGGTACAGTTTTAAATTGGCCTCATCAGGGAGATATATTTAAACAGATGGGGAAATTTGCCATTTGGGAAATAAGGAAGATCCTGACAGGGAACAGTTAGGGTGAAGGCCCTGAGGCAGGAGTCCCCTTGGCATGTTTGTGTTTTGTAAGAGGCTGGAGCAGAGTAAGCAAGGGGTCAAGAGGAAGAAGAGATGAGGGGAGGAGGGAGCAGGGAAGACCAGATCACTTGGGAGCCTGGAGATCCTGGTGAAGGCTCCAGTTTTCATGCTAGAGTCCTCACGAGGGGGTTCGCAGGATTTTGAGAAGAGAAATGTCATTACCTGACTTGTGCTTTACAAGGATGTCACTGGCTGATGTGTTGAGATTAGACTGGGGCAGGGGACGGAGCAAGGCCAACATGGAAGTGATGAGGCCATTTCAACCCTGTAGGTAATAGATGATGGCGGCTCAGACCAGGGCGGTGGCGAGAAGTGGTCAGATTCTGGATGTGTTAACACGGTGGAGTCGATGGATTTTTCTAGTGAATTGAGGTGAAACTTCTGTGAGAGCTTTCTCCTTGGAGAGTCAGAAGAATATTTGAGAAAAATTTGAATCGGTGCTGCATTTAGTGTTCTGGGAAGAGATTTTTTATTTTTAGTAGTATAGTTTTTAGCGAAAGCTCACGTAGCTTTTTAACATTTTAAAGTGATTTCAAAAGCAGTTATATGCCATTTTGTGTGATGTCAAACTACTGGAAAAGTAATTTTTGGTAGTAAGGAAAGGTCAGGATCTCAGAATTCTTATCCGTAAGACGGCATCCAACTATTCACCTTCCTGTGAATATTGTACAACGCCTAACGTATTTAAAACCTTGCATAGCAGACAACTTCAAACTAATTTTATTTAGAATCAAACCTATGAATGATTAAGAAATGAAAAATAAAACTAAGCTTATGTTATAAAATACTTTCGATTCCAGATGCTGGGATAGAACCCCAAATGACGAATGGGAGTGCTGAGAATACTAGATTCAGCTCCAAGCTTCTGTCCTGATCTTTTTTTTTTTTTTTCTTCCGGTACGCGGGCCTCTCACTGTTGTGGCCTCTCCCGTTGCGGGGCACAGGCTCCGGACGCGCAGGCCCAGCGGCCATGGCTCACGGGCCCAGCCGCTCCGCGGCATATGGGATCCTCCCAGACCGGGGCACGAACCCGTATCCCCTGCATCGGCAGGCGGACTCTCAACCACTGCGCCACGAGGGAGGCCCTGTCCTGATCATTTAATTTAATACTTCAGCATCTCTTTTACGTCTTCACGTGAAGAGAGTTTATTTCTTATATCAAAGGCTTTTTCTAGCAGAAGGAAGTGCTACAAATGCTGTCAGGACAGCTCAACTTGCATCCAAGTTCCTACCTCAGTTATTCTCCCGTTTTCCTTTATGTGACAGCTTTTCTTTGCAGTTTCTTTGCAGTGGTCTTAATTTGATACAGGAATAGGAGGAACTTTTCTATTTTTGGAGTCCTTTAGATTTTTTTTAAAAAATGGAAGTTTGAAGAGGTATTCTTGTTGGCTCTCTCCCTCCTCTCTTTTTTTTAATGCTCCCTCCATTCTCACCTTCATATATACTGGAAAATAGTTACTGGGCTTAACCAATTTGTTTTTCATTGGAACCATTTGGATATGTTTCTGAGTATCAACTTAGACTTTCTTCTTCTAATCTGTCATTGATCTTCTTATGAACAATCAAATCTAGAGACTTCAATATGTATTACTTCGAGGTTTTAGTGTTGGAATGATTAGAGGAACAGAAACAAAAAATAGGGAGCAGGAAACTAATGAGTAGGCACTAGTTCAAGGAATCCATTACTAGCTGGCTGAGAGCTTTAAGAAGTTGGCTGTGGAAGGAGATGAAGTGATTGATTATTATGGTAACTGCTTGCTATTACTGTGTTAGGGAATGGGGTGGTTAATTATCCTGCATGCTATTTGAAATCTTTGAAAGGAAGTCTTTTACAGTTAGCTAACAGTATCCTTTTATTCACTGTGTTATGTTAAAACTTGCAGTTTGGGACTTAAAAAAATTACTTTAGGGACATACCACACTGCTTTATTTACCACAGTAAAAATGATTCTGACAGCCGTATATATATTTTTATTGCATCAAGGCTTAGAAATGTAAGTGCATATCATTGTGTTTGGGCATCTCTGGATGTACCCCACTCATTTTGTGTAGATCCAGGTGTTATACTAGGCAAGAATACTAAATCTGAAGACATTCACTTAAGCTTTGACTCTTAATCTGATGAAATAGATCTTGTACATAAACTGAGAACCACAGTTGATCCAAGATAAATCTTAATATTTTCCACTGGGAAATCAGCTATTTTTACTTCTTACGTTGCATTTTGCCAATTTTTACTGGTCAGTTATTGCAAATGATATTGTACAATTTCCACTTGTAAAATTTCTAACTTGGGGAAAAATTAAAAGAATGTTTTAGGCATGTAGCCATTTTGAGGTATTGCAAAAATTTTTCAGTTGCCTTACTATATTACTTATATTACTTTATTGAATATGTAGGAGAAGATGACAGTATGAATTTTTAAAAGAGTAATTTTTCTGTCGTTAGCTTTTTAGTTGGAGAAGGAGCCTACAGATGGGCAGTAGATCATGGAATACCCTCTTGCCCTCCTAACATCATGACCACAAGTAAGTAAAACTATTCAAAATTGAGCTGTATTAGCATATATACCTGAAAGTGTTAACATTGCTTTTGATCCATATAGTACCTATATTTAAGGAAGAAAGCTTGTATGTTGAAATATTTTAGTTAAAAGATAAATAGAAAGTTATTTGATTTTAAGCCACCTTTATATTCTTGAGGTCCCCCCACTCCTGCTTTATCATGCTTTTAAAAAAATTTTTGGCTGCATTGGGCCTTTGGTGCTGTGCATGGGCTTTCTCTAGTTGTGGCGAGTGGGGGCTCCTCTTCATTGCGGTGCGCAGGCTTCTCATTGTGGTGTCTTCTCGTTGTGGAGCATGGGTTCTAGGTGCGCGGGCTTCAGTAGTTGCAGCACGCAGGCTCAGTAGTTGTGGCTCATAGTCTTAGTTGCTCCGGGGCATGTGGGATCTTCCTGGACCAGGGATCGAACCCATGTCCTCTGCATTGGCAGGCAGATTCTTAACCACTGCACCGCCAGGGAAGTCCTTTCTCATGTTTTTATAGAAGTATTGTTAAAGTATCCCTTTTAGGCTACTTAAACTAATCACTAACAATAAAACCATACCAGCCACTCAGAGAGAGAGAAGAAAACGTAGGTCAACATTTACCCATCCTTGAGCTGAGGAAGGCCTATCTAGGTACCACGTGTATGAGAAGGAAGAACAAAAGTGTGACTGCAGAAGAGTTAAGACTGAAAAAACATTTATCATAACTATGACAATGGGATACATACGCTTAATCTATGAAGAGTTTTGCCAGATTAAAAGTCACATGAATACATGTGATACCCCAATAGAAAAGGGTCAAAAGTCATAAATAGATAATATAACATAACTAATAGGGACATTCAAATTAAGGTGAGTACATGTTAAATCTGTTCCCGCTCACTTGGTGAAAGAGTTAAAAAATATTGTATTACTGCTGGTAAGTGTGGTAAAATGAACATAATACATTGTAGGTACAAATGTAGATTGGCAGAAATTTTGGAGGACAGCTAAGTAGTATAGATCAAAAGTCTTAAACCCATCCTGCATCTCAGAACTTGTCATCAGAGATATAGACATAGATTTATGTAGAAGGGTACTCATGAAGAATGTAAAAAAAATTCTATTATATATAAAATAAGCTACAAGGATATATTGTACAACACAGGGAATATAGCCAATTTTTATAGTAACTATAAATGGAGTATAACCTTTAAAAACTTGTGAAATCACTATATTGTATACCTGTGACTTACATAATATTGTACATCAACTACTTCAATAAAAAAGGGAAAAAAAGAAAAACATAAAAAAAGATTATTAAAAAATTTGAAAAAGACTTATGTCCAACACAGAGGAACGTGAGTAAACTATCACATAGTCTTATAATGAAATGTTATGAAGTAACTGGATATTGTTATAAAGACTGATAATGATTAAATCTAATAATGACTTAAAAAAGTGAAAAATGAGGTTATAAATATGTATATATGTGTGTTTTATATGTCTGTCTTAAAAAAGAAATCATGGCTACATGTTTATGCATAAAAAAATAGTAAAAACATATACTACTTGTTTTTTAAATTTAAAAAATTTTTAACAAGTAATCTATGAATGTAATTTAAATAATCAAATGAAAAAGTGAGGAATCATTAGCTCCAAGGAAACCAAGTTGTATAAAAAAGAGATGACTATTTATCATAGCAAGTGTCTAATAAGGACCAGCTCTTAGTAACATTATATTCAGAATGAACTCCGTACTGCTGCAAGTTGTAATATTGAGAGGCTGGAAGGAGGAGAAGTGTGTGTGTGCAGGGAGACCGGGAGTGTGATCACACGCTGCCACTAATGCTGCCTTAGAGTCTCCCCAGTTGAACTTGCTGTGGAGCTCTTATATCAGGCACAGAAATCAGCTCATCTGCCAATTCCATCTTGTTTTTCCTTGGAGGCAGGCCACCTGGCAACCTGGGTCTAGAGTGGGCCCTCAGTAGGCCTGCTGTGCAGCTGTCATCTGGTCTTCACCTCCCCATCACTCTGGAATTCCCTTTTCCTCTCTCCAGTATCAAATTGTCTGTTTCCGAATGTCTTTTTTTTTTATTCTTGTTTTACTCCCTCATTTGCTATATGGAAGGTGGGAAATCACTTTTGCTTAGGTTTCTGAAGAAATTGCTCTGTCTTCTAATTTCCAGTCTTGCTCTTATGCAGTCCGCTGGCACTTTGATTCCCATTTTTTTGTGGTGTCTTTTGCCTCTTTGGAAGGAAGCTCTTATTTCAGTGGTCTTATTACCTCAATGATATCTTGGGATGGGTCTTTTTTTTTTTTACTTATTGTACTGGGTACTCTTTTGGATTCTCCATCTGGAAATACATGTGCTTTGGGGAAATTAAAAAAATTTGTGTAATAATCTCTCCCCCTATCTCTCCTCTGTTATATTTTTCTAATTTCTTTCAATTAGATGTTGGATCTTGTGCTCTAATCCCATGTATCATTTTCAAAAGTTACTTTTTCTCCTTTTAAAAATCTCTGTCTTTTGTCCTGCTTTCTGGGAAGTTTCTTCAATTTTATCTTCCAAATCTTCTACTTCTAATGAATTTTTAATTTTGGTTTTCATATTTTTAATTTCTAGAGATTCATCTGTGATTAATACTTTTAAAACATGGGGTTTTGTTTCATGAACTCAGTATTTTTACTCTCTCTCTTAGGATATTATGGTTTAAAACTTGTTCTTATCCATGGTTTCTGCTTCCTCTGTCTTACTTTGTGTTTGTTTCAGACCCTAATACATGTTAACTAATTTCCTCAACTATCTAGTGACCCTCTGCAGTTTTCATATTCATGAGTGAGTTACCTAAAGACCTGTTGGCAGCTTTGTGTGTGAGGGCAGGTCTGTTTGACCTCAAGAGGGGAGGCGTTGATCATTTCTCTACACATTTTTCTTCTGGATTAGATAGAGAAATCTTCCCAGCTCTGGCAAGGCAATAGCCAGTATTCTGGTACAGAACAAGGGAAGGGGCTGGAGGTGTCACGGTGCCTTTATCAGACTTTTGCGTCAAACTCAGTTTTACGTAGAGCCCCGTACCGGCTCCCAGATGTGGTTGGTGTCTGCTAATTTGGCGCCCATGTAGTTCAGCCTCTCCACGTTTTCTGCAAGCACAAGGAGAGGATTTGGGCATCTACATGTTCCTTATTGACATTTTCTGCCCATTCTCCTGTTTTTAGTCTAAACCTGGCTTTCAGAGACACCAGGTGCTTTCTACTTTGAGCTCTCTTGATGTTTCTTTGGCAGGAATTAGTTTACTTTGGCCGAAATTAGTTTGCTTTGTGATGTCTTGGCTAGTGGGCATTGGGGTTCATCTTCCTCTGCTCAATTAGTTACGGTTTGTCCACTTGCTTTCTATGTTCTAAAACTGTTGGTATCTCCCTTCTCATTATAATCACCCCTTGTGTATGTCAGTCTTTTCTCCCACTTAAATTTCTTTTTGGTGAAGTTTTAGTAGGGCATGGAGATGAATTCATGCATTCAGTCTGCCAATTTTACTTCAGAACATTTATATAAAAATGTGTTAGAAAATAGTACTAGATCTTTTTCAGGATGGCAAAATTATTTTTGACTATTTTTTATACTTGTAATAAGAAAAACATATTGTGCCACAGATTTTTTTTTTTTTTTTTGCGGTATGTGGGCCTCTCACCGTTGTGGCCTCTCCCGTTGTGGAGCACAGGCTCCGGACGCGCAGGCTCAGCGGCCATGGCTCACGGACCCAGCTGCTCCGCAGCATGTGGGATCTTCCCAGACCGGGGCACGAACCTGTGTCCCCTGCATCGGCAGGCGGACCCTCAACCACTGCGCCACCAGGGAAGCCCTGTGCCATAGATTTTTTTTTTTATGACTTATATAACCAATCAACACGAAATGTTCTCTGAATAAAGCGTTTGAAAGTTAAGTGATCTTTTTTTTTTTTTCCAAAAAAGAATGGTTCTGACCTATGGGGAATTTAAAAGGAGAAATTATAACTATTATTTAGATTAAAAAAATTTTAAATACCATTTTATACTCAGCCATTTGTTTAATCCTCAGTAGAAATAAAATGGTATGTTGGTGCTGGTTAATGATAATGTTTTATACTTGATTACCTTTTGGGGGGCATAATTTGTAGGTTTTTATTCCCCTTCAGCTTTTAGAATGTCTTTCTAAGGTTTATTCTAAGTTTATTACACATTTTCACATGTACTTACATATTTCATCCCTATATGTAGATTTGAATTTCTTTCTGGCATCTTTTCCTTCAGCCTGGAATGCTACATATTTTCTGGTAATGTGGTAGATGTAGTGGTGAAAACTTTTCTCAGCTTTCGTTATCTGAAAAACATCCTTATTTTGCTTTTACTTTGAAAAGACATTTTTGTTGGATATAGACTTCTAGGTTGGCAGATTTTTCCTTTTAGCACTTTTTTTCTTTTTTTTTATTGTGGCAAAATATTCATAACATAAAATTTACCATTTTAGCAATTTTTTTTTTTTTTTTTGGTACACGGGCCTCTCACTGTCGTGACCTCTCCCGTTGCGGAGCACAGGCTCTGGACGCGCAGGCTCAGTGGCCATGGCTCACGGGCCCAGCCGCTCCACGGCATGTGGGATCTTCCCAGACCGGGGCACGAACCCGCGTCCCCTGCATCGGCAGGCGGACTCTCAACCACTGCGCCACCAGGGAAGCCCCCGTTTTAACAATTTTTAAGTGTATGATTCAGTGGTACTAAATACGTTCATAGTGTTGATTAACCATCGCCACTATCCATTTCTATTTTTTCCTCAGCCCAAACAGAAACTGTACCCATCAAACAATGATTACCCATCCCCCTCTTGCCTGTCCCTGGTAACCTTTATTGTGCTTTCTTTGTCTATGAATTTGCCTGTTCTAGGTCCCTCCTCTAAGTGGAATCACGTAATATTTGTCATTTGCGTCTGGATTATTTCACTTTGCATGTTTTCACCTATGTTGTAGCATGTATCAGAATTTCCTTCTTATAGCTGGATAATATTCCATTGTATCCTTTTAGCACTTTTAAAGATGTTATTCCATTATATTCTGGATTCCGTTGTTTCTGCTAGGAAGTTAGACATGATTATTATTGCTTCCTTGTGTGTAATGTGTCTTCTTTTCTCTCTGACTGTTTTTAAAAATTGTTCTATTTGTTTTCACCTAGGTATGGTTTCCTTTGTGCTAGTTTTATTGTGCCTGTTGAATCTGAGGGTTCAGTTTTTAATCAAATTAGGAAAACTATTGGACTCTCTGCTTCATGCTGTCCCTCATCTGTTTCTAGGACTTCAATTTCACTTAAATTAAAACATTTGATACTGTCATGTGTTCCTGAGGCTCTGATTTTTTTCAGTCTTTGTTCTCTGTGCTTTCTGTATTAGTCAGGATTCTCCATAGAGACAGAACCAATATCTATCTATCTGTCATGTCTATCTAAAGAGATATTATAAAGAATTGGCAATCATGGAGGCTGACAAGCAATTATGGAGGCTGACAAGTCCCAAGATATGCAGGGTCAGTCAGCAAGCTGGAGACCAGGAGAGCCAATGGGGTAGTTTCAATCCAAGTTCAAAGGCCTGAAAACTGGGAGGGTCAATTGTATAGTTCCAGTGTGAAGGCTGGCAGGCTTGAGACCCAGGAACAGCTAATGTTTCAGATCAAGTATGAAGGCAGGAAAAAGTTGATGGTCTAGTTGAAAGGCAGTCAGGCAAGAGGAATTTTCTCTTACTTGGGGAGAGTCTGCATCTTTGTTCTATTAAGGCCTTGAGCTGATTAGATGAGGTCCACTTACATAGGGAGGGCAATCTGCTTTACTCCGTCTATCAATTTAAATGTAAATCTCAACCTTATCAAACATACCCTCACAGGCATACCTAGAATAAAGCTTGACCAATACCTGGGCACTCTCTGGCCCAGTCAAGTTGTCAAATAAAATTAACCATTACACTTCTATTTGTTTGATTTCTGTTGAACTGGTCTTTGAGTTTATTGATCTTTCCTCCTGCAGTATCTAGTTTGATATTAATCTGATGTTATGATTTAAAAAATATAAAATATTATGTTTTCAGTTTTAAAGTTTCCATTAAAAAAACCAGCCTTCATCTTTGTCTTGAAATTTCCCATGTCTTCACCCATTATATCCATTGTTGGCATATTTATCATTGTTATTTTGAAATCTTTGACTGCTAATTCTAAAATCTAGGTAATCTGTGGGTCAGTTTCTATTGATAGATTTTTTTTTTTCTTGACCTTGGTCACACTTTCCTGTTTAGTTGCATGTCTCAATTTTTTTTAAAAAAAATTACACCTTGAGCATTGTGGATGATACATTTTAGAGACTATGATTTGTTATCATCCTTTGAATGATGTTGAGTTTGTTCTAACATGTAATTAAATTATTTGCAGTTCACCTTGATATTGTCACAGCCTGGTTTTTGGCTTTGTTAAAGTGAGTCTATTTCAGTTTTTTTCTTAATCCTAGAGTTGTCTCTTAGTACTAGTTTGTGGTCTTTATTCCCGAGATATGGCCTTTCTGGGGTTTCAGTGGAAAGTCTCAAACTTTAAATTTTGTCTCTCCTACAGTGGGTATTTACTAAAACATCTGTTCACTTTTCAGCTGTTATTTTACTCAGTGGACTTTACGGAATCTTGCATCCTGTATGAACAGTTAAGGACTCATTCAGGATTTGAGGGGACTTTTACATAGATTTTTGGGCTTCCTTTTTTGTGGATTTCTCCTTTCCAGGATTCCTCCCTTACTTTCCAGTGGCTTCAGTAGCCCCAGGCTCCTTCATCTCAGGCCAATAAGACTAGTTTTCTACCTGAGCTCTATTTTCTGTGTGTCTCACAGAGTGAGGAGTGCCTCATGGGGAAAGCTGTTTTAATTTGGATCTCACCCAGTGTGTTTCTTTTCTTTCAGTGGTTGAATCCTCCCCTATTTCTGCCAGCTTTTTGTCACTTGCCTTCAAATAGGCTTTTTTTTTTTAAGTTTAAAACTTCTACCCAGACTTTGTAATTATTATTAGTCTCATATAAGCTATTCTTTCATTACCAGGAGATGGAGCTGATGTTTTGTAAATGTGTACTGTTAACAAATATAATAATAAAAATAATATAAATTAATAAATGTATCTAACCATTGTATTTATTACTTTTTAATTGTGTGGCAGAAGAATAAGTTATCTTCTTAAATATTGAAGCATTCTACATAAACCTGGTCTTCCTTTTTACTTCCATTCCCAATCCCAGACTCCTACTCAGTCTGATAACTTGTTTACTTGTTTGATTTGCTTCTCTCTGTTCCAACAGAAATGTTGGAATATATAGTATTCCAACATATATAGTTGGAAAAGAATATATAGTATTCTTTTTTAAGTAGATAAATAGTATCATACTGTAGTATCTTTAGTAAGTTTATAGATAAGTAGTATTATAACATGGCTTTTAAAAATATTTTTTGTAATGCAGCAAGATGTATTTTGAAATCTGTCCATGTTGATATATATAGATGAATTAATTTTTAAACTGTTGAATAGCATTTTACCATATTTATTTAGCTGTTTCTTTATTGATAGGCATTCAGGTTGATTCTAGATTTTGCCATTAACATTGATAATTCCTTGAATATTCTTGTACACATCACTTAATATATACGTGTTCTATTGAGGTAGACAGTTGGAAGTAGAATTGCTGACTCATAGAGGATGTGCATTTAATGTTTTGCTGGCTATTGCCAGATTCCTAAGAGATTTGCTGTCTACTTTTGAGAAGTCTGGCTTTGTATAGTTGGTACCATTGAAGACCACATAGTAGCTCAAAGTACAGACTTTAGAGGCCTTTATGTGACCAGGGGCAAGTTACCTCCAAGACACTTTTCTCATGGAGACGTTGTGATTCCTTGAGGTAATGTATCAAGAATTCTTACTCCAATTTTTGGTGCATAGAAACACTCAGATGTTGACTATTAATATCATTCTTACTGTTATTAATATGTTGGATGTGAAAATGATCTTGGTGATGTGATTTCATCAGAATTTAATAGGCTTAGCTCTTTATCACTGACTAATAAGATGATTTTAGTGATTGATCATATCTGGAGTTAGGTGTAACCAGTAGAGCAGTGGTTTTCTACTTTGGCTGCACATCAGGGTCACTGGGGAGCTTTGAAAAATTCAGAAGCCCTGGCTGCACTCAAAATCAATGAAAACAGCAACTCTGTAGATGGGACCCAGGCATCTGTAGTTTTTAAAGTTTTGTAGGTAATTTCAGTGCACATTTAGTTTTCAGAATGTCTGAGATAGAATGTGTACATTCTTTTGAATTCTTCCAGAAAATTCATTAAAGTTGAAATTGAAAGGAAAGTAATTTTGTTTTCCTTTGGTAAAGGACAACCTTAAATAGTTTGTGGTACAAAGTTGCTACCATCTATTCCTTAATTTTCAGCTGTTTTATGCTTTGATTGGACCTGGGATACATCTTTAAATTAAGTAAAGAGTAGATTAAGGATGTTATTCTATTCTTTCAATTTATGGGCATGATTCCGCCACAAGGAATCCTATTTTCTTCTTTTCTATTGGCTAGATTGTGTTCTTACAGTTTTTCTGCCTTTGCGTAAGGTACTTTGAAAGACAACATGATATTAAACATACTTTGTAATTGTAGAGTTTTATCATAACTGGTATATGATATATCAACACTTAATTTCATATGACTAGTTAATATGGCCAGTTATGCTGTTTCAAATTTTTTATTTTGAAGTACTTATAAATTCACATGCAATCCTAAGAAATACAACAGAGAGATTCCATCTACCCTTTGCCCAGTTTCCACCAATGGGAACATCTTGCCAAACTACAGTACAATATCACATTCAGGATAGTATTGACAGTCAAGATACACAACACTTTTATCACCACAGGGATATCTCATGTTGCCCTTTTATAGTCTCACCTACTCACCTCCAACCTTCACCCCTTCCTTGACACCTGGCAGTTACTAATCTATTCTCCGTTTGTATAATTTTGTCATTTCAAAAACGTTATATAAATGGTATCATATAGGATATGAGTTTTGGGGAATTGGCTTTTTTATCACTTAGTATAATTCTCTTGAGATTCATCCAGGTGGTTGTTCTTATCAATAGCTTGTACCATCTCATTGCTAAACAGTGGATGTACCACTGTTTGTTTAATCATTTATCCATTGAAAGGCATCTGGGTTATTTCCAGTTTGGGGCTATAATAAATAATGCTGCTATAAATAAATATTCATGTACATTTAAAAAAATTTCGGTAAAATACACAATGTAAAATTTACCATCTTAAACATTTTTTTTTTTTTTTTTTTTTTTTTTTGCGGTATGCGGGCCTCTCACTGTCGTGGCCTCCCCCGTTGCGGAGCACAGGCTCCGGACGCGCAGGCTCCGGACGCGCAGGCTCAGCGGCCATGGCTCACGGGCCCAGCCGCTCCGCGGCATATGGGATCCTCCCAGACCGGGGCACGAACCCGTATCCCCTGCATAGGCAGGCGGACTCTCAACCACTTGCGCCACCAGGGAGGCCCCCATCTTAAACATTTTTAATGGTACATTTCAGTAGCTTTAAGTATATTTACATTGTATAACTATGACTACCATCCATCTGCAAAATCCTTTTCATCTTGAGAAACTGAAACTCAGTACTCATTAAACACTAACTCCTTGTTTCCTTCCACCTGGCCCTTGGCAACCACCATTCTTAGTTCTGTCTCTATGAATTTGACTACTCTAGGTACCTCTTATAAGTGGAATCATACATTTTTTTTTCTTTTGTGACAGGCCTATTTCACTTAGCATGATGTCCTCAAGGTTCAACCATGTTGTAGCATGCGTCAGAATTTCTTTTTAAGGCTGAATAATATTCCATTGTATGTATATATCACATTTTGTTTATCCATTTATACATTGAATGGTTTGAAGCAACTTGAGTTGTTTCCAACTTTTGGCTGTTACGCATAATGATACTATGAACACAGGTGTACAAATATCTGTTTCAATTCTTTTGGGTACCCAGAAGTGAAATTGCTGGATTACATGGTAATTCTGTTTTTAATTTTTGAAGAACCAGTGTACTCCTTTCCATTGCAGCTACACCATTTTAAAGTCCCAGTAATAGTGCACAGAGGTTCCAATTTCTCCACACCCTCATCAACACTTGTTATTTTGTTTTTTGTTTGTTTGGTAATAGCCATCCTAATGGGTATGAGGTGGTATCTTGTGATTTCAGTTTTCATTTCCCTAATGATTATGCTGTCGAGTATCTTTTCATGTGCGTTTTGGCCATTTGTATATCTCCTTAAATGTCTGTCTCCAAAAAGGGAGACAAGGACTAGCCTTTTAAATTCCCTGGAGGTCACTTCATCTGGAGGGAGAGGCACTGCAACAATGGCTGTCTGCCTCTGAGTCTGTACCTCTGTGACCAGAACCAGCAATCAGAGCACAGATTCTGGTATTTGGAGGAGAGGGTCTTTATTGTCCACCCTGACTCTCACAAGCTATGTGCAAGCTGCTCTAGGAGCATATACCCAGCTGCCTGCCACCGGGTTGGGTATGGGGTGTGGGGAGGCTACTGTGCGAAGAGCTGAAGTTGACCCAAATTAACCACAGTTTACAATGAAGCTTTCCCCTGGAAACCTTCCTCTTTAATAGACTCCAGAGTTGTATAATACTTAACATTAGACAGATTCTCTCAGGCCAGTTGTTGTCTAGGTGGGGAGACAGATTCCTGGTGCTTCTTACTCTGCCATCTTCCCTCTAGCTCCAGCTTATTAATTTTATATCAGACTATTCTGATTCAAGGTTATTAATCCTATCTATAACTATTTGCATATACTTTAAAATTTTAAAAAGATGCCATTTATCATTTATCATTACCTTTACATATGATGTCTTTTGCCTTGTAGACATTTTAAATTTTATGTGGTTTTATCAATGAACCATCCTTTTGATGGATTCTGGCTTTGATAACATTCAATGTAAAATATTCTACTTTAATGTTAAAGCGAGTAAAAATAAAAAATCTCTCTCAAAAAAGACTGATATAAAAAGACTGGTATTATGCCTACTGTGTGATGGCTTAATCTTTTTGGACTTCTTTTTTTAGATTTTATATGGTTAAATTATTAATACTTATAAGGTTTCAGTTTTGTGTGTAGTGTGGGGTAGGAATTTAATTTGTGTTTTTTTCCCCAAATAGGTAATGTATTGTGCCAAGAAAGTTTACTGAATAACATATAGATTTCCCACTGGTATGAAAAATCAGTGTTATTCTCAAATTCTATTAGGATATACATGAGTTTGTTTCTAAACTTGTTGGTCAGTTCCATTACTTTTTTTTTTGTCCATTACTACACTATTGTTCTTAGACTTTGTCTTGAGGGCAACTCTGGTTCCTTTTCCACCTGATTTTCCTAACATATTTGTTTTTCCTTATTTAAAATTTTCTTGATTAATCTTAAAGGTAATATGTTAGAGTATCTTTGTTATTTTCTCACTGTTATTTTGATTAATTTACATCAATGTGGGGAAAATTAATATGCACTTAAAAACACTGTGACACTTTATTGTTTTACTACAGTCAGTTTTCATTTAGATTTGCTTGCACATATATTCTTTTCTTTGCACTTAATTCCCCACCCCTCTCCCCTACCTTTTTTTTTTTTTTTGTCTTTGAGCTTTCACTTTGTATTATTTTGCCTGTTACTGAAGAACACCCTTTAATATTTTTCATTAGTACAGGTCTTGCTGGTGATGAATTTGCTCATTCTTGTTTACCTGAAACTATTTTTATTTCACCTTCATTTTTGAAGGTTAATTTTACTGGCTATAGTGTTCTGGGTGAGCAGATATTTCCTTTCAGTGCATTGAAGATAACCACCTTGTCTAAATGCACTTGGTATTGGGGTAGAGGGTAGGGGTAGACTTGCGTGGTTCTAGCTCAGCCTTCCTGTGGGGATGTTGGCCCTTTCAATCCCTAGCTTGCTGTGAGAAGTGTCTCCTATGAAACTCTCGCCTTTAATGGGCTCTGGGTTTGACTTATGCCTCTCCTTGATGCCACGGAATCAAATTCAAGTGCACAAGTGTTGGCACATGCTCACAGTGCAATAATAATAGCTTTAGTCTTCAGTTTACCCCCAGAAAAGCTCGATACCTTTTTTTTTTATGATTTCACTTATTTTTTTAAAAATTTTTTTATTTTTATTAGTTTCTGCTTTATAACAAAGTGAATCAGTCATACATATACATCTGTTCCCACATCCGTTCCCTCTTGCGTCTCCCTCCCTCCCACCCTCCCCATCCCACCCCTCCAGGCGGTCACAAAGCACCGAGCCGATCTCCCTGTGCTATGCGGCTGCTTCCCACTATCTATCTACCTTACGTTTGGTACCGTATATATGTCCATGCCTCTCTTTCACTTTGTCACAGCTTACCCTTCCCCCTCCCCATATCCTCAAGTCCATTCTCAAGTAGGTCTGCGTCTTTATTCCTGTTTTACCCCTAGGTTCTTCATGACATTTTTTTCCTTAAATTCCATATATATATGTTAGCATACGGTATTTGTCTTTCTCTTTCTGACTTACTTCACTCTGTATGACAGACTCTAGGTCTATCCACCTCATTACAAATAGCTCAGTTTCATTTCTTTTTATGGCTGAGTAATATTCCATTGTATATATGTGCCACATCTTCTTTATCCATTCATCCGATGATGGACACTTAGGTTGTTTCCATCTCAGGGCTATTGTGAATAGAGCTGTAATGAACATTTTGGTACGTGCCTCTTTTTGAATTATGGTTTTCTCAGGGTATATGCCTAGTAGTGGGATTGCTGGGTCATATGGTAGTTCTATTTTTAGTTTTTTAAGGAACCTCCATACTGTTCTCCATAGTGGCTGTACCAATTCACATTCCCACCAGCAGTGCAAGAGTGTTCCCTTTTCTCCACACCCTCTCCAGCATTTATTGTTTCTAGATTTCTTGATGATGGCCATTCTGACTGGTGTGAGATGATATCTCATTGTAGTTTTGATTTGCATTTCTCTAATGATTAATGATGTTGAGCATTCTTTCATGTGTTTGTTGGCAGTCTGTTTTTATAAGGTGCTTTTAAGGTGGTGTTTTTCATATTTTATCTAATATTTTTGATAATATTTGGTGGGAGAATTGCTCTTAAGAATTTAGTCTGCCATTATCAGAAAACTTTGGTAATCTTTTCAGTGTTATATTCCAGTGTGTAATTTCTCTTGTCAGCTGAATCTAATTGTTTAAATCTGTATATCAAGTCTTAAAATTCCAGTTATTGTATTTTTTATTTTTAGAAGTTCTATTTGATTCTTCTTCAAGTCTGCCTGGGAATTTTATCATCTTGTCTTCCTTAGTTATATTTTCAATATCTTTTTTTTATGTTTGTGAGCATAAACATGATTTATATTCTATATATGATTACACTAGTATCTGAGGTCTTTGCCGGTTGGATTATACTTTCTGATGTTTGGCTGACTTTTATTTTTTCATTCTCGGTGATTTATTTCTCATTTGTTTTATGAACTGTTTTTTTTAACTGTGGGCTCATATTAATTGGAACATGGGAATTCTTTGAGGTCTGGGTGAGCTAAGGTGGGTTTTTCCAGGGAGTATTTGCATTTGCGTTTAATGGGTTTTTGAAGCATTACCTCACCGAGATCATTTTTGTTTTTTTGTGTTTTTCAGGCCACATAGGTAATACGAATTCCCCTAATTCTGCCTGAACTTTTAAATATTTTTTTATACTTTAATGTTATATAGATATGTATTTTGTTCTTATAATTCTAATTGTTCTTCAAGTGCAGCGCCCCGCCCCCACGCCACCTTGTGTGCGCATGTGCACACACGCGCACACACACCCACACCCACACACGCGCGCGTACACACACCCACACATGCACGTACACACACCCACACACATGCGCGTACACTCCCCACACATGCGCGTACACACACACACACACACACGTGCATGTCCCCCCCCCCCCAAAACAGAACTCCCCTTCCCAAACCAGCCAAGTGTAACAGGACTTTTCTTCTCTTACGTTTATAGCCGAGGCTGTGACTTACAAGTTTCCTGATTCTTTGCATATTGCGGCATTTTCTAGTTTTCCCTTTCATTGGGCATATCACCCTTTGGGGTTCCCCCTTTTTATGTGGATGATCTCCAATACGTTTTCTCCTGCTGCATTGTCCCAAGTCTCAGCTCTTGTCTCTTATGCACAGAGACCTTCAAAACCAGAGCTGGCCATGGCATGCATTAGCAGACACTCCTGCAGAGCATCTACCTTCAGAACTCACTTGTCTCTCTGGATTTGACCTTTTTCTTAATTTTTTTACTTTAGGTTACTTTTCTTATTCCCTCCCACCTCAGTGTACACTGAAAAGACTTTATAAAACCCTTTCTCCAACATGCTTAAGGATTTTGTCCTGAGGAGGCTCTTTAGGATATCTCATCTGCCCCATTGCCCTAATATTTTTCAAATGTTATTTTTAATGTTTCTTTTGTAGGATTCAGTTTAGCTGCATTTAAAAGAAACAAGAGGAAACTAGAGCTGGCAGAAAGGGTGGAAACAGATTTCATTCAACTAAAGAAAAGAAGACAATCAAGTGAAAAGGTCAGGAGGTGTTTGAAATATTAATAATTAATGTATCATAATGATATACTTAGTCTGCATTTAGATATATAAGCCTCAGAATAGTACAACCCAGTAGAGATATAATGCATGCCACATATGTACTTTTTAAGTTTTCCAGTAGCTGCATTTAAAAAAATTAAAAGAAACAGGTGAAATTAATTTTAAGACTTATTTTATTTAAAACAGTGAATCTAAAATATCGCTTCAAAAATATGATCAATGAAAAAAATTACTACTGATCTAGTCTATTTTCTTTTTTCTTTTTTTGTATTAAGTCTTCAAAAAACAGTGTGTATTTTACACTTACAGCACGTCTCAATTGACATTACATTTTCATTGGAAATATGGTCTGTATCTATATATCATAAAGTTAACAGCTGAAAAAGTAGGTTTACATAACAAGTTACATAACAAACATACTTAAGACTTCCCAGAAATTGAATTGAAACTCTGTTTTAAAATTAAAATTTATTAAAATGTAATAACATTAAAAATTTAGCTTCTCATTTGTCCTCACCACAGTTTAAGTGCTCAGTTAGCTCCATGTGGCTCCTGGCTGCTGTTTTGGTCCTTGCAACTCTGGATGAACATGGCTGTTTAGGGGATAGAGTGTTATAAGGAAATGTATATATTGGATTCATGTAGGTTTTTTTGTACATTCTAATTACATGTCTCTGTTTCTTGTTCTTATATTTGTTTGCATTTCATGCATTTGTGTGCCATCATGAGTCTGCGTGTGGCATTTCTTAGGTGTTTTGGGGGATAGAAAAATTAAAAACCATAACATTCATGCTCAAACTATGGCTTAGAGGTCCGTTAGCACACAGTTCATGGTGGAGTTCTCATGTCACATTGTCATTTGATATAACTTGTCATCTCGTTAATATTCTTCAGTGATTAGTCCTATAATTGTTTATGTACTGGCTAATGCTTTCCGTCATAGCTATATATGGTTTATTCACATATGAATGCATACTAAATCTTCTCTCATGGTGATAGATGTTTTTCCAGTATGTTGCCACATGGGACAATTAATCAAACATTTTGGTCCAAACCTTTTTATTTTTCTGCCAGAGAAGAGTAGAAATTTAGGAGGCAAATGAACAAATGAGTAGGTGGACCTTGGTGAAAGTGGCTAGTAGTGTGGTTCTGTTTCTTTGGTTTTTGCATCTCATGTGATGTCTGAGTAAGCAAATTTAGGACTTCTGTTCTTTTAAAAAACTGATAAAATTTGCATATAGTGAGCAATTTAATCATTTATATATATATATATATATATATATATATATATATATATATATTTATATATATACACCCATGTAACCCATATACCTATCAAGATGTAGAACATATCTGGTTCTTTTGTACTTCCTTTCAGCCATTTTCTACTTTTTATAGGTGACCACTGCTCTGAGTTTTATCACCATAGATGTTTTGTGTTGCTCTTGAACTTTATATAATTGGAATCATACAGAATGTACTTTTTTCTATTTGGTTTCTTTCACAAAATTTTTTTGAGACAGTGTGTCACAAGTTTATTCTTTTTTATTACTGAATAATATTCCCATTTACTGTAAGCTGTTTATCCATTCTCCTATTGATGGACATTTGGTTCATTTCCAGGCTTGTACTTTATGAATAAAGCTGCTATGAAAATTCTTATACAGGTCTTTTTTTCAGGGACCTCAGTTTAGGGTTTTTATGCATAGGAATATCAGTTGACCTCATAGAGAATATCTTCAGCTGGTCTTACTCAGAAGATTCATATTTTTATTCAGAAAATATTTATTAAGCAGCTACTCTTGGTGCTAAGCTGGGTAGTAAGAAAACGGTGGTGAACAGGATGGAGGTAATTCCTGCTCTAATGAAATTTTACATTTTAGTGTCTAGAGATGGAAACATATAAACATACAATCAAGTAAGATACCATGTTTGATAACTGATATAAAGGAAAAAAAAGCACAAGATGATATGATACAAAGTAACTTGGATATGAGAGATGGAGGGGAGACTCAAAAGAGGACTCCTTTAGTTAGGATGATACCTTGCTAGTTAGAGACCTTTCTGAGGGTGTAACATTTGAGGCGACATCTGAAAAATATGAAGTGAGTTTTATGAGGAGTCAGTGGAATAGTGTTCCAGGCAAAATGAACTGCATGTGCAGTGGCCCTGGTGGGGACTTGGCATATCGGAGGAATGGAGAAGAGGGGCATTGTGCCTAAAGCATGGTGGGCAAGAGGAGGATGGTATGACCTGAAGCTGGAGAGGTGGGTAGATGCCAGCTCCTTGAGGAGTTTCCACTTTTGTTCCATGAATAATGAGTTATTGTAAAAGCAGAGAAGCAACACTGCCTTATTCATACTTTACAGAGTTCTTTCTGGCTGCTACATGGAGAAGAGGGGGAAGCAAAAACAGAAGTGAGGAGATTAGTTACAAAGTTATTGGAGTTGGGAGATGGTGCCACATGGACTGTGGATGTTAGGGATGGAGATGGAGAGAAGTGAATATATCCAGGATATATTATAAGGGCTCCTAGAAAGACAGGAATTACTGATGCCTTATAGAGAGGGGATTTAAAAGTTTTAGTTTAGTCATAGTGTATTGCCATTTACTAAGGTGGGGCAGGGAGCTGGAGAAAGTATGGCTTCAAGGTGATGGAGGTGGGAAGTGGAAATCAAGAACTTTCTTAGTCCATGTCCCCTTAATGAACTCAGATTAACCAGTGCTTTTCATTTTCACAATAAAACATATTATCTGATGCCAAGGCACCCTGAACACTCAAAGGGAATAGACCACTTCTGGTGTGCTATGTTCCTCTACTTTCAGTTGAAGTTTGTGCCACCAAGAGCTTCATTATGCTCATTGTGTTTATCATTTTATCCTTTATCATAATTCATCGTCTCTCATAAACTGATGAACATTGAGTTTAAAAAGAGAGTTGTCTGCTTGAAACTGAAAGAGTTGTTTGTTTGAAAACTAACTTGAAAAAGCAGAGTGGGTCTATAAAAAGTTGCTGTAGAATTAAGCATGGGCAAACCAGCTGTAAAAGATTGAGAAAAATCGTAAACATCTAGAAGCTTTGTGCATTCAGAGTGTGTTGTTAGTGTATTTATATTCTTGTTCTATTTTTAGATAAAATAAAACTTGAAATTATAGGACAGTCCAGGGTGTTCTAGGAAGATGATATGGAACATTTGTACGTGGGCTCACATTCAGAGAAAGTCTTATATGAAAAGATTGGCTAGTGAATGAATGAATTGGTTTTGTGTTTTAAATAAAAAGGACATATTTACAGTCTGTGTCCTTCTTTATGATTCTGTCCTTCACCCAGAGAATATTCAATTTTTGAAAAATTTAAACAACCACTCATCAACCTGGTTAAGAGGATTTGCAATAAAAAGCTGAATGTGGCAGCAGGAAAGATTAACTGTGGACTTGGTTATACGCATCTGAAGCTTAGGGGTAGGTCAGGGGGGAGATTCCCATTTGGCAATCATTGGCATCAAAAGGAATATGAATGCACGTGGCCAGATGAGCTCACTTAGTAGGAGTGAGTGAAGATAGAGGTCTGAAAAGTGAACCTTGTGCCAGGCTAACATGTCTACATTGGGAGGAGGAGAAACCAGCGAAAGAGAAAGATGGAGCAGCCAGTGGGGCAGAGGGGCCACCAGGAGAGTGTCTGGGAAGCAGAGAGGAGCGTTCAAAGTCAGGCATCACCTGGGTCAAGTGTTGCTGACAAAACAGGTGGGAGGACAGAGGACTGGCCACTGGACTCGGCACCTGGAGACTTTGGACCTGGATGAGGACAGTTTCCATGACGTGATGGATTGTAGAGCAGGTGGAGTGGGTCCATCAGGGAGAACAGGGTGGAGATAATTCTTTTGAGAAGTTTTGCTGTGGAGTGGGGAGAGAGAGGTGGGGAGATAGGGTCAAGACACCGTACCACTGTTGCCTTCTGTGAATTCACTGAGTAATTTCACCTAGGAAGTCTCAGTTTCCTTATCTTTAACTGAAAATAGTGATATTCTGCCCCCCTTAGCAGGGCTGTTAGGAGGAACAGATGTGTTAATGGATGTTCAAGTGTTTGGTGACTGTCACTGACTGAGACACCATCGTTTTTGCCATTAATGGATGTTCAAATGTTTGGTGACTGACTGTCACTGACTGAGACACCATCGTTTTTGCCTTTGCCATTGTTTGCCTTCATCTCAGCCAAAAAAGAAGGGAAACTGCTACTCTGGGTGCTACTCTGGGTGGAATCTTGTAATGGAGAAAGGGAGGGTGGTAATGGAGGTCACTAGTAGTGGGTGGAGAGGTGGAATTCAGGCATGATTCAAATGGAGTATTTTAGACCCCTGAAATGACAGGAAAATATTTTTAATATTCAGAATATATGAACTTTAATGGGTACAAAGCACTGTGTTTGACTAGGACCCAGCTTCTGCCTTTAGGGAAGGATGCGGGCCACAGGCTTTGTTTCGCAGATGTTTGCTGTATAACCTTGGCAAAGGTAATAAAAACGCTCTGAGAAAGAAAAGACCACCAGATAAGGAGCCAATGGCGCAGAAAATTATAATTTTTGAGAGGAAGCGTGGCAATTTTTTAGAGATTTGACAGGAAAGGACAAATAGCTATTTTCTAAATCAACCTGTATTTAGTTTATTTCTCCCTGTTCTGTGTGTATAGTTTCAGCATAGTTTTGGTTAGCCAGCATTGACTAAAGCCTGGAACTACTGTGTGTTGTGGCTACATAAAAGAAGCTGTGAGTTGGGTATATAAATATAATAAAAAGAATAGAATTTTTGGTAACTTTCCTAATGTTCACTTTTTTGTTACTCAGTTTTGAAGGAGATAAATATTGTCTTGAAAGGAGTATACAGTAGAATAAATATTTTAAAGCCTGAAAATAAAGTAAATAAATTTAGCAATTTTTGTTGCGTTGATATTTCTCGTTTTTCTTAAAAAAGTAATTGATTGTCCAGACATTATCACAATACTAATAGAAATCAGAATTAAAGCAAGAAGAATATTTAATCAGTTTGCTACCTCAATTAATTTTTGTTTTTGTATTTTTGTTTTCCTTTGTCTTTGACCATTTACATTTGACTTAGTTTAAAATAAGAATGGTTAATTAATGGAATGCTTTTGGCTGCAAACAACAGAAAACCTGATGGTGACTTAGGAAATGCATATTTGTCCCCCTGCTCCCTGGCCCTCTGCCTCATAATAAAGAACTTTGGAGGTGGGTGGTTGCAAGCATTCATTAGCTCAGGTTTCCAATGATGCTGGAGCCAACATATCTGGGATTTCTCTTGGGCCTTTTCTCTCATGCCTTTTGTCTTATGGGTGGAATATGGCTCCTATAATTTCAGGTGTCACATCTGCATTCAAGTGAGAAGAAGGTGAGACCATGGAGGGTGTGGGCGGGGAGACTAGTGCCAGATGTGTCCATCACTTTTTTATCTGGGATGCAAAAGTTTTCCAGAATCTCTCTCAATAGATTTCTCTTTAGTTGTTTTTTTGGGGGGCAGTGGACAAGGGGCACAGTTTGGTCACATGGCTATTCCCAGTTGCAAAGGAGCCTAGGAAATTAAGTGGATTTTCCTCATTACTATCTCATAGCTCATGGCTTGCTGCTAGACACATTGTCTTCCCCCCAAAATTAGTTGTTTTGTTGTCAAAGGAAGGGGAGGAGAGTGGTTATTAGGGAGGTAATCTACATTGTGTAGCGTAAATGGAGAACTTCTTTTTTGTCGTCTTCTTCTGCACAATTAATATGTCCCTTGTTGCTACAAACCAGTAGTGGGTTAAGCAGCTAATCTACCTATAAATCAAATAAAACACATTTTGTCCTCAATTTCAGAATACATGGGTTTTAAGATACAATATTAAAAAATAAGGAATAAATTCTGAGTAACTGTCTATTCTTAATAATTGACATCTCTGTTTCATCCATGCTTTTTTGGTGTGACTTAGAGGGAAGACATGCTGGAGGAGGAAAAGATTGTTATTTACCTGTAGTGCTGTGTAATATAAAAGTAGTAGTTGTTTATGCTCTATTCCACTCCCCTATCTGTGTAGACCCAACTGTTCTGGATTTTTCTTTACTTCTTTCTTTCCCTTGCAGTGTATAGATAGTCCACACTTTGCATGGTAGTGCTGGACCATAAAAATGGCTGTGCAAACCGGAACTGTGCAAAGGGATCTTAATGGCAAAAAATTACACTTTTTCCATGACCTTTAGACATTTTTGTCAAAACATTAAAAACTCTTTTACTGGTGGTTATAAATGTATAGAGAAACAAACAAAAAAGTAATTAAAATGAATATTTATTTAGTACACTAATTTAAAACATCAGAATTAAAGTAGGTTTTTTCTGTCTAAAAAACCCTTTATCAAGAGTAGTTTGAACAGTGCTTGCTTTCCTGTCATGTAAGTTATGATATGGAGTGAGCATCTGTTTATGTCATGGTGAATTGTCAAACTCTTTTTAATTTTGGATCAGCTTTCAAAATTTTATCCTTTGCTCTTTCCATGTTGTACAGTATCTCTCAGCGTTCCTTTTATGTCAGCTTTTTTGCCAGTGTCACTTCTTCTGGGACATCTTCATCCTTTTTGTCACAACTACATTCCTTATTTATGTTGACAGGTTTGTCTTCACTAAGTTCCTCTGACTGAAGATCTCGAGTCTCTTGAACGGTGGCAGTGTTGAAAATTCCCACAATGAATTATTTCTTCCATAACGTCACTTATTTTTTTATTAGAATTGCTCTTCCAACATTATCACTTTTTGTTTCTTTGCTTCGCTTTCATCTTAGTTGGCTAGCGCCCTTTTTTGATGATCGATATTTGTAAAATGTCATGTGGATTTATCACTGGGAGACAAGGAGGTAACACAACTACACACTTAGCTGTCTGTGCACAGTGACCCATCCGTGACAGACGTTGAGTGAAATGACATGATTGGTCACTGATCATGATGGGCATCTAACGTTTACATAGTTTACATAGTGATCTTTGAACTAAAGACCTAGTAGTGAAGTTTATACTTTATGCAGTTACTCAGTTACTATACCATGTAATTGAAGTTTGAACCAGGTTGTTGAGTGACTGGTATTATTTAACTGAGCTGTGGTAACTGACGTTTGTCTGTGTCAGAGCTAGGCAAATCGAGAACCGTGTTTGTGAAAAGGAATGGTGCAGTTCAGCATGCTCCTCTGTCCTTTGTAGTTCCCACACATGGGCATCTGCATTCTCCCCCTGACAGGATTGCCATGGACTCTCATTTTTGTTAGAATATTTATCAATAATTCTTGTGGTGGGGCTTCCCTGGTGGCGCAGTGGTTGAGAGTCCGCCTGACGATGCAGGGGACACGGGTTCGTGCCCCGGTCCGGGAAGATCCCACATGCCGCGGAGCGGCTGGGCCCGTGAGCCATGGCCGCTGAGCCTGCGCGTCCGGAGCCTGTGCTCCACAACGGGAGAGGCCACAACAGTGAGAGGCCCACGTACCGCAAAAAAAAAATAATAATAATTCTTGTGGTGTATGCGATGAAGTGATGACATGTTTTAAGTTTATCTTTTGTTTTGATACAAAAAGTAAAAGGTAGTTGTGTTAGTATTAAGCATTTTTGAAAAAGAAAGCTTTCTTTTGGAATGAAGTGCTAATAAACTCATTGGACAATGGAGGTTCTTAGGTTCTGCTACAGAACTGACTGAATTGTTACATAACCTTGTTACATAACAGAAAGAGTTCCTACAAAGAAGAGATACTTTGGGAAAACAAAGAGACCCAATGCACAGGATAATCTAGATTTCATAAATATCGGTTTCAAACAGCTAGCCCTGGATATTACTAGAAGGGGCTCTTTTATTCTTAGAGTATTAAAAGAGGTTGGGGGTATTGTTTGATCTCAGCATTTTTGATGTTTCAAGCCTTTTTTTCCCCTTCATTTTTCACAAGCATATTGTCGAAATCGTTTCCATGTCTTTTTCTTTAATAACAGAGTTTACAGTTGGATGTACATGAAATTCTTTGCCTTCTCCCACCACTTTTATGAAGTAATTTAAGTTTTCAATTAATTTCATTGGTTTTTAGGTAAAGCAGTACTTGTATAGGGTAGTGAAATGAAAGATAATCAGACCTTTTCCGTTGTGTGAATCTTTCATTCTTCAATTTCTAATGAACAAGTTTAGAAAATCTTGCAATGCTTTATACAGTGTTGTGTGTTGAAAACCACTCTAAAGAGATTCTACAACTTTTAATTTTGTGTTCTTTAGCCACCACATAGGGACATCAAATTGGCCACATGTTTCAGAAAGAAAATGTTGGGCCTTGCGTTGTGTGCTTCACATAAATATATTCTATTCTTTTGAAGTATATTGTGGGTAACATTTTTCCCTTTTATCCACCATCTTGAAATTATTATATAAACGCTTAACTGTATCATACTAAATCACTGTTATTTTTTGGGTGAGAGGTAGGTTAAGATCAAAGGAAATAAATGCACAGAAAACAACATGTTTTCGTCAGATTGTTCTATTTGTACTTGTGTACATGTTTGTGTATTATGTGTGCAGAGGAAGGAGTAATTAGTCTTTTATAGACATTTACTTGATCTGGAGTCTTTCCGTGTTTCTCAAAAAGATGGTTAATGCATAGATATATGAGTAAACAGAAGTAAGAAACTTCTTTGCCTTCTCTTTTACATAAAGAAATATACTTTATATATTTGTGGGGTTTTTAAAAATAAAACTGTAAATTCATCCTGTGGAGTGATTATCTTCCATTTGCAATTATTTCTTTGAATTGTAAGTAATATATTAAAAATTATATTTTCCTGTCCTAAGACTATCTTGGTTACTGATTAAGCCTATAAGACTTAACATGTAAATCAGTAAGTCAGTAACTTAAGTACTTGTATTACTAGATTACCACCACCTCATGCATTTATGTAGGTTATACAGTCTGATGACCATTATTCCTTTGCAATATAATTTGATGGGGTTTGTTTATTTATTTATTTATTTTCCCATTTCCTTAAATCACTTTTTATTTTAATTAATTAATTAAAGTGAAAGCAAGTTTATTTAGAGAGATACATGTTCCATAGGCAGAAGGCGGACTCTTTTTAAACCTCTTTTTCAACTTTGAAGTTGGTCCTTTTTTTTTTTTTTTGAATTTTATTTAATTTATTTTTTTTATACAGCAGGTTCTTATTAGTTATCTATTTTATACATATTTGTGTATATATGTCAATCCCAATCTACCAATTCATCCCCCCGCCACCATGGGGTTTCTTTAAATGTCTGTGGTTTGCAGCACTTTATGTCAATTCATCAGTTATCCAAATCCAGAACTTTCAACCCCTGATAGCTGGACAATTGCAGTATTTTTTTTTTCTTCTGTTTCAGAAAAAGTTTCTAAGTTCTCATATAAAGATTCAATAGCTAGTCGGCTGGATTTCTTCCCGAGTCTTCCTTAAACCCTTATGAAGCTATGCCTTAAATTTATACTGAGTTTTAAAGTTATAAGTGAGATAAGAGTAAGACAAGAAATCTGTTAACAGACCTTAACTGCTGTTTTTATTTTGTAAGGGAAGTAACCTGTGGTTTTCCAGACTTGTTATAGGTTGACATCATATGTTCAGACTTGTAAATCCTCCCTCCACTTTTACTATTCATCAGCTCTGTAGAGCCTCCTCTAAATTTTGGTGTTTAACAGAATCAATGGAGGGGAAAAAAAGAGCATTCCTTCATTATCATTGGGATAATCTCAGCTGATCTTGTATATAATGTGCAAATCACCATATTATAGCTTTCCTAAAAGGAAATGCCTCCAGTGAATGGAATTTCACTGGAGCTACAGATAGAAATCTTCCTGTCTGGGAATTGGCTCAGACCATGATGTTAAGAGCATCAGATTCTAAGTCAGAACTTGTAAATATGTCCTCATATGATATCACCATGTACTAATGACCTGAGTTGACCCATCACAGATGTAGTAGTGTTGACACATGTGTAGCTAATAAGGCCAGCAGAATAGACCAATACATGAGAAGACAAATGTGTATACACACACACACACACACACACACACACACACACACGGATCAATAACAAGGATGTTTTAAGATCAGAAGATAAGACCCACTGCTTAATTAGGTTGAAGGAAAACTGTCTGGAGTTTTCAAAGGCCTGATTGGCCCACCTCTTCTGTAATCAGCCTAGAACATTTTGAATCAAAAGTCAGATGCCAGAAACTATTCAGAATTCAAGACCTGGGCTGGGATTACTTGAGGAGTGGAGGAAGTGGGGCATGCTGAAATGGGGTACAGTAGACCGGGATTTCTAGTCTAGGTTTGCTGTTAACTAGTCCAGAGACCTTGGGCAAACACGGAGTCTTTCTAGACTTCAGTTTCCTCAGCAGTAAAGTCAGCATGCTGGACCAAGTGATTACCATCTTTCTTTCCAGCCTGATAATTCTCTAATATATTATCATTGGCAACATGGAGTTTGTCCAAACCTCTTGATCCTCTCATTGGGAGATCCTTTATTTTAGTGTATGCTAAACCTGGCCGGCCATTATCTTTATCGGGATAGTTGTAAAACTAGATTTTTAGGCTCTTCTCTCAATATACTGATAAAAATCTGCAGGGGTGTGTGAGGTATTGGGCCAGCATTTGAGACTCATTGCTTTTTCTGCCTAATATGTCACAGTGGGCCTAGAAAAGCTGCTTAGTAATCGTTGCTTAAATGAACATAGAACGTTCTAGAGGAGTGAGTAATTATATACATGATTGCGTTCAGTTAATAACTTCATGTCCAGTCTTATTTATTTAGCTCTCCTGAAGGTACCCTAGAGCTCTTCTCTCCTTTCTCCTTATTCCAGAATTTGTCTCCAGTTCATTGTCATTTTCCACAGGTACCGGACACAGTGCCCATTTAATGAAACCGTGTTTGAATGGATGAATCTAAGCTTTTATTACCACCCCCCTCTTCAGGCCCTGAACCGTTCCAGTTTCTTATTATACATTTCATGTCATGCCTTAGCTCAGCATGTCTAGAATCAAGCTCCATCACTGTCTCCTGGGTGACTGCAGGAGCATCACAACCCGTCTGCTCTTGCCTTTCCAGTCAGTTCTATACCCAGCATTTGTGGAATCATTTAAAAAATCATTAATGGAATCATTAAAAAAATCAAAATCATTTGATTTTGTCATGACCCTGTTTAAACTCTTCAGTGACTTCCAGCTGCTCTTAAGAATAAAGTATAGGCCCCTTAACAGAGCCCACAGGACTCAATAAGAGCAGGTGCCTGTCTTTCTTTTCAGTCTTTTGCTCTTTTACTCTCAGTCTGGGTCACACTCTCAAGATTCTGCCTGAGTCAGGTCCTTTGTCCCCATGATTCCAGATCCCAGGAATATTGCCTCTCCCCCTCCCACCTGTCATTTAAACTGTCGTGCTGCTCCAGCTGCCTCTCTGAGTGTGCTTATTTGATGTCTTTCTCTTTAGTCCCTAGAGTGCAGGTTCCAGGAGGACAGGAATTATATCTGTTTTGGTTGCCATGGTTTCTCAGCTTGGCCTATAATAAGTACTCAATTGGTTTAATGAATACAGGCACTATGTTTTGTTTTGTTTTGTTTTTGCTTGCTTCTTTTTGATATATTTACCACCCTCAAGTCTATACCTTTTTACCTTGGTGGCTGGATGGTTGCAGTATCTTCCTTTTTCCATTCCTCTTTACTTCTGTGTATTATCCCAAGATACATTTCCTTAAAAATACCTTCATTGGTCTTGTCCTTCTTCTGAGAGAAACTTTAATAGAATCTTTACTATATGTAGATTAAAACCCAAAGTTTTTAGAACTGACTTTATGAACCCTCTTGAAACTTGAGCCCAGCCTACTCTTGCATTATTTCTCTTCTGAATAATCATTTTTTCTCTTACCAACTGCATTTCTGTATTTGATTTTTCATGGAGTTGCTGAAAGTTCTCATTTCTAAGTTTTTCTCATGTCTCTTTCTCTTTCTCATTTATTCTCTTTCTCTGGAATAAATGATAATTAATAATGGAATACCAGCCACTTCTCCACCTACTGAAATTCTAGTCCAAGTCCTCTGGATTAAGGACCAGCTCAAATGCCACCCAGATCAAAACCCATTCCTTTCTTCTACTTAGTACATGTAATGGGCACTCAATAAATGCTTGTTGAATTGAATTATCTACTACCTTTGACATTTTGAGATTGGTGTGTGATTATTTTATCATATCTATGCAGGCATATGGAAACATGAGCATTTTGTTTTTTTATCCTTATCACAGTGCCTAGAAACAATGCCTTTACTCAATTGATATTACTAACTTAACTTAAACATCTACAGCCAATGATTCTAATGTTAATTTTGAGAGAGCAAAGTGTATGTTATTTTCTTTAATTGTAAGTCTTATGGTCTTTCAAGATAAGTTTGAATCTTCTTTTAATTGCTGCAAGCATACATTAGTTCAAAACTATGTCTCACTTTTAACAAGCTTGTATTTGGGGATGTAATGAAAGAAGAGTTTGGTTATCTGAAATATTACTATTGATAGTAATATTATTGAGTGAGGGAAATGATTGTTGGAAAATAATTTCTTAGAAACAGCTCACAGTTGCAGCTGACCATTTCCAGAGGTGAGTCAGGAAGTGTCCACAAGGGGGCGTGCCCATCTAGCCATCTAGAGAAATGTGACCAAGTCCCTCTCCTGTTATGCAGGTAAAAATGCCTGTTTTACAAATGTACTCCTAGACCATGTGTCTTTTTCTAGGAAAAAGAATAGACCTTCACCTTAACAAAAATTCCTACCCACTTTCTAGCACCTGTTTATTTTGGTGGTGTGATTTTCCGAGGAGGGATAGGGGACAGAATGGAAATGGGGATTGCCTTGCAAGCTAAGACAAGTCTATGATGCTTATGATTGTGCTTTTTTTTTTTTTTTCTTCTGTGTTGAACGCATTTTTATTTTACAAGCATTGCCATCTCTTCTGTGGTCATTGTATGTCGTTTGCTCAAGGGATAGGCAGTGCTCCATTTTCACTGCTCCACTGATTTGTGTCACCTGAGGTTATGAGGAACTAGCAAGTGACCGTGAGGAGTGCACAGGCTTTGACTGGACTTTCTACCAGAGGTCATGGCCTCTTGGGATCTTCAGTTTTTGTTTTTGTTTTTTTCCAGTACCTATTTTACCTTGACTTCAACATTATCACCAGCAAACATTTATTGAGTACTATTTATGTACAGATTTTTAAGTAGGCTTTAGGAGTAAATAGAGAGGCCCTGCCCATTTGGTCCAGAGGAATTAAACAATAAAGGGAAATCATACCATTTGGTATGTGCTAGAAGAATGAAACCATCCGTGAGAGCTGTAGGGATTAGCAGGATGGATAAATTACCATAAGCACCTGGTAGGCTTTATGGAAGAGGTGGAATTTAAGCTGGGGCTTGGATAAAGAGTAGGGCTTACATAACTGTAGAGAGAAAGAGAAAGTCGTAGTTTAGAAGAAGCCTGTGAGAAGCACCACAGAGTTTCTGCAGGACAGTGGTTTCGAACCTAAATGCTTATGGGGGCCAGGCAGGTAGCCTAAACATGTGAGACTATCTAGAGGGGTGGCGGGGGTAGCAATACATGTTCCATTTTTAGGTATTCAAAAACCAAAATAGTGCACTTTGCTGGTCAAACCAAGCTCTGGTTTCGACAGCCTGCAATCCCCAGTGGGGGCAGGCCAGCTTATAGGATTCAACTGTCCACAGAATTTAGCAAAGTAAAATAGACCATAGAGGAAGTAAGTACACAGGCAGAGCTGCCCCTGAACATCTGTTTGCACTAACTGTACTTAGAAGCAAATGAGGACAGTGTTTTGAAACACAGTATGTGTGAGTGGGGCCTATCCTGGTGGTTATTTGCATTAAACACAGGCTTTTGAGTGTTGGGAATCTCTGAAAACATCATTGAGGTTAATTTGAATGGCGTTAGAATTTCTAAGATATAGTACTATCATGATTAGTTTAGATTTTATTTTACATCCTAGAATATACTTAGTTCCTTCCGACTCTTTGTAATTCTTTGGTTTATCTCTGATTTCTAATAAGATTTTAATCTATTGAGGAACAAAAAGAAAATAAGTATATGGGCATTTTTTGGCTCCTTTTTGCTTTTTAATATGCTGATCTTTAGTTGTTATATATTTATGATTTTGAATAATAATTTCTATTTTTGTGAGTATACTCGTAATTATACAGTCAAATGAATATTGCTTTAGAAATCTCATATCAAATAAAGTAACTTATTACTGTGTTATTAAAGTCGGTGTCAGTTATTGTTCTTCAATCTGGGGAGGGTGGAACTTAAATCCAGGTTAATGACCCATCCCAATTGTCATGGTGTTTCATTGGCAGGAATAGACTCCAGATTGTCCAAGTTACCTTCGAGTCCTTTATCTGTTATTCCCCACTGCTTTAAGACTCAGTTCAAAGGCCACTGGAGCTCTGGAATTTGAAAGAAAAAGTGTAATTTTATCCTGAGAAGGTAAATGTAAGCTCTGAAATGAAAGACCAGAGGTCCAGACCACGGCCAGGTGTTCCTGGAAAGAGCCAAATTGGACAACTAAATTGCAAAAGGTTGCCTGCTCTTATTAAATAGACTTTATTGCTGTCTATTTAATTAGCAAGGTCTTAGCTCATTTATTTATGTGTTTTTTAATCTGCCCAGGTAATGACATTCATAGCCTATTAGTGTGTGTGCTGGTAGCGTGTTGTGCTATCTGTGTGGTTGAAGTTCTCTCATATGCGCCTCTATGAAGTGAAACTGCCAAATAATTTCAATTCCCTCCTTCTCCCTTGAACATGTTTCCCAGATGGCACTGACTGAGTTTAAGATAGTGAAGGATGACCAGTGGAAAAAGTGAAGTTAAGACTCAAATACTGTACGGGTATTAATTATTTAGAGCTTTTAGGAAAGCAGTCTGGAATTAAAGAAACTGAATTGGTTAGTCAAAAACAAGGAGTGTGATCTGGTGCCAGATGATTGATTTAAGGGGTTGGGAAGGCAGTAAAGAAGTGTTACCAAAAGAAAACATTGAACGGTGGAGTGTGTGACCAATATAAAGATATATCATTTCTTTATAGATAAAGTGAGAGGCTTAGTGTTTGATGGTAAGAGCCTTAGAAGTTTGTTTTGAACAGTAGACCAAAGGGCATGCACAACGTCCTGAAATAAAGATCACTTCCACATTGTGAGAAACGAGTCTGGACTTTAGTTTGGTTACTATGGGACCAGCGAAAGATTTCTCAGCAGTTGTTTAAGGATGTGCTTTTGAGACAGGACCCATTTAGGAGTGATGTGCGAAAGCATTACATTCAGGGAATATCTAAATATGAAATAATCAGAGAAACGTGAGGTTATAGGAAAACTACTTTGGATAGGCTGAGTCTGGATTGTGCATAAAAATTGAGCAAGATGCAGTTTCAGAGGACAAGAAGTTTGAGTTATTGATGAGGTTCAATTAAAAAGTATTTATCTTATGACATTTTGTTAGTTGCTCCTTCCAGGTGGAAGGGGGGGAACACAAGCCACCAAAGAGCTTAGAACAAGCCAGTGTATAAAAGTCTTCCAGACAGGGGTTTAGGTTGTACTTTTAGGGCCAGGGCCCCGGTGTGGATGGGAAATGATTCAGGAGACCTTTCCTGGAGTTACTGAGGCCCTGGGACTTGAAGAAGGGCCACATTTTGATGTGGGGCAAGGGTAGGGGAGGAGAGAGCAATATTTGCACTGGATGAAGTGCAAGCGAGTCAGGATGCCATCTATAGTGTGGAGTTTAATAGTATCTGCTGTTACTCCAGAAGAGCCAAGGTTCATACTGGAGGAGATGGCAGGAGGGCCAGGACTTTGCTGAGGTTTAAAACAACAAATTGTTTTGTCACAGAATCAGTTTTGTCCTTCTTTTTCCTTTTTATTTATTTTATTGCTTTTTGGATCTTTTCACCTAGTGTTTATTCCTCTTTCATTGATTTTTCATCTTATCTCTTTTTTTTCTCCTCGTGTTTATCATATTCTCTTTCTAACTTGTTTAGTTGGACACTGAGCTTATTAATTTTGTTTCATTTTCTAATATTAATATTTTGGGTATTAATTTCCCTCTAAGTGCCACTTTTACTATATCTCTCACAAGTTTTGAAATGTAATATTTTTATTTTCATTCATTATTAAATATTTTTGTTTCTATTTAGATTTCTTATTTGATCCATAAGTTATTTAGAAGTACTTTTTTCTTTTTTAATTTTTAAATTTTATTTACCTTTATTGACTCCTAACTTAATTGTATTGTAGTTAGAGAGTGTATTCTGTTCAAAAATGTTTCTTTTTCTTTTCTTTTCTTTTTTTTACATCTTTATTGGAGTATAATTGCTTTACAATGGTGTGTTAGTTTCTGCTTTACAACAAAGCGAATCAGTTATACATATACATATGTTCCCATATCTCTTCCCTCTTGCGTCTCCCTCCCACCCAGCCTCTCTATCCCACCCCTCTAGGTGGTCACAAACCACCTAGCTGATCTCCCTGTGCTATGCGGCTGCTTCCCAGTAACTATCTATTTTACGTTTGGTATTGTATATATGTCCATGCCACTCTCTCACTTTGTCACAGCTTACCCTTCCCCATCCCCATATCCTCAAGTCCATGTTCTAGTAGGTCTGTGTCTTTATTTCCGTCTTACCCCTAGGTTCTTCATGACCTTTTTTTTTTTTCTCCTTAGATTCCATATATATGTGTTAGCATACGGTATTTGTATTTATCTTTCTGACTTACTTCACTCTATATGACAGACTCTAGGTCCATCCACCTCACTACAAATAGCTCAATTTTGTTTCTTTTTATGGCTGAGTAATATTCCATTGTATATATGTGCCACATCTTCTTTATCCATTCATCTGTTGATGGACACTTCGGTTGCTTCCATGTCCTGGCTATTGTAAATAGAGCTGCAATGAATATTTTGGTACATGACTCTTTTTGAATTATGGTTTTCTCAGGGTATATGCCCAATAGTGGGATTGCTGGGTCATATGGTAGTTGTATTTGTAGTTTTTTAAGGAACCTCCATACTGTTCTCCATAGTGGCTGTATCAATTTACATTCCCACCAACAGCGCAAGAGTGTTCCCTTTTCTCCACACCCTCTCCAGCATTTATTGTTTCTAGATTTTTTGATGATGGCCATTCTGACCGGTGTGAGATGATAATCTCATTGTAGTTTTGATTTGCATTTCTCTAATTATTAATGATGTTGAGCATTCTTTCATGTGTTTGTTGGCAATCTGTATATCTTCTTTGGAGAAATGTCTATTTAGGTCTTCTGCCCATTTTTGGATTGGGTTGTTTGTTTTTTGTTATTGAGCTGTATGAGCTGCTTGTAAATTTTGGTGATTAATCCTTTGTCAGTTGCTTCATTTGCAAATATTTTCTCCCATTCTGAGGGTTGTCTTTTGGTCTTGTTTATGGTTTCCTTTGCTGTGCAAAAGCTTTGAAGTTTCATTAGGTCCCATTTGTTTATTTTTGTTTTTATTTCCATTTCTGTAGGAGGTGGGTCAAAAAGGATCTTGCTGTGATTTATGTCATAGAGTGTTCTGCCTATGTTTTCCTCTAAGAGTTTGATAAGTGTCTGGGCTTACATTTAGTTCTTTAATCCATTTTGAGTTTATTTTTGTGTATGGTGTTAGGGAGTGTTCTAATTTCATACTTTTACATGTACCTGTCCAGGTTTCCCAGCACCACTTATTGAAGTGGCTGTCTTTTCTCCACTGTATATTCTTGCCTCCTTTATCAAAGATAAGGTGACCATGTGTGCGTGGATTTATCTCTGGGCTTTCTATCCTGTTCCATTGATCTATATTTCTGTTTTTGTGCCTTGATAAATGTTTCTTGAAATTTGTTGTGATTTAGTTTATGGATTAATGTATGGTCAACTTTTGTAAATATTTATTTGTGTTTGAAAAGAATGCCTCCACTCTAATTGGTACAGAATTCTGTGAATGCCTATCTAATTAAGCTTTTTAATATGCTGTTCAGATCTTTTATTTCTTACTGATTATTATTATTATTTTGGTCATTTGACCTATTCATAGTTGGGAGAAATGTGTTAAAACATCTCATTGTGGGCTTCCCTGGTGGCGCTGTGGTTGAGAGTCCGCCTGCTGATGCAGGGGACACGGGTTCGTGCCCCGGTCCAGGAAGATCCCACATGCCACGGAGCGGCTAGGCCCGTGAGCCATGGCCTCTGAGCCTGTGTGTCTGGAGCCTGTGCTCCTCAATGGGAGAGGCCACAACAGTGAGAGGCCTGTGTACCACAAAAAAAAAAAAAAAAACAAAAAACCCTCATTGTGAGGTATTATGGTTTGCTGATTTCTCCTTGTTGCTCTGTTTTTGCTTTACATACATTTGAGGCTATTTTTTATTTTAGGTACATACAAATTTAGAATTACTATATCTCCCTGGTGTATCTAAACTTTCAGTATTTATCACATAGAGACCCTTTAGTTCTATTAACTTTTTGTCTTAAAACTTAATTTTCTTGATGTTAATATAGCTGCATTGTTTGGATTGGTACCTGCTTGGTATCTCTCTCTTTTCCCTGTCCTCTTACTTCCAGCTTTTCCATGTCCTTATTTTTCAAGTGTATCTCTGATAAATAACATATAGCCAGATTTTAAAACCCAATCTTGACCTTCTAATAATAACCATTATTATTTTTAATTTATTTATTTTTGGCTGCGTTGGGTCTTTGTTGCTGCACAGGGGCTCTCTCTAGCCGTGGTGAGTGGGGGCTACTCTTTGTTGTGGTGCATGGGCTTCTCATTTTGGTGGCTTCTCTTGTTGTGGAGCATGGGCTCTAGGCACGCGGGCTTCAGTAGTTGTGGCATGTGGGCTCAGTAGTTGTGGCTCACGGGCTCTAGAGTGGAGGCTCAGTAGTTGTGGCACACAGGCTTAGTTGCTCTGCGGCATGTGGGATCTTCCTGGTCCAGGGCTTGAACACGTGTCCCCTGCACTGGCAGGTGGATTCTTAACCACTGCACCACAAGGGAAGTCCCTAACCGTTATTATTTTTAAAGACAATATTAATTTTGATTTACATGAAGTTTTGCCATTTTATTTGCTTACCTATTCCTTGTTTCATTCCTGAATGTCCTTTTCCTTCTTGGATTATTGTCTTAGTCCTTTCAGACTGCTATAACAAAATACCATACACCGGATGGCTTACAAACAATAGAAATTTATTTATCACAGTTCTGGAGGCTGGGAAGTCCAACGTCAAGGTGTAGGCAGATTTGGTGTCTGGTGAGGACCCACTTCCTAGATGGCTATCTTTTTTTCTATAACCTTACATGGCAGAAGGGACAAGGGAGCTTCTTGGGCTTCTTCTAGAATGGCATAATCCCATTCATGAGGGCTCTGCCTTCATGACCTAATCATCTTCCAGTGCCCCACCTCCTAATACTATCACCTTGGGGATTAGGATTTCAACATGTAAATTTTGGAAGGACACATTCGCATGACAGCAGTTATTTTCCTTCTTAAGGTATATCATTCATTTGTTCATTCATTCATTAAACAGGTATTTATTGAGTGCTTAAGAGGTATCAAGTACTTTTCTGGGTGCTTAGCATATGTTAGTGAATAAAACATACAAAGATTTAAAAAATTTATTTCTTGGGCCTCCCTGGTGGCGCAGTGGTTGAGAGTCCGCCTGCCGATGCAGGGGATACGGGTTCGTGCCCTGGTCTGGGAGGATCCCATATGCCGCGGAGCAGCTGGGCCCGTGGGCCATGGCCGCTGGGCCTGCGCGTCCGGAGCCTGTGCTCCGCAACGGGAGAGGCCACAACAGTGAGAGGCCCGCATACCGAAAAAAAAAAAATTTTATTTCTTTATTTCTTTATCTTCTTTATTTTTTTTGGCTGTGGTGGGTCTGTTGCAGCACACAGGGTCTTTGTTGAGGCATGTGGGATCTTTCACTGTGGCGCGGGCTTCTCTCCAGCTGTGGCGCCCGGGCTTCTCTCTAGTTGTGGTGTGTGGGTTTTCTCTTTCTAATTGTGATGCATGGACTCCAGGGTGTGTGGGCTCCAGGGTGTGTGGGCTCTGTAGATTGCGGCACGTGGGCTCAGTAGTTGTGACATTTGGGTTTCAGTTGCTCCGCGGCATGTGGGATCTTAGTTCCCCAATCAGGGATCGAACCCATGTCCCCTGAATTGGGAGGAGGATTCTTTACCACTGGGCCACCAGGGAAGTCCCTAAAACATACAAAGATTACTGCCTTTGTTGAGCTTCCAGTCTCGGGGGAGATTGGCAGTTTAAATAATACGAAAATATGTGGTATATTTTAGAAGATGATGACACGTTATGGGGAAAAGATAAAGTAGAGTCAAGAAAGGAAGATTAGGAATGCCTGTGAATAGGTGGTAGGGAGGATTAGAAGGAGGGCAGTTTGCAGTATTAAATAGAATGGTCCTTTAGGATTTCATTAAGTGCAGGTCTCTTGGTGGTAAACAAATTTTATTTTTTTATTTATAAATGTATTTATTTTATTTTTGTTCCTAAAAGGTAATTTTGTTAGGTACCCACTTCTAGGTTTATAGTTACTTTCCTCTGAGTACCTTGAAAATACACCACTGCCTTCTGGCTCCCATTGGACTTTGGGAATTCTGCCTTCATTCTGTTGTGGTGAGCTTTCCTTTCTATCTGGCTCCTTTTCTTTCTCTCTGGCTTCCTAGAGATCTGGATTCTTGTTTTTCATCAGTTCTGGGGAAATTTGAGCTATTTTCTCTTTAAATATTTTCACTTCTCTATTCTGTCTATTCTTTCCAGTTGGGCATACAGTAGACTTTTTCTCATTCATATTTTTTACTATCTCTTTCATATTTTCCATCCCCCCCACTTGCTTACAATTGCAATCAAATGTGTATTAAATGTTATATAAATATAACCGTATTATACTATTAGGAAAAAGTTGAAAAATTTGTTCATGACCTGACGTTTTGAATTCTTGGTTGTGTACTTTAAAATAGATACATCAGCTGTTGATTTCTTTTTTTAAGGTAAAACTTAAACAGCAACAGACACACAATCTTAAGTGTATAATTTGATGAATTTTGATATGTGTATACAACCATGTAACAAGATATGACATTGCTACTACTCTAGAAAGTTTCCTCATACCCCTTCATGGTCTACGCCTCCTTCCCAAGACAACTATTTTTGATTCTTTTTCACCATAGAGTAGTTTTACCTGTTCTAAAACTTCAGATGGATGGGATCGTATATTATGTACTCTCCTGTGTCCAGCTTCTTTTACTCAGCATACATCTAAAAGATTATCCATATTGTTGTACATATCACTAGTTCTTTTTTATTGCTGAGCAGTCCTCCACTGTTGCCTGTATCACAGTTTGTGTACCCATTCCCCTCTTGATAGACATTTGGGTTGTTTCCAGGTTTTGACTCTTGCAGTTTGACTAAGGTACTATAAACATTCTTGACAAGTCTTTTGTCATATATATTTTGCTTTCTCTTGGGTCAATATTTAGGGCTGTAGTTGCTGGGTCATAGCTAGGTGTGTATATTTAATTTAGAATTAAATTTTTTTTGATTTAGAATTTTAAAATTGTGATGAATACTTATTCCAGAAAAACAAGAAGCCAAATTAGATATATTCATCATTAATTTTTGAACTGATTTTAAGTCATTGAGATGTATTCTATAAGTGTTTTTATCAAATGGATGCAATTTAATGATCTAGTTAATATTAAGGGACTTGTCAGAATTATCATCATTCTTAAATTCCTTAATTTTTATTTCAACTCCAGTATATCTTAGGTTGCTATCCTTAACCAGTGGTTCATCATGAGTTCAAATTAAATAATATTAATTAAACAACATATGAATAAGAATGATTTAAAGCTGTGTAAAGCTATCATTGTGGTGGTTTTTACTGTTCAACTGTATAATAATCTAAGTCATGAGTATGTTCATAATCTAAGTTCAATAATCTAAGTCATGAGTATGTTCATCTGGTCTCTGCCATCACTTACACGTACTCACTCAACATGTACACTGAGGCTCTCAAACGGTTCCATTTTGAAGAGAAAAAAATCCGTAATTCATTATTTGTAAGATTATTAAAAAAAAAAACTGAGATTAGCCACCAGAACACTATATAGGAATTCTGCCAGTTGGAAAACATTGTCCTTTGAGAGTCTGGAATTTTGGGGTGATCCTCTGGAACTTGTTATGATATGAATTTGTAATTAAGGCTGTAATCCAGATATATTAAAGCCCCTTAAAAACATTGTTAACACACTTTATTTTTATTTTGAGCTGAATTATTTTTATTTATTTTTATTTCAGAGTTGAGTGATTTAGGGAATTAATAACAGATTTTTATATAATTTTTTTCTCTGTTTTAGATATGTTTGGCACTAATTATATAGTGCTGCAAAAATTTTAATGCATATTTATTAAGCAAAGAAAATAAAGGATTATTTAAAAATAGACATTATGACTATACCTTACAGAAACATCATTTGTAGTATTGGACATCAGAAGGGTGATTTTCTGAAGGGTCACTGGATATTCTTATATCCAAATTTTCCTTGGTTTCAGCCAAGCCAGACACATGAAAGTAGATAATTCTAGCTAAATTGTACTTCTTTTACACACACAGCTGATATACTCTGAGCCCACAGTGGCCCCACTGTAGGGGGCTGGTTTTAGGAGATAGACCTGGAGCCAGATCTAAGTCTCTTGTAGCCAGAGGTATCGTTCCATCTTTAGGATGCTCGAAGGTGGTAAAGCTTTATGCTGAAGTTACTGTGCTGTCACAGAGGGCGTTAAGTCAGCTGTGTTTCTCAAGTGGAAGCTCAGGCCAATCATAATGTTGCTTTCAGCCTAACAAAGGTGTACTGGGAAGGTTTGGTATCTTTAAAAAAAAACAGCAACGTATTATTATTGTATTAGGATAATCCCACCATACATCAGTTTCAGGATGCACTTTTACACTTGAGATATTATTCTTATATTTTAGCTATTTGATATTTGAGTAATTCTGTACAGAAGAAAGACCAAGTTAATGAGATAAGTAACTGATAGATGGTGTCTCTTGGCAAGTTTCAGAGTTCAGAGTACAGGTTAGAGGCTTAATTTTCATGTGGAAAGTACCTACATTTTGTTCTGATGGATTTATTAGTTTACATGTGTTACTTAATTTAATTCTTACAATAACTGTGTAATAGCCATCTCCAATTTGGAGCAAGAAAAATGAAAACTTTTGACATTAAGCCCAACAGAGATGACTAGATCCTTGGTTACTTCAAGAAAGTTTTATTTCAGTCTTTTCCATAACACATGTAATCTCTATGCCAACTTTATATACATGTGTTTATTCTGATGGGAACTATAGCTTATGCCACTGCTTTTTAGTCACAATTTTATCTAAAAAATTAATGCAACTAGCATGTTTCAGTCAGGGACAATAGGTCCATGTGTATCTATGTGGTGCATGTACTTCTAAGTATTTATGGAGTGTAAGAGTATAATAGCAGCTCTATATAATGACAGTCATTGTGTGTTTTTTAGCCTTTCTTAGATTTCATTCTTGTACAAATGAGCTCTGTGAAATTATTATAGCCAAAATACCAGTGTATGTCTTTCACTCAGTTTATCTGCACTTCATAAAAATGCTTAAATGTTATTTCATCATCCTTCAAGTTGCTTTTCAGTATGTGAAATCTATGAACTAATTCTTGAATATTTATGAAGTAATTCTGATTTTTGCAGGTGTTGCAAGCCATTAGGAATATTTAGCTTAATTTGGAACAGGATTCTCTATTTTTCATTTGATTTTTCATTTTTGAAAAACAAGTTACAGTAAATCCATCTATGTATAATCCTTTTGTGTCTTTCTATAGTAGTTTGGTTAGGGATAAGAGTTATAGTTCACAATATCCTGATCGAAATGCTAAGAGAATTGTTTTACAGATAACGTATATCATTGTGTATATGTTATGTATCCCCTCATTAAAATTCTACTTTATAGAATGTTTGAGTAGGATCAGCAGTCACAGTTAATAAAAAAAGAACTAATAAAGAATACACTTTCCTGACTTTGTTGTTGCTGTTTTTGAGGAAAGTTATTTTACAATGCCTCTTTATTTGCATGAGAGTTGTCTGTTTCTAAAAGAACCAGTAAGATTAATAAGATCATACTTTAAAATACTTTGTAGTATGTTCATGGTGTTATGGTTGTGGTGATATGCTGCCAGTTGGTAGTTGAACAAGATAGAGCTTAAATCTTTTATGCTGACATAATGTTGGTCTTAGGTGGTTTAAGTTTCTCCTTCAGCAGACTTGTGCCTATAAAATTATTTGCCTTAGAATGAGTAGAGCAGACATCTGGCTGATAATGACTTTGTGGGATGCTATCAGACCTTGTTTCTCAAAGTAGGGTCCATGGAGCAGTAGCATCAGCATTAGCGTTACTCGGAGGTTTTTAGATGTACAGTCTTGACTGATTCTAGATTACTCCATCATAATCTGCATTTAAACAGATTCTCCAATTGATTTGTATGCACATTAAAGTTTGAGAAGCCCTCTTGTAGATGACATAAAACTTGGCATCTGAACAAGAAACAATCTCTATCTGAGGTTGCAAGGATATAAAGATTTAGGAATTATTTCTTAGAAAAATGAAACAAGTGTTCATCTTAAAAGTACATTTGTCTTTAGGATTATCTCTCTTTTCTGGAATAAAGTGTGTCCAATGCATTTCTTTACTTTGATAGTTCCATCTTATCTACCAAAGAAGACAGACTCCACTTAGTCTATACCAACTGAGTAAACCTGATTATTGTTGATCTTCCCTAAGATAGTGTAATTCTCTGGGCTTGTACGAAATTGAATCTTGAGAAAAGGAGATGGAAGACTGATGTTAGAATGGCAGGGCATATATCGTCACTTATTGGGCTTGGTTTTGTTACACCAGGGATACAGATGTGCTTTATTTACTCCAAATTTATTTATTTATTTTTTAAATTAATTAATTTTTTTTTGTGGTACGTGGGCCTCTCCCTGTTGTGGCCTCTCCCGTTGCGGAGCACAGGCTCCGGATGTGCAGGCTCAGCGGCCATGGCTCACGGGCCCAGCCGCTCTGCAGCATGTGGGATCTTCCCGGACCGGGGCACGAACCCGTGTCCCCTGCATCAGCAGGCAGAGTCTCAACCACTGCGCCAGCAGGGAAGCCCACTCCAAATTTATTTTATTTTTATTTTTTAAATTTTTATTGGAGTATAGTTGCTTTACAATGCTGTGTTAGTTTCTGCTGTACAGTAAAGTGAATCAGTTATATGTATACATATATACACTCTTTCTTAGATTTCCTTCCCATTTAGGTCACCACAGATCATTGAGTAAAGTTCCCTGTGCTAAACATTAGGTTCCCATTAGTTATCTACTTTATTCATAGTGGTGTATACGTGTCAATCCCAATCTCCCAATTTGTCCCACCCCTTCTTCCCCCCTTCGTAACCGTAAGTTTGTTGTCTACATCTGTGACTATTTCTGCTTTGCTGATAAGTTCATCTGTACCATTTTTCTAGATTTCACATATAAGCGATAATATACGATATTTGTTTTACTCCTTCTGACTTACTTCACTCTGTATGACAGTCTCTAGGTCTATCCATGTCTCTGCAAATGGCACTATTTGGTTCCTTTTTATGGCTGAGTAACAGTCCATTGTATATATGTACCACATCTTCTTTATACATTCCTCTGTCGATGGACATTTAGAAGATGTACCACATCTTCTTTATCCATTCCTCTGTCGATGGACTGACTATCGTAAATAGTGCTGCAGTGAATATCGGGGTGCATGCATCCTTTCAAATTCTGGTTTTCTCCAGCTATATGCCTAGGAGTGGGATTGCTGGGTCATATGGTAGCTCTATTTTTAGGTTTATGAGGAACCTCCATACTGTTCTCCATAGTGACTGTACCAATTTACATTCCCACCAACAGTGTAGGAGGGTTCCCTTTTCTCCACACCCTCTCCAGCATGTATTGTTTGAAGATTTTTTGATGATGGCCATTCTGACTGATGTGAGGTGATACCTCATAGTAGTTTTGATTTGCATTTCTCTAGTAATTAGTGATGTTGAGCATCTTCTCATGTGCTTTTTGGCCATCTGTATGTATTCTTTGGAGAAATGTCTATTTAGATCTTTTGATTGGGTTGTTTTTTTGATATTGAGCTGCATGAGCTGTTTGTATATTTTGGAGATCATCCCTTGTCAGTTGCTTCATTTGCAAATATTTTCTCCCATTCTGAGGGTTGTCTTAAAGAATAAGGATGTCCTGAATGTCTGCTGTGTGTAGAATGAAACAGTGGATCAGACCTTTCCTCAGAGGTTTACAGTCAGGTTAGGAAATTATCCTTAAGAGTCAGACAACCTACCACCAGAAGAAGTGTGATATTCTGGGATATGGCCATGTTGATCCACTGGCTGGTCTTCCCCACCTGCTGTTAAAAGGGAGAGTAGGGACACAGCACTCATTTCAGTCAGTTACACCTGTTGTATCAAAGTAAGTATTGTCATAGTGGAACAGTGTATTTAAGGGGAGTTAGAATTTAGAGAAAGAACCAAAGAAATGCAAACATCTAGATATACCTTCTCCTAATAGACTTAATATAATATTCATTGTGGCATACTCTGCCTCTGCATTTTCCAGTTTGCTTTAAGGAAAAATCTTTTGTTTGCATTCTGCTTCCAATATTTCAAAACTCCCTTCAATGTTTTTCAACTTCTGAGGCGGCCTTGGGAGCCCATTGACTTTTCTGGGGCCAGCCTTAACGTGGTATTTCAAAAACCACTCAGGCAGGTACCCCCTCAGCACAAATGATGTCTTGCTCAGTAAGTAGTATGAGCATAAACCACACAGGACGGAGAACTGGTCTCAATGAACATGGGCTTCTGCCTGACTCTTTCATACGGACTTGAGTGCTAGGGTGAGGGTAGGGGTCTCAGGTTCTGGGGCACCAGTGCCCTAGTGTAAGAATACCACCATGACCGCTCTGAACCTAAAGACCTGTGGTAGCCCTCCTTTTTTTTTTTTTTTTGCAGTACGCGGGCCTCTCACTGTTGTGGCCTCCCCCGTTGCGGAGCACAGGCTCCGGACGCGCAGGCTCCGGACGCGCAGGCTCAGCGGCCATGGCTCACGGGCCCAGCCGCTCCGCGGCATATGGGATCCTCCCAGACCGGGGCACGAACCCGTATCCCCTGCATCGGCAGGCGGACTCTCAACCACTTGCGCCACCAGGGAGGCCCAGCCCTCCTTTTTAATACATAAAAAAGATAATTTTTCATGAAACTTTGTTCCCACTTCCTTTACTTCTGATTTTTATCCAGCAGTGTAAAGTTTGTCTGCCTTGCACAGGTGAACCAGAAATCTTTGAGGTAGGAGACAGCTGCTTGTGGTCACTACATGTGAAATGCCTTAAGCATGTGGCACCTGGAACAAGACACAGAAACACAAAGATGCCTCCCAAGAATGTGCAGTTTTCTGCCGTATGATTACCAACCATGTTATTAATATAGCAGAGAAGGGAGCTTGCCATTAGGTTTCTCACAAGGAAGGAATCATAAAAGAAAATTGTAGCATGGTCTACACCAAGACTAGAAATGTCACTCTCTTCATTTATTGTGCTGCATATATTACTTTTAGAAATTTGTATATAATATTTAAAAAATACCAATAAGGACATTTATTAGTTCACTTACATCATAGATCTTTTCCTCTATAAATTCTCAATCATGAACTTAATTCTGGAGATTAAGGAGACACGGCGATATACTGTAATTTATATTAAATTGTTTTTTTCTTCCTCCCTTAGAAAGGCACATTAGGCTTATTATTAGAGAAGAGCCACCAGACACCCTTGGTTCAGGATCTTACAGTGGAAAATAAGTTTTGACTTGAACCGGATTAAGTGGCAACTTGATAATAAATAATTTCAGGAGATTGCTGAATGGTTCCGGTTAAGGATTAGCTCAGATTTTGTTACGTCATGATTGTCCTGACAAGTGCTGTGTGGTCACATCATTGTCACACACCGTACTTAGCGAACGCTCCGGCCACTTTTGCTCTGCAGGAGAATGACTCGGGCACTTTGGACACGGTGGGTGCTGTGGTCGTGGACCATGAAGGGAACGTGGCTGCCGCCGTCTCCAGTGGAGGCTTGGCCTTGAAACATCCAGGGAGAGTGGGGCAGGTAAGTGATTCTGGGGTTTTTAAACTAGCTTTCCAAGTCGAAACATGGAATTTTCTAGCCCACAAGTTTTTGAACCAGTAGAGATTTTTTTTTTTCTTTAGAAAAAACAAATGATTATTGTTCTTAGCACTTACGTAGTATAAATAATCAAATACCTGTTGAGGATTCTTTCAAAAATTTAAATGTATCTCACAGTAATAGGGTTCTTCCTGATCTTTACAGTTGGTAATCCTATGTTTGGCTACTTTTTCAGCAGTCTAGCTACTGGCCTGGGCATTTATCAGACATTTAATAAATGTGCATCCATTTCCATTTTCTTTCTTTGTAAATGTCATTCTCTTTAGGATCCAGCACCTGACTATATGGCTGCTTGCTTTCCAGGTAGAAAAACAGTTTTAGAGTTACATTTTGTATTTCCTCCATTCAAGGAACAGTAACGTTTTGACCCTCTAATCCCTCCTCTGATTAAGCATTTCAGCTATTTTATAGACTGACTAGTAGTCCAAGTCACCAACACATGATACCACTTGAGAAATCGAGATAGAAGGGTCTAATTTATGTGCAACTGGCTTATTCCCTGTTCACTTGTACATCTTCTTCACCCCTGACTCCCCATCTCCATCCACCCTTTAGTACCCAACTGAGAATGAAATTTAACAATTCATTTGATCTAATAACTTTTCTGAGAATAAACCAATTTGGCACATTACTTACAGCCTTAATAAATATTCATTGAGTGAACAAATGAATTGGACACCCTCACAGAATCTGTTAAAGTTGTTGCACAGGGTGTGCTTAAGCTCAGTGCTTGGATCTCGTGTTGCATCTGTAGCACCTCTTGGCATGCTCTGTGTGCTTTATCTCTCATGTTTGAAGAAGAGTCAGTGTCACAGTTGCTTTGGACACGGTGGTTAGCTAGTGCTTGGAGCAGAGTGATTGGCTTCGTGGAGGACATCTTTGCAAAGCCCCAAGTGATGTTCCCCTATCTGCCCTTTATTGTGGGCAAGCCACTCACAGTCCTATGGTGGGAAGGGGAAGGGAAGAATAATTAATTTTGTGCTACTCTTTGCCTACCATACAAGGGGATTTATGAGGAATGATTACTCAACATGTGGAAATGCTTTGAACTCAGTATAAAAAGCCTTTGTCTGGTCATGGTATTTTTCCACATTATAAAGCCCTGTGTATTTGTCAAGTTTGGAATAAGAAAACCAAGCTTGGCATATCAGATCTGGATGCCTCGGTGGAGAAAGAGAGAGAAAAGCCAGCAGAGGCGCCTTCATTGCATTGCAATTCCCATGACTTTCTTACTGGTTTTTGTTTGTTTTCGTTAGCAAAATAGCAACAACAGAACCAAGGATGGTGCTGGACTAAGTTAGCAGGATATTACACTGAACCCTGCACGTGGGGTTGCCATGGAAAAAGAAATACTGTAAAACTTAACACGTACACATTTGAAAGTTGCTAAGAGAGTAGGTCTTACAAGAAAAACAATTCTGTAACTGTGTATGATGATGGATGTTAATTAGACTAATTGTGGTGATCATTTTGCAATATATACAAATATTGAATGATTATTTTGTACACCTGAAGCTAATATAATGCGTGTCAATTGTACCTCAATTTAAAAAAAAACCTTGCATATTGATTTGCCCCACTTGTCTAGTTTATGAGTGCTTCGTTTGTGAGAGCTGATAGATCAGGAAAGGGTGTGGAGGAGTAAAGAAAGGTGCTTACAGGAAAACACAGTTGCTTAATCGTGTTATATTGCTCAAATAGAGGAGAAGCAATAAGCCTAGAAATATGCAAGCATCAGATGGGAGGTAAAGAGCCGTTCTTCTTGAGGATCAGGACACAATGAAACAAAATACTCAAGCAAACTATTTAAAAAAGCAAAGATTAATTATTTTTTAAAAATGTGCTGAAACTAGCTATTCTTACATACATTTTAAATGCACAAGTAACTCTTTAAAAATTTTAGCATATCACCCGTATTACCCAGCTGCTGAAGTGGCAATTTGAATTAGAACTTGTTTGCTTCCTCAGCTTATCGTAGTGGTTAGAACTTACAGACGGGACACGAGAGAGGAATTATCGTCATGTTCTACTCTCTCCTAACCCTCACCCTACCCACACACAAACAGGCAGTTGAGTTAAGGGGCTAAGAGTGTGGATTTGGGATTTAGGTAAAACTTTATTCTGACCCCACCCCCCCGTTTACCAGTCCCCTCCCCATGGACAAGTTACTCAACGCCGTTAAGTTCTACTTTCCACAACTATAAAATGGGGATAAATAGCTACCTTACAAAGTTCTAGAAGGTTAAATGACATAATGCATTTCCATTGCTTATCATAGTGCCTCCTAATAACAGCTGCAGCTGCTGTTTATTAATCACTGGCTCTGTGCAGCAAGTGTGTTAAGTTCCCATGATCCTACAAGACTGTGAGGTGGGTGTTTTTTTTTTTTTTTTTGCGGTACGCGCGACTCTCACTGTTGTGGCCTCTCCTGTTGCGGAGCACAGGCTCAGCGGCCATGGCTCACAGGCCCAGCCGCTCTGCGGCAGGTGGGATCCTCCCGGACTGGGGCACCAACCTGTGTCCCCTGCATTGGCAGGCAGACTCAACCACTGCGCCACCAGGGAAGCCCCCGAGGTGGGTGTTTTTATTACCCTCATTTAAAAAAAGAGGAAACGAAGACCCAGAGAAGATTAAATTATAATAATAGCATCATTTGTATGACCTACTTTTACTGCATGATAATAGCTTTGATAAAATTTTACTACGAAAAAGAAGGAAGCCTTTTGCTGTTGCTCTTGTTTTTAAAGATCTGCTTAAGGTTGTTATGTTTTATCCAAAGGAGTGGATAAGAGACGGACAGTCTCTGATTCTTTCTTTTATCTTAGCCATCACTGTTTCAGTGCAACCAATTTCACAAGGTTAAGAAGGAAGACAACTTTAGGTCATGAAATTGAGGAGAGATAGCATAAAGGAAATTTGCATAGAGAGGAGAAACAAGAGTAAGAATAAGCTTCCTTTTCATGGCCTCCACTGGGCTTCTCAGGGGTGTCCTCTTGGCCATATTTACTATTTTTTAGATGCAGACTCCTGGTCAAGATAATTGTGGGAAATGGAAAGGGCAATGGGCTAAGATGCAGGGTTTCCAGTGAAGGAAGAATGAGCCCTTCCACCGAGGTCACATGCTCTCTGAGGCTTCGGCTGACCCAACACCCAGCCTAGGTAGTACCAGTGGAATGGCTTATCCCACAAGTCTGCAATTTTATTCTGAAATCCATATGTTGAATTAATTCCATAGAGCTTTTAGTTGCCACTCTCACCCAGCTGTCTTGTGTGTTTTAGAAGCATGGTGTTTTCAATATGTCTTCCATATCAGGGGTGTTGTGTTCAGTTCTTGGTTCTACTTTTAAGAGGGGTATTGTCATTGACAGTGGGGGATGGCAACTGTGGATCACACGAACATGGTCAGACTTCATCTCCAATTATCCTGGACTCTGGATCATTTCTCAAGGAGGGTCATTAGGGAAGTGGGGTGGGTGTGTGCATCTCAGTGTCTTGGGGAGCGGTTCACAAATTCTTTGAGAGAGAAAAGAGAAATCGGGCATTAGAATAGATGTTTTCAAAACTTTGGAGAACTTTAGGGGAAGGTTAAAGTATTTCCAGAGAGTAGACCTAGGATTGGTGGGTGGAAGTTAAGGAAGAACTTTCCACCAATGGAAAGTGTCCAGAAGGGGTATATGTTCCCACATGAGGTGGTGAGGTTCTCAGTATCAGAAGTGCCTGGGATATTTCACGAAAATCCTTGTTCTGGGTAGAATATTAGAGCAAATTAGTTCTGAAGTCCTTGTAAAAAAGAATAAAATATCATAGAAAGCTGAAGTCTGTCTGGTCACCATTCTCAGTCTAAGCTTCTTTTTCCAGTCCTCACAAGTGAGTTTCTAGAATATAACTGTACTATTTTATGGGAGTATCTTTTGCCTTCATCAATCACAGAGAATACTGAATGTCTTGTAGTTTGCTGTTTTTTTTTAACTCAATAGGTTTCAGAGATTCTTCTGTAATAGTTCTTAAAAATCTTTTTAAAGAAACGTAATCCTTTTTTCTAATGTTTGAAACAAACTCCACATATTGCTATGCCAATGTTTATTTAGCCATTTCTGTACTGATTGAATGTGTGTTGTTTTCAGTATTTCATTCTTATTGAACAGGTGATAATGAACATTCTTGACCATGCCACCTTGTATTTCTCTGTAATAGCTATCTAAGGGTTTTTCTAATTCTGCTTCTAAGGAATGGAACAGTTATCAGTTGTGATTCCCCTTCCAAAGGCAGAGAAAATCATTGTGAATGTTGAAGAGGTGAATCCAGACGTTCTCGGTGGCACTGTTGGAAACAAAATAGGAATGATTGTCACACACTTTTATAAAACCACAGCAGCTTATTGTGTTCCTGGTGGTTTCAGACATAAATTTATTCCACCACCTCACAAAGCGATTAGCTTGAACAGACCTTTTTGTCTCCTTTCTTTCTATCTGGCAGAATCTAGCACAGTGGTGAGCAGATACTGAGCCTTTCGGTGCATACCTGTTTGCAGTTCCCAGTGTGCCACCCCGAAGGAGGCAGGGAAAAGGCACTAAAACCTAAAGCAGCGTTTGCTAGAGCATGGCAGGAGGACCACCCACATTCCGGGCTCCTAGGCCTAGGTTAATGATGCTGACTCCTGGGCCAACCTCCAGACCATCAGGATATCTGGGAACCAAGGTTCCTATCATCATGCTCCCCAAGAAATCTGACACACACCTAGTTTGACAAGTGTTATTTTAAGGCAACCACAGTGATTTCAAGGGGCCAGAAGAGCAACACCTGACAAACTACAATGGAGGGAAGATTTTTCAGGGAAGGAAAAAATTACTGTTGATGAGACTAAGAAACTTTCTTTTGCTATTTTCTGAAAAATTTTAGATTAGTACATAGCTGAAAATATAGTTTTGTTAATGTTAGAACCATTGTTTGGGTGGGTCTTATACAACCTCTGGTTATCGCTCATTTGCTATACATCATTATTAATGAGGCTTTATTAGATGGGTATGATTTCTGTCTTCTGTTGAAAGCTAGTAATTACATATAATAATCTTAAAATATTGTATTTATCTATTTTTCCCCCCAGGCTGCTCTTTATGGATGTGGCTGCTGGGCTGAAAATACTGGAGCTCATAATCCCTACTCCACAGCTGTGAGTACCTCAGGTATTTGCTGCTTTCATGACCATTTTTCATAACTTCAACCTTGTAGGTCATTTAATGATTGAAAACCATATTTTTATGTAAACACAAAGCATGTGCTAAGATGTCACATGGATAAGAACATTGATGCCTGAAAAATCTTTGATATTTGGGAGCTTTTGAGAATTGTTTCACAATGTAAGTATCACAGTATAAAGGCTTTGCTAACATTTTCAGTACAACTTTGGAGTTAACTAAAATTTAGTTGTATTTTTAATGGATTTTTTTTTCTCTAATGACTCATGATAGTACCAAATTCAGGTCAAAATGATATAAAAGTAGCAAGGCATTTCAAAAACTAAGAGGTCATTTCTTGACTAAAATGTTGACAAAACTTACAAGGCGTATTTCAAACTGTGTAGTTTATGGCATCTACACTTTTGATAAAATGTAGGTCCTTTTTTTGTATTTGTATTAGAAGAGTCATTTTCATTTAGAAGTGTGTGTGTGTGTGTGTGTGTGTGTGTGTGTGCGTGAGAGAGAGAGAGAGAGTGAGTATGTTTGGGGGAGTGGATTTTTAAAAAATTTTTTATTAGAGTATAGTTGATTTATAATGTTGTCTTATTTTCAGGTGTACAGCAAAGTGAATCAGTTATATGTATACATATACCCACTCTTTTTTAGATCCTTTTCCCATATAGGCCATTACAGAGTAGTGAGTGGAGTTCCCTGTGCTATACAGTAGGTCCTCATTAATTATCTATTTTATATATATTAGTGGGGAGTGGATTTTAATGGGCAGAATGGTTGTTGTCTAGACCCAGGTTTTCATATGCTTTTGCCAGATGTACTGGAAGCTCTTCATGTAGTTGATATGCATGGTTGACATAATAATATTGGTTCATCCCCTTTGCTGTGCTGTCTCTTAAGTTACAGTCCTAGGCCTGTCAAATTACAGTCCTAGGCCTTTCTCCCCGACGTCCTCAGGCTTTATCAGGAGGCCAGTAGATATGGCTGCCTTTCCTTCCTTTCTCTCTTCAGTTTCTTGCCACATTGTTTTCTGTCCCACCACACTGACCACCCACCCAATCCAAGAGCTCTCCTCTCCCACTCACTCTTGCCTCTCTGTGGTCTCTGGCACAGGTCACTCTTTTCTTTCCAGCTCTAGAGTAGATCCTGAACCTCTCTTGGTTTGTCCTGCTTCCCTGACCTGCTCCATCTTGTCCTTCGTCACACGGATGCTTCCCATTCCTAACGACCCCAGTGTGGGCCTCTGCCGGCTTTTCTTCATCTCACCGTGTGCTTCCTCTCGGTGATCTGGTATTATTGCTGTTGTTCTCATGATTTCAGCAGTTATCTTTTAATGTATTGGCTTCCACGTCTATCTCTACTCTGGACTTTTCACTTGAAGTCCACCTGAGTTCTTTCTGCCTTCCCGTTGGATACGTCCCTGTGGGTGTCATGTGTGCACATGAGATTCAGCAGCCCAACTGAACACCTTGTTCCTTATTCCCACGCCTTGGCCATCTTTCTCCTGTATCTTTTTCTCTTTTATTGCCATCACTATCCTGTTTGGTCAGACTTGAAATCTTGGTACCATTCTCATATTTGTAGCTTCTTTCCATTTCTACTGACCTGACCCTGTTATTTCAGACACCCAAGCTCCTGCCCACCTGTTGTAGCAGCCTCTGACTCAGATCCATTATTTGCATTGGTGGAAAAATTTGATTTTGAGCCACTCAGGTGAAGTCCAAACACAAATTAATGTTGAATCTAAACCATACTAATATAATAGACAAAAAATTGTTTTTCAGTCTCTCCATTTTGAAGAAATGAGCATAATGTAGTAATATGAGTTAAATTTTAATTTAATATTGCTGGCACATGAAAATCTTTACACATAATACTTAGGAATTAGCTTGTGCATAATGAAGTATGGCCCATGTCTATGGAAAATTGTGGTATTTGAACAAACCAAAGTCTAAAATAGGTAATTCATTGTTCCATTTTTATTTTCCTAAAGAAATATCAGTTGGTACCATGTGTTGTGTTGACTTTATTTTTGGTCAGTATGTGGTTCGTGAGTTGGTTAGTTGCTATTTAAATGTTAGGAGACCTGAATTCTACTTGAAGCTGGAATCCTGAGTGCCTGTCTCACTGTGTCACTTTGGAAAAGAAATTCAATCTCCTTGGGATTGTCTACCTCCCTTTTTTAAATTTGATGATGTGGAATAAGAGCACATAAGTCTTTATAGATTTGATTCTGTGAAGTAGAATTTTACCCAGTGGGTGGGTAAAGTTAAAATTGTAAAATTAAGGTCTTTCTCCCTTCCCCTTAAATATTTCCTTCTTTGCCCATCTTGTATCCACCGAAGGTAGTGTTATATGACTAAAGATAACTTTAGGTCTCCAGTTTATGATATCTAGCATAGCTTTTTAGCTTGGATGCCCAGCTCATCATGTTATATCCTTCTTAAGTTTAAGAACTAACCATCATCAGCCTACAGAACCTGAGGATAATAGAGCAAGTCTCCAGTTCCTTCCATCTGTGGGACTTTGTGTGATTGCTTCACCCTTGTTTCTCCTGGGGCTGTTGCTATGAGGTTGACGATGGGAACACATGGCAGAGTTGGGTGACCAAGTCAGAAGGAAGGTGGAGCACAGAATTTTGCAACTGTTTGGTCAAAATTAAAAAGACTTGTGCCTTAGGCTGTTGCAGAAAATCCAGAGACCTGGCCTACATTTTAGGTTCATAGTTCTTGGAAGGTGATAATTGAAAGACAGAGGGAAGATAGTTAGTTATGGTCAGCGTAGGGCTCTCCTAAGGCCAGACAGGAGATGTGGTCATTGGCCTGCGGGATAAACTCCAGCATCTTGTTCTCATCACGGCAGGGAGGAATGAGTGGAGAGTGGGGAAGAGTGTAGCGGGGCAGGAGCTGACCTTGCAAACTCTGACTAATGTTCCGGCATCTTGGAAATTTGCCGAGCTAGGGAGGTTCTTGTTCAGACTCTTCCACTCACTGGCTGAGACATCCTGGCAAGGAGTTATTTGTACCACAGGAATAGTATCTATCTTAATATTTATGAGGATTTAATGAGCTGATGTATGGATCTCTAGAACTTACTCACCTTACACAACTGAAACCTTATGAATTTTGAATAGCACCTCCCCATTTCTCCCTTCACTAACTCCTGGCAGTCACCATTACCCTCTGCTTCTACGAGTCTGACTGTTTTAGGTGCCTCATATAAGTGCAGCTGTGCAGTGCCTGTCCTTCTGTGACTGGCCTGTTTCACAGAGCATAGTGTCTTCTGGGTTCATCCATGTTGTCATATACGGTAGGATTTCCTTCCTTTCAAAGGCCGAATAATATTCCGTTATATGGGTATACCACATTTTCTTTTCTTGCTCATCTGTCAAGGACATTTAGGTTGTTTTCATATCTTGGCTATTGTGAATAATGATGCAATGAACATGGGAGTGCAGGTACCTCTTTGAGATCCTGATTTCAATTCTTTTTGATAAATACCCAGAAGTGGAATTGGTAGTTCCATTTTTGTTTTTTGAGGAGCCTTCATACTGTTTTCCATAGTAACTGAACCATTTTACATTCCTACCACCTGTGTATGCAGGTTCAGATATCTCCATATCCTCACCAACATTTATCTCTTGTCTTTTGTTTTTTTTAAACATCTTTGTTGGAGTATAATTGTTTTACAATGGTGTGTTAGTTTCTGCTTTATAACACAGTGAATCAGCTATACGTATACATATATCCCCATATCTCCTCCCTCCTCCGTCTCCCTCCCACTCTCCCTATCCCACCTCTCTAGGTGGTCACAGAGCACAGAGTTGATCTCCCTGTGCTATGTGGCTGCTTCCCACTATCTATTTTACATTTGGTAGTGTGTATTAGTCCATGCCACTCTCTCACTTTGTCCCAGCTTACTCTTCCCCCTCCTCAAGTCCTCAAGTCCATTCTCTACATCTGCGTCATTATTCCTGTCCTGCCCCTAGGTTTTTCATAACCATTTTTTTTTTTAGATTCCATCTATATGTGTTAGCATATGGTATTTGTTTTTCTCTTTCTGACTTCACTCTGTAGGACAGACTCTAGATCCATCCACCTCACTACAAATAACTCAATTTCCTTTCTTTTTATGGCTGGGTAATATTCCATTGTATATATGTGCCACATCTTCTTTATCCATTCATCTGTCGATGGACACTTAGGTTGCTTCCATGTCCTGACTATTGTAAATAGAGCTACAGTGAACATTGTGGTACATGACTCTTTTTGAATTATGGTTTTCACAGGGTATATGCCCAGTAGTGGGATTGCTGGGTTGAATGGTAGTTCTAGTTTTAGTTTGTTAAGGAACCTCCATATTGTTCTCCATAGTGACTATCTCTTGTCTTTTTGATAATAGCCATTTTGACAGATGTGTGGTGATATCTTGTGGTTTTAAGTTGCACTTCCCTAACGACTAATGATGTTGAACACCTTTTTCATGCACCTGTTGGCTGTTTGTATGTCTTCTTTGGAGAAATGTCTATTCAAGTCCTTTGCCCATGTTCTAATATTGTTTTTTTGCTATTGAGTTGTAGGAGTTCCTTATCTATTTTAGATATTAACCCCTTTTCAGAAGTATGGTTTATAAATATTTTCTCCCATTCCATAAATGTCCTTTTCATTTTATTGCTTCTTTCCTTTACTATGTTGAAGCTCTTTAGTTTGATGTAGTCCCACTTGTCTATTTTTGCTTTTGTTGCCTGTACGTTTACTGTAATATCCAAGAATAAAATATACCAATGTAAGACACATACTCTAGGGGGAAAAATAGACTGCCAGTTATATTACGACACATGGCTTTCTCCTCACTTAACACGTGGCTGTTGCTTTACAAGAAACTATAGAATTGGGGGTATTCTTCCAACGAGAAATATTTGCTTCCCTGGTAACAACGTCATGCCCCTTTGCTATTTCCATGCCTTCCTGTGTATACAGTCACTTTTGGTTTGAATCGCGTATCATACCATAATCATTTTGAAGACATTATAAATGGCAATTACACTCAAAACACGTAGTTCCAATATGGCACCCAGCTCAACCGAAGGGTCAACAAATGGGAACAGCTGACCTCTAGAGGCAGTGGTGGCTGTGTCACAGCTGCACGCTGGAGGATGACAGCCATGGGAGGACGCCGTCAATTACAGTGCACCTCCCGATTTTCAAAAATTTAAAATGTGAAGAAAAGTGTGCTTTTCTTATTCTCAGCTTTTTTTGTGAAAATAAATAATTAGTTTCAAGCTTTCTTTAAGTGGTGACATAAGCTCTTGAGAAAAGGGGGCTTGTGGGACTTCCCTGGTGGCTCAGTGGTTAAGAATCCGCCTGCCAATGCAGGGGACACGGGTTCGAGTTCTGGTCTGGGAAGATCCCACATGCTGTGGAGCAACTAAGCCTGTGCACCACAACTACTGAGCCTGCTCTCTAGAGCCCGAGAGCCACAGCTGTTGAGCCCGTGTGCCACAACTACTGAAGCCCAAGCACCTAGGGCCCGTGCTCCGCAACAAGAGAAGCCACCGCAATGAGAAGCCCGTACACCGCAACGAAGACCCAATGCAGCCAAAAATAAATACATTAATTAATTTAAAAAAAAAAGAAAAGGGGGCCTGTGGGTATATCTATGTTTCCGGAGTGCCTGGCACAGGGCTTTGCACTTAGTAAATGCTTAATAGACAAATTAAAATTTAAAAATGTATATGCATGGGCAATATTTTATTATAACCATCAAACTTGCTAAGAGACTGGAACATAGTTATTCCAACCATTAAAAAGAAAGAATAGTTATATAACGTGGTGGAAGTGCTAATTACCATACAATGGCAATCATATTACAGTAAATAAATGTATCAGGTTAACATGTTGTACACCTTAGATTTACACAATGTTATATGTCAAATATATTTCAATGAGAAAAAAAAGAAATGTGTATGTGATTCTTCTCTCTTCTAGAGGAATTCTTGTCTTTTCAAAAATATTATTCATCATGGAATTTCTTTAAATAGCATTTTAAAATTTGATTTAATTTGACAAAATCAGATTCACACATAATTTTTCAGTAACACATCAGATGTGTAATGTAAGATACATCTGTGGTCTTTCTCTGGCTATGGAAAGGAAGAGCGGTTTGAGGATCAGAAGATCAGAAGGAGGAACAAGCAAGAGATTAAGTTTATGCTCTGGCTGACTTTAGCATTGGTCTTCTGTTACTTGTCTGTGCAGTCTGGTTTTTTTCTTAAAGAGAAACAGTTAAGTCCAGGGGTTTTATGGCAGCTGACTAGAGATCCGAAGACATAGGCTTCTGCATGGAGAAAGGCCTGCTACCCAATAGGAGACCCAGTGATTTCTGATTTTCTAGGTTCTTTGATTTTCCAGGTCTTGGCTGATCCAGAAATCAGAGGGTAGTGAGGGTGTGGCCATGGCTTGCTAAGAGTAGCTTCAAAGGTGGATGGGATAAAAAATGCAAAGAATGAGGCCAGGCTCTTGCTTTGATATTTCTGAGCCAGTGATTGGAGTCTCCTCCTCAAGGGCTGGGAGGTAAGTCACCCCTTCTTGATTCTTCCACCTAACAGGCAGCCACAGGTCTTCCTCTGCCCCTCTGTGGGAGATTGTCTAACGAGTCTGTGCTGCAAAGCTCCTTCCCAGGTTCCTTTGTCAGGATGGCACAAGGCAGCCTTCCTTGCGAGTCACATGACACAAGAGCCAGTGGGACACCACTGCTGGGACATTGACATGTGCCCTGTGGTCACTGCTGTCTGGGGGCCCAGATGGGATGGGGAGGCAGGCAGGAATCTGTGCTTCTGCTTCCTTTGTAAGAGTATCCATTATTTCTCCTTAGTACTCTCTGTATGTCACAAGCGCTCTTGGTGGTTTAGTCTCTTGATTATCATGAATTAGAGCCCTGTTCTACTCTGGACCCTGGGTGCAGGTCACCTAGGGGTTTGGCTTCCCTTCCAACACTCTCTTCCCTGTTTTTTCAGCAACTTTCAAGGTGACTCTTCAAAGAGCTCTCTGTCCTCGAGGTCTATTATTTTTCTTAGTTCTTTCCACTCATTGACTCTTAAATATACTTTAGTCAGGTGTCCTCCTCCACCACTCTACTGACGTGCTCTTGTCAAGATTAACAGTCACCTCCAAAAGCCAGTGTCATCCCTTAGTCCTGTAAGCAGCATTTGACACAGTTGCTTGAATGACTTGCTTCCCCAGAAATCCTATTTTTGATCAAACTCAACTGGTCTTCTTCCTGCCTCACTGGCTGCTGCTTCTCAGTCTCCTTTGTTGATTTTCTCATCTTCTTGACCTTTCCGTGTTGGAGTACCCTGAGGCCTAGTCCTTGACCTTTTCTTTGTCTTTGAATACCCACTGCCTTGGTGTTCTCATCCAGTCGAATGACTAAGTACCATATATATGCTGACACCCACATTTTAATCTCCACCCTGGGCCTCTCCCCGGAACTCAGTTCTTTAACTGCTTGTTCAAAGCCCCCACCTGTATATGTAATAGGCAAGATATTGCCCTCTCTGTCCCCACCTGATTCTTCACACAGCAAATGGCACCTCTAACCTCCCATTGGTTCAGGCCAAAATCTTAGAGTCATGCTTGACCCTGTTTTCTTTTATATCTCACCCAATCCACTCCAGCAACAAACCCTGTCTACTCTCCTCTCTAAATATATTTAAAATCCAATGACTTCTTAGCACATTCACTGCTATCGGCAGATTCAATGTGCTGCATCTCTAATCTGGGTTATTGCAGGAGCCCCATAGCTAGTCCCTTGTTTTCTGCTCCTTTTCCCTTTTATTCAGTTCTCAACAATTTTTTTTTTTTTTTTTTTTGTGGTATGTGGGCCTCTCACTGCTGTGGCTTTTCCCGCCACGGAGCACAGGCTCTGGACGTGCAGGCTCAGCGGCCATGGCTCACGGGCCCAGCCGCTCCGCGGCATGTGGGATCTTCCCGGACCGGGGCACAAACCCGTGTCCCCTGCATCAGCAGGCGGACTCTCAACCACTGCACCACCAGGGAAGCCCTTCAACAACTCTTGAAGGAATATGTTCAAACCTAACTCAAATCATGTGTCATACCTCCTCTTTGAACTGTCCAACGTGTCCCATCTTACTCAGAAGAGCCAAAGCCCTTACTCAGGGCCTGCAAGGCCTTATACAGGGTGCTGACCCCCTTCCCCTCAGGCTGCAGCTCTTGCTTTTCTTCCCCTGCTCATTCACCTGCTTTGCTATGCTTCAGGCATGCCAGGCACACTCCCACCTTAGGGCCTTTGCCTGAGTCCTTCCTTTCCCTTTAACTCTCTACCCTTCATATCTTATGCCCCTGCCCCCACCTCGTCAGCTCTTGATTCAGATAATTCACCTTCTCACTGAGATCTTCCTTGAGCACCCCATCTTAAACATGTAACTCTTCCCTCAGCCAACATTCCCTATCCCCTTCCCATGTTTTATTTTTTCCCACAGAATGTATCATGTCTAACAATTTATATCTTTTGTCTGTTCATTTTATCTTTGTTTTCTACCCCACTCTACTATAAAATTGCATGAGGATTGGGATTTTCCTCAGCTTTCCTCACTGATGTGTGAATGGTGCTCATCAGATAGAGCCTCTGATGTTTGTTGAATGAATTGATGTGAATAAATATGAACAAATAAATACATTGGGCTGGTGTCTTAGTCAGCTCAGGCAGCTATAACAAAATACCATAGACTGTGTGGCTTAAACAACAGACATTTATTTCTCAAAGTTCTAGAGGCTGGGAAGTCCAAGATCCTGGGCCAGCAGATTCAGTTCCTGGTGAGAGTTTTCCTCCTGGCTTGCAGCTGGCCAGCTTTTTGCTGTGTCATCACATGGTGGGGAGAGAGTGAGGGGGAGACAGAGAGAGAAAGAGAGAGAGGGGGAGAGACACACAGACACAGAGGGAGGGAGGGAGAGAGGGAGCACAAGAGGGTGCAAGCTCTGGTCTCTCTTCCTGTTCTTACAAGGACACTAATCCCATCGTGGGTGGGGGGGCACCCTCATGACCTCATAACCCTAATTACCACCCCAAAGACACCATCACCTTGGGGGTTAGGGCTTCAACATAGGGATTTGCCGGGGGGCACAACAATCAATCCATAACAGGTAGAGTGCATTAGGTCAAGCCCAGATGAGTCAGGGCTGAGAGGAAGGTAAGTGCAGGGTTGAGAGCAGTGTGTTCTGATGAGAACAGAGGATCCCTGAAGAAGAGGGGTGAGTACAAAGTGTGCGGATCTTAACTTGGGGTCTTATTGGGTGCTCTCTGGATGGCCTTGACTAAGTATTTAAATTTTCTTTTGTATGAAGTGGGAACCCTTTTGAGGAGGGAGATGCTCATTGTTTTGGAAGATAGATGAAGACAGAGCTTTCGTCTTTGAGGTCGATCTGGAATGATGAGCAGTGATTCAGGCAGAGAGAGGCAAGAGTGGTCAAGGGGTTCAGTATGCTGCTGTTAGTTCTGCTGGGTGGGATCCAGGCTCTTCAGCCCACTGTGCCTCCTTTATATGCCTTCCTAGGCCGTCCTCTTTCTCACTTACATGGCTGACAGTGTGGCTTCTCAGAAGCTTCTTGTCTTTATGAAACAATAAACTTCATAATCTTTCACACTCGACAAGATTGTTAGAGGGCAGCCACTTAGGCTGAAATCATTTGGGTTTTAATACGTAAGGTTGGGAATGATACTGTGAGAAATCTTTTTATGTGATTTATGACTTCTAGATGTGAGCATAGATAAAACCCTAAAATATTTGTAAACATCATCATCTTAAAAGCATTTGACTCTTTGGACTGATCGGTTAGTGTGGGTGGGGAAGAAATATTGTTCATTTACAGATAACAGAGTAGATAAACTCCCAGCACATTTCTCAAAACTAGTTATGTGAGAGGAGAATTCTATTCCAGGACTGTTGCTTACTCTCATTAAGTCACTTCATATCTGATGAACTATTAATATATTATTTCCTGCTTTTTAGTTAACTAAGGTCACTGATGGTTCTGAATTTTGCTAGGTTATTTCCTAGGAAACCAGTTCAGTGTGACAGCTTTGGTTATCATGTATCTTGGATGTTTTAAATGAGTAGATTTTCCCCTGATTGTGAAATAACACATGATTATTGAAAAGAAATTGGAAAATGAAACTGATAATTTTGCTATGCTGTGATAGCGTGTTAATATTTTTTGGTAGATTTCTAATAGATAAAACAAAAACGACAATATCATTTAGCTTCTGTTAATCTTTGTCCCTTTATATTATATAACGAACATTTTTATGATTCGTTAAATATTCTTCAAAACATAATTTTAAAGGATATGAAGGATGTCTTTCCCACATAACACGAGTTCAGGCATTTTGCTTTTATGGAAGAAGACTTGTAACTGCTCTCAAGCTATTTTAGAGGCTCTTATCCTGTGCTCTAGTGTCTGGGTGTGATAAAAAAGACAGTCCCTGTCCTTGAAGGACATGAAATCTATGGCCTTACTTGATGATACAAGGAAGTTTCTTGCCAGTATAGAAATACATTGAAATGCTGGCTGTAATAAAGGCTTGCTGCCCTGAACCAGGCTCTGCTGCACCCCACACCTGAGGGATGTGCCCCACAGTGCCTCCCAGAGGGACCTCAGTGCACCTGGCACCTGACTCTTGTTGCTGCCATCTCCCTTCCTGCCACACACCCTCTCTCCAAAGTCCCACCCAAACCCGTTGCTTTTATGCTTAGCACCACCCATGACACTCATATCCCCACCGAAATGTCTCTGGCGCCCCAGGAGAGCTCAGGATATCATGAAGAAAAGTAAGTCTTTCTCTGAAAGATGCTGTAGACTTGGGTTACTGCGGATCAAGTGAGCTCCAAGATGTTCTTTTGATGTTTGTAGTTTCTCAGCTTTTTTTTTTTTTTTTGGCCAGATACTTATTTTGCATTGCTTTGTTGTTTGGTGAAAGAACAGACTTCTAATTTTAAAACCCAAGGTAAAGAAATGGTAGAAACAGAAGCATAAGATCAAGTGATGGGTTAAAATGCCAGCGCTCTGATCCTTCATGTAATTCTCCCTTTGATTGTTCTCACTTGAAAGAATGAATGCCTTTTCCTTCCCATTGTCGAGCACTACCTGCTGTCAGTCGGAGAGGGAGGAAGTCGAACAACTTGTCAAAGCCTTTCTGAGCTGCCTTCATATGGTTCGCAGAAACAGAGCTGGGTTTTCATTTCTTCTTTCATTCAACAGGAGTCCCTTTCATGTTTGCAAATTGAAAACGCGTGTTTTTCAGTGTGGAGTGAGGCTGTGTGTGCCCTCTGGCACACCTGTTTCTCATTTCCTGACTTGAAAGCATAACCCATCAAAAGGAGCAGAAAAACAATTTCTTTCTGACACGCTGCTTCGTGTTCCTTACTGGACCGAAGGCCTTCGTGGCTTTGCCATCTTCATTCGCTCTGTAGAAGGTTCTCGTTAGAGGCAGAGTTCTCTCAATACCAGCAGCGCCTTTTATAGCACAGGGCTGTTTGGGGTATTATTTTGTTGTGGTGGTGGTGGTATTTTTGCAGCTCAGGAGATTTACTTGAAATAAGATTTATTTTTAAAAATACACAGAAAGGTCTTAAAATTTTTTAAATATTAAATTTAGCTGGGCAGTATATGTTGGAAGTGTCTGTGTAAGCTGATAAGTGAACTGATTGGCTGGGAATAGGGCTTGGTGAAGCATACGAATGTTTAAATTCCAGTACACTGTTTAACATAAATCATATATTTCCAACGCATTACTTCAGATTTGTGTGTACTTTAAAGTCCTGCCAGCTTAAATGACTGTGAGGCACAATATGTTGACTTTGAGTTTTGTAAATTGATAATTTGTTGCTATGAAGGTTGTACATGGTATAACTCATCACTTTCTGAAGGTACATAGTATGTCTGATGTTGCAAGCTGTTATGAAAAAACGATACTCAGGGAATTCAGGCCTTCGGCTCTCAGATGCTTGAAGCTGGACCTTTGGTTCCTCTTAAGGTTTCCCTGGATATTTTCAGTGTAAGGCACATGGGTGTTTACACCCAAACTTTGGTTTAAGCTTTGTATTTCTGAGAGTTATTTGGGATAATAATCTCAATGATGTATCTTCAGAAACAGTTTCTCAGGTTCTTTTTTTTTAAACACCCATTCTTTTCACGTTTAGTATGTATGAATCACCTGTTAAAATGCAGATTATGATCCAGTGGGTCTGGGAGTCTGCATTTTTCATAAGCTCCCGAGTGATGCCAGTGCTGCAGGTCCATACATCATACTTTAAGTAGCAAGACACCATTTTGATGGGTGAAGTGGTGCAGTCCCCAACTGTGCCTTGCCTATAACACTCACCCCATACAATTTACCAGTCTCTTCTCTCATCGTGTTCTGGTGGATCTAAAGCTAAGGAGATCTGGTGTATATTCTTGACCCTAGGTATCCCTGAGAGCTTTAACAGATAGTTAACGAGTGACCATATGGGCTAGCATGGATAGAGACCACTGAGTCAGGATTATGGTGCTGGCAGGAATGATGTTAGCTTTCCTGACTCATCTGGGATACACCTAACCCTGATACAAATTAACCAAGTTCGTGTTGCAAACAGAAGTGGAGAAAACACAACCTGCTAACTCTAAAATGTACTGATAGACGGGTTAGAAAGGCAGAATGCTGAATCAAATGTGTTTTATTTTAACCAGCTCTGTCCATGGTGGCTGGTTAATTTGGGCCAAAAGATTTATTGTTGAATCATGGAGAAAAAGTGGAGACACTGAAGTGTAAAATGTAGAAGCAGTCAGTTTGCATTTTTATTAGCTTGTTATTGAATACATGTCATGGTTCTCATTAGTGAGTCACAGCATGATTGAGCCCATAGTATAACACGTCATGACCAAAGGATACCTTACATTTTTATTTTCAGAATGTTTTGTTCATATCATGAAAAAGTACATTTACTTGTTTCTTGTATTTGTCTTTGTCTTTGAGAAAAAAAATTTTTTAACAAGCATTGGCTAGTAGAAAACATGGATAGTCATTTTAAAAAATATGAGTTAGACAGGAAAGAATTAGAGAGTGCTTTAAAATTCCAGAGTTGTTATTTCAGGTCTGCATGAATGGAAGAGCAGGTGCACCCACATTGAATGGAAGAGCAGGTGCACTCCAGAGGTGGTTTTGGGGTATGGGATATCATGGGCTTGTAAATCAGACTTGGGCTGGAATCATAATGGAGGGAGCAGGTTGGAAGGGTGTGTCCACCTGCTCCCACCAGGACTGGAGCATCTTTCTTTATGGAGGAGAGACATACAGATATGCTAATTATCATTGATGTTATCACTTTGTACCATGGCACCTCCTGTTAGCTGGGATTTGGTGTTGTATGTTTTGTAATACTGAGGAGTTCTGTTCTCCCCATCTATTTCTCTGTATTCTAGCCATAAATGAGAAAGTTTTCATGGTTCTTCATAATTTCCTGGTAAATTGTATGTGTTATAATCTATCATAATAATCATTATTTACTAATATTGATGATAGAATGATAAGCTTCTGATTGAATTCTGCTAGGATGATGTGATGATTTGTTCTCAGAAATACAGAAGGATATTTGCCCCATGTAGGTAAGATAGATAGTAAAATTCATGTCAGAGGACAATAAGGATTTAAGACTTACTGAGATTTCTTGCATATGAGTTCTCCCTTATCCTTAAAATTTAGATTTGCCTCTGCTTTACTTGTTAAGCTTTCTGTATAATGTTAACATAAATTTAGTGGAATAAAGAGACATATTTTTTCTATTAAATTATTTTATTTTATTTATTTATTTTTGGGCTGCGTTGGGCCTTTGTTGCTGCACGTGGGCTTTTTCTAGTTGAGCCTAGCGGGGGCTACTCTTCGTTGCGATGCACGAGCTTCTCATTGTGGTGGTTTCTCTCGTTGTGGAGCATGGGCTCTAGGCACGTGGTCTTCAATAGTTGTGGCTCATGGGCTCTAGAGCACAGGCTCAGTAGTTGTGGTGCACGGGCTTATTTACTCTGCGGCATATGGGATCTTCCTAGACCAGGGCTCAAATCCGTGTCCCCTGCATTAGCAGGTGGATTCCCTGCACCACCAGGGAAGTCTGAGACATAATATTCTTTTTTTTTTTTTTTGCTTTATTTATTTATTTATTTTTGGCTGTGTTGGGTCTTCGCTTCCGTGCAAGGGCTTTCCCCAGTTGTGGCGAGCGGGGGCCACTCTTCATCGTGGTGCGCGGGCCTCTCACCATCGTGACCTCTCTTGTTGCGGAGCACAGGCTCCAGACGCGCAGGCTCAGTAATCTTGGCTCACGGGCCCAGTCGCTCCGCGGCATGTGGGATCTTCCCAGACCGGGGCACGAACCCGTGTCCCCTGCATCGGCAGGCAGACTCCCAACCACTGGGCCACCAGGGAAGCCCAGAGACATAATATTCTTAATGGAAATATTTTTCATATATTTGTCTTACACGTCTTCATTCATCTGATTTGTCTTATCAGTTTTGATTTCATTTCACATCTTAGTAGCAATTCCTTCTTTAGAGCCTTTCACATTAGAGTTGTAGCCTGTTTGCATCTGGAATAAGCATTAGCACAACAGACTTGAGTTTGTGCACAGCCCTGGGCTTTCCTCAGCACAACTTTTGTAGGTTAGACCCTGTCCCTGCCATCAAGTTCACGGATTTGTTTCAGAACTCACTGTGTGCATTGCACAGGTAAGTTTTATTTTGATCTTCAAGTCTGGGCAACTCTCATTAGCAAGTCCTAGATATCATCATTTACTTCATTTCTTTATATCTGTCTTTGTAATATAAACAATTAAGCACAATTTCTTGAGGAAAGAGTGCATGTTTCTCTTTCTGCTCCTGTTTAGAATGCCTTCCATCCTTATCACACCTGGAAAAGCCTGACTCATTGTTCAAGGTTGAGCTCAAGTGTCTTTTCTTTTCTTCAGCCTCCCTCCTACCCTCCCTGCTTCCCTTGCCCAGTCCAAAGATTCACTCCCTTCGTGGTCAGTGGTGCCATGAGGTAGCGCATGTACCATTTATGGTTGTTCCCCTTTATAAAGCCTGAGAGCTCCTTGAGGAAGAAGCTGGTGCCTTAAAGATATGGTTGGTACTCAATAAATGTCTGTTGACTTGAACTCAGTAACCCTTTGCATATTTTGAAGAACTGTCAAACAGATTCTGATTGGCAAAATGACTTAATTGTTCCACATTGGAAAGCCAGGGCTAGTGCTCCTGCTTGTTTAAGAGCTTTAGACATTCATGCTGAGAGCTCTGCTCTAAAGAAAAGGGTGGTTTAATTTTAGTTTAGTTTGGTTTCGATAAAATCCATTGCAGTTTTCACACGCTTCCATGATTGTGGTAATTAGAGTACTTTGAGCTCTAGGTAACAGAAATCACTACTCAAACTGGCTCAACAACAAAGAGTGCAGTGGTTTCACAAAGGAGGAGGTTCCAAGGTAGGTGGACTGCAGGGTTGGTTGGTTCAAGGCTCCATTGCTGACATCAAGTATCCAGTTCTCCCCGTCCCTTGCTTGCTATGCTGTCATCATTGCTGGCCTCTTCTTCAGGCTGATGGCAGAATGGCTATTGCATTGCCAGAAAAGCTCATCACATGAAATCTCTCGAGGAAGGAAAACAGTCTCTTTGTGTAGCTCTCTTCTAGGAGTGAGGAACACTTCTCAGACGCTCCCCAGCTGACTTTTTGCATTTTGTTGATTGACTAATATTGGGTCACATGCCCATTCCTGAGCTACTCACTGACAAAAGGGATTACCCATGAACCAGTCATGAGCACAGGACATGCCCTTAGGTCATGTTCATGACTGTGGGCAGGGGTGGGGGTAGAAAGCAGAACAAGATCAGGATTCTGTTAGGACCGGAGAAGGAAATAAATGCTGTGTGAGTGACCACCAGTATCCTGCTAAACAGATCACGTGTTGAGCATTTACTATGGTCAGGCACTGTGCTAAGTACTTTTTACGTAATGATTCTCATTTTCCAATGAGAAAACTGAGGTTTAGAGAAGTCCAACAGTGCCTGAGTGCCGAAAGAATCTGAACAGTCTTCACTCAATGACAGTAGAGAAATGTGCAGAAGTAGAGGGGGCAAATAGAAATGTAACCAGCTCTTGTACTAGAGATGGTATAGGTAGGTATCTAGAGAGTTAAAAACATGTAGTTGTCATTTAAATCTGTCCTTACCAGAGCTATGCCTCTTGCCATTATTTGTGGCTAACAGAAAGCTGGCTGTGGAAAATGGATGTTTTTGTTTTGAAAAATCAAATGCAGTAGATTAAAAAAAAAAACACCATGCCACCACAAAGTTTGTTTATATCTTCATTTCACTCAAATTGAATAGATGAAATGGGATCTGGCTGTTTTCATATTGTTTATGTTCTGCTTTGCTTCTTGGTTCTGGGACAGGATTCCTGGTTCTGCTTGAATCTGGGTGCCTCTCAAGTATCATTTGTAAGATTATTGTGGAAATTAATAAAGAGAAAGTATTTCTGTTCAGTAAGCATTGTAATTGTCCTACTATGACATAATACAATGCTATTTTATTGGCATTATAAAATACCTTTCAAATGTGTGTTCTTGGAACCTCAGTCTACTTTGTTGTTCTTTTTTAGTCCAGAGGGAAGGAAAATGATTTACATAAGTAATCACTGTAATATTTTATTTATTTTTATAAATTTATTTATTTTATTTGATTTATTTTTGGCTGCGTTGGGTCTTCATTGCTGCGCACAGGTTTTCTCTAGTTGCGGAGAGCCGGGGCTACTCTTCATTGCAGTGCACGGGCTTCTCATTGCGGTGGCTTCTCTTGTTGTGGAGCATAGGCTCTAGGCGCACGGGCTTCAGTAGTTAGCACACGGGCTCTGTAGTTGTGGCGCACGGGCTTAGCTGCTCCGTGGCATGTGGGATCTTCCCGGACCAGGGATCAAACCCATGTCCTCTGCATTGGCAGGTGGATTCTTAACCACTGTGCCACCAGGGAAGTCCCTACCACTGTAATATTTTAAATGAGGGGTCATGTGAGGGTCTTACTTCTTTTCATCTCATTTAATATAAGGGCAAAGTTAGTTGCTTGACCTATGTTTCATTTATGTGTAATAAAAGGACCTATGTAAATAAAGTACATGAACTCAAAGTAAAGTTGTTTTTACTCAATGAAGCTGTTATATAAATGGCGTGTGTGTGTGTGTGTGTGTGCATGGACAGGAATTGCACAGAGGACTGGGGAATGATATTGTATCCTCTGATGGATAGCTGCTGATTTTTGTTTCAGCCATCATATTGCAAAATATTAGGTTCTTAGGTGAGGTTACTCAGTCTGAACTAGCAGTGTGTAGCTGTTTAGCTACCTATTGCTGTTAAACAAATCACCTCCAAACTCTGTGACTTAGAAGAATAACCCTTTTCTTATTTCTTATGATTATATGTGTTAACTGGTTCTCAAGTGGATGGTTCTTTTGCTAGTTATGCTTGGGGATTCTCATGTGGCTGCGTTCAGATAGTGGCTTAACCAGGTGTTTGGTGGGCACAACCAGAAGGTTGGACTCAGCTGGTTTGCTGGGGTGTTTTGGCCTTGCTGGCTGCCCATGTAGTATCAGGGCTAATCCTGCTGTAATGTGGCCTCTCCCTCAAGGCAGCTGGATTCTTACATGGTCGCTCAGGACACTCAAAGTACAAAAGCAAAAGCTATCAAGCCTCTTGAGGGTTTAGGCCTGGGACTGGCATTGCATTAGGTAAAGTGAATCACAGGGTCAATCCAGATTCATCGTGGGAGGGGATTACATATGAGTGTGAATACTGGGCAGCTTTGTTCATTGGGAGCCATCTTTAAGACTAACTACCTTAATAACTGTTTTTTTGGAGTAACTGTTCTCTTTGAGAACCTAAAAGCTATGGACTTTCTCCCTAGAAACATGCATGTGAACACAGTTACCTGCATAAGTGTACACACAATTCTAGAAAAATTTCATGGAATTCCTAGCTGGACAATCCATGATTGTCCAGGTAAGTACCCCCAGTTTAACTTACGCAGTTTAGGAATTTACGAACTCTTAAGGTAGTGATTTAAATAGTAACTTAATTATTTTTAAATAGCTGCATAAAATTCTATTCTATGGTTGTTTTAGTCTGTTAGAATGACCAGTGGGTTATTTCCTGGTGGTTTTGTTTTTTTTCTGTTCTAAAAACAGTGATTGTCTTGTACATAGCTTTTGTATACCATAAATTCCTAGAAATATACTTTATGACTCAAAAGGAATTGCCATTTTTAAGGATTTTGGTGGATATTGATGAATTGTATTTTTTTTCTTAAGAAATAAGTTTTTAAAAATTGCATTATTGGATACATATAAAATAATGTACTATATATGTAAGTTATGAAACAAAATGAAATCAAATTCCTTGAACTTATCATTAGCTTAAAAATGAACACTAGTAATAGTACTCTATCCTTTTCTATTCTTTCCCAAACCCCTGCGTCTTCTCTGGAGATAACTACAATCCTGAATTTTGTGTATGCTTTTTTGTTTTTTTGGTTTTTTTTTTGCTTAAAAAAAAGTTTAATCACATATGTGTGTATCTCGAAACAGTATATTGTTTAATTTTATGATTTTTTATTGAGCCGTAGGAACATGGTATTATATGGTATATGGTCCTCTGTGATTTACTTCTTTCACTAAATATTATGTTTCCGTAGTATTTGTCCATATAGTTGCTCTGTAAAGTTAAAAAAAAAATGTTAACTTTTAATACTTCATCATGTATTGACAAATTGATACTTTTATTATTACAAAATATTCTTTATCTCTAGATAGTCTTCTTTGTTTTGATATTTACTTTGCTTAACATTAATATAGTCACACCAGCTTTCTTATGTTTAGTGCTTGTCTGGTATATTATTTTCCACCCATTTTACTTTTAGTCTACCTTGTCTTTATATTAAAGTATGTTTCTTATAAACAAACTGGGTCCCTCCCCTTTTAAAGTTAATGCACATTGATAATCTGAGCCTTTTACATGGAGTGTTTATTCCATTTACACTTAATGTAATTATTGATATGATTGGGCTAAATCTACCATCTCACTTTTTGTTTTCTATTTGTTCTTTGTTTTCTTTGTTCCTCTGTTCTTCTTTTCCTGTTTTCCTTTGGGTTATTTTTAATATTTCATTTTATTTTTCTCTATTAACATTTTGTTATACTTTTGTGTATTATGTTTTTTGTGGTTGCTCTAGAGATTACACATGCATCATTAATTTACCGTAGTCTGCTTTAGAATAATAATATATTACTTCACAAACAATGTAAGATTCTTTTAACAGTATAAATCCATTATTTCTTTCCCACGCTTTGAGGTCTTGGCATATATTTTAATGTCCATATTATGTTATAAATGCCAGAGTATCTCATCATTATTTATTTTTGCTTTAAATAGTTGTCTTTTAAAGAAATTTACACCCACTTACACACCCATGTACACACCCACACATGCCTAATAGCTTTAAAGTTTTTTTAAAAAAAATTTACCCAAGTAGTTTCTCTTTCTGGTACTCTTTATTTCTAATATCAGTCTTCTGCTGGTATTATTTTCCTTAGAATGCCCTTTAGTATATTTATAGTTCAGATCTGCTGGTGATGAGTCTTCTCATTTTCTTCTATCAGAAATGTCTTTATTTCCCCTTTATTTTTGAAGGATATTTTCTCTGCATAGAGAATTCTATATTGACTGTTTTTTCCTTCAGTAATTAAAAATGTCATTCCATTGTCCTTCTGCTGTTTCTGGTGAGAAGTTTTATGGTTGTCCCCTTGTATGTCTTTTTTTTTCCTGCCTGTTTTTAATATTTTATTTTTGGTTTTCAGCAGTTTGATTATGATGTCCCTAAATCTGTTATTCTTTGTGTTTATCCTTTTTGGGCTTTGCTGAGCTCCTTGGGTTATTACGTTGATGTCATTTCCCAAGTTTGGAGGATTCTCAACCATTATATCTTCAGATATTTCTTCTGTCCTATTCTCTTTTCTACTTCTGGGATTGCCATTGTATGCATTATCCTGTAGATATGGAGAGCTTTGTTCCATTTTTAGTCATTCTTTACCTCTCTATGTTTCAGTTTGGATAATTTATTATGCCTATTATTAAGTTCACTGATCCTTTCTTTTGCTATCCTATTTGCTCTTTTTTTTAAAGCAGTTATAGAACTTTTATTTGCATGTTACATCTCATTAACTTATCTCAGAATTAGCTGAGATGATAAAGTATTAATTATTACAGTGTAAAAAAATAAGAGCATTTTTACAAGTTACTGCAATAGTAGAACTATTTTATTAAACATATGAATGTACTTATTTTGTACAAAACACGTACCTTTCTCTCTGCCCCACGAAGCCACCATTCTAGAACCCCATGCTTATAAAAACACACTATTGGCAGCAATTATGACAAGGTGAAAGAAAGTGCAATTCTGAAAGTAACAACACATAACCAAAGTGGGGAACAAAAACAGGCAGAGGTTAGTGGGCTTCGTGGCTAGCTCTCTGCTGACAGGCCCTAGTCCTGCTCTTAACAGGAAACAATTCAGGAAGAAAAACTCCTGAGTATTATTTAAGTAATACCGCCCAACCCTCTTGGTAGCATCCCTCTTCCAATTCCATTTATCCTGATATTGTAACTAATTTGTAACTTCTTTAAGAAATTTTGCCCTGGTTTACATCCCTGTCAGTTGCCCATATCCCTCTGAGCTTCAAAAACACAGAAGAGTAGTAAGTTTCAAAAGGATGTCAATTGAAACCCTTTATAGGTGAAACCTACTTCCTAGAAGTCAACCTGCCAAATATATGCACAGCTGGAGATGAGAGATTGCGTAAAAAGTCCAGCTGGAAAATATCTCGGGTACCCAGTTAGATCCAGTTATTCTGTGTCTGTGGATTTAAAATGATCATCATCCACAGTGGAATAGATGTGTCCCTCGTTGCTTAGAAAATCCACACCTTGCTTGATTGAGGCTACGGTCATGTGTTGGAGCTGATTCTTAAGATCCTGAAAGTTCCATCCTTCAGGCCTTGGGCAAGCCTTAATCAAATTCAGTACCTGGTTCTGGGCCACAGTGAGGCCATTTGCTGGCATGAAGCTATTCCCACCAAAGTTCCCAGCTTCACCCATTCCTGGATTGCTGATAGGTTCTCTCCCTGCTGAGGGTTGGCTGTTAGACCTGCTCAGCATCAAGTGTGCATTGACTACTTCCAGAATATGTGTGGTGAACTCATACATATTCTCCAGGGGCATGATCTTAAAGGCCACCAGGCTTTTCTTGTTCTGAAAAGATCTCAGATGACCAGCCACTTTCACATATGTTTCTGGAGGAACCACAGTGTTTTCACTGCTGGCATCACCTGTGTCAACCCACTGGCGAACATCCATGGGTGCAGCCGTCATGTCATCTGTTTTGTAAACAATGTTGGTTGCAGCCTTCTCTGCATTTCTGATTATCCCCACAATAGTGACCTATGAAATCTCAACATTTCCAATTTTGAACACTTCATCAACCAGAGTAGCGGAAAACAGCTGAGATATGGTACAGGGTACAATATGCTGAGCTCGGGCTCTAGATTTCTTTTCGGCTTGGGAAGGTGTCTGTGATCCAAAGCCCCCAGGGGACTGTGTGTAGCCTCCGGCTCCCCTCAGAGGAACTGCTATAGCTTTCAAATCCACTGGTCCACATCTTCATCACGATTCTCTCAGGAAAGAGTTCCAGAAGGTTCCGGCCTGGTGGGTTCCCCTAACTGCCTCCTCCTATTTGCTCTTAAGCCCATTGAATGCATTTTCATTTTTGATGCTATATTTTTTATTTAAAGTGTTTCTATTTGGTTCATATTTGAAGATTGTCTCGCTGAGATTTCCCATATTTTTATGAAAATTTCCACCTTTTCCATTAGATAGTTACATAAAATAATTATTTTAGTTAGTTTAAGGTTTGTATCTGATAATTCCAGCATCTGGGCCATTAGTAGTCTGCTTCTGTTTACTGTTCCTTCTCTTGTTTATAGGGCATGTTTTTGGCTTTTTCATTTATCTCATAATTATTGATTGTATGCTAAGCACTATGTTTGGAATACAGACAAGACTGAAGAAAATATTTGCCACTAAAAAGGGACACACTCCTTTTTACATACATCTGCAGTGTTATTTGTAATTGAGTTGGGGCTGGGTATTCTTGCAGCAGTAGATACAATTCACTCCTGGCTTTCGATATTTCAATGCTAGTATTAGGATTTACCATTAGGCAGAGCTTGGGATCTGAATACCAGCAAAACTGCTGATATCTCTTTATGTTATTTATTGTTCACCTGTCAGCTTTTGGAATCATGGGGAAACTTCTGTCTTTCTCTCCTTCTCCCTCTCCCTCCCCCTTTCCCTATCCCTCCTTTTTCTTCTTTCTTTCTTTTTTTTTTTTACTGCCTTGCCTTGGGTGATAGCTCTATGCATCCAGGTAGGCGGAGGAGGCTGTCTTTTAGCTTTCCTGTTCTGTTCCCAGCCTTCAGCACGCTTCTGCTTTACACTTAGGGAGGACCTGTGTGCCTGAGGGTGTGGATATCTTTCAGCTCCCCAGCCCCGCACCAGGAAGCCCTGCTCTTGGTGAGGACCTACAGGAAGGAGTCAATGAGTGAAATCAGATTTGCTCAGTGAATGGGGCTTCTCTGGATTCTAATTCATCCTATCAGCCCACAGTGTGGTCATTTAAAGTTTGTTAAATGACTAGTTCAGCTAGTTTCTCCTTAACCTCGTCTGTAGCATTTCTCCTTTCCCCACTGCTTTCTGGGTGATAAAAAAGCCATTGGCCTCTTCTGTCATAGGAAAGGCTTGTCCCTTGTGGGAATTTAGTTCATTGAGATATTTTTGCATCGTTATCTCTCTGAGTTTTTAAAAAACTGTAGTGTTGTAGCTTAACTGGCTTACTGGTTCTCGTTGTTAGGGTGGCCTTTGTTGGCTTTTGTTGTTAGGGTGGGAGTGATAGACTCTTGAAGATTTCTTCCTCTTAACTAGAAGTGGAAATTCAAGTGATCAGTTTTGGTGGCTTGCAAGACATGGTCAAGAGTTTGGAACCGTTTTATTCTTTTTGCTGCTAAAGTTGTTCCATCTCTTGTCAATGGAAGCCGCTTTAAGCTGGCTTCTGTGGTCTTTGGCGTGACTATCTTTGAGAGCTTCCTTGCTTTTCAGTAGAACAAGATGCTTCAGGCTCCTCTTGGTCACTTCTTTAGCCAGACTCAGAACCAGTCATTTTCCCAAGGATCCCTATTTCTTTTTAACAGGAAATGGTATGATTCTAATATGATAACCTAATTTTATCATTTTCACTGTAATTTCCATGTTAGCCTCTGGGTCATGATATTGTCCCTGTTGCCTTTCTCACATGGAGTTCATGGTCTCAGCAGTAAATATTTTTATTGGAAATCAAAATGAAAGTTTAGCCTACTGGTTTATAACTATATGCTTATAGATGTTTAAATAAAATGATAGCTGTGTGGGTTCTTAATCTGGGGTTTGTGGACCCTGTGGAATCTATGCATGGGTTTTCGTGGAGAATTCTGTGTATTGACTGAAACTGTTTAATTTTAGGCAAAGATACATCTTTTTTTCTCATAACTTTGGGGAAATTAGGAAGCATAATCTTAGGTAATTGAATAAAATTGTAAATAAATTTCTTGGCTAAAATAAAAAGTTAAAAAGTAATACAAGTGTGTGTATTTCCTTCTTTTACTAACATTATTTCTTAATAATAGTGTTAAATGAAAACCTTGAAAAAATGCTAAATTTTATATTGTCTATTTGCCTTTGCTACATGTCTCATTTGATGTGGTCTACCTATTTTGCTTTTTCCTTCTTTTACCTGCTTATATGATGGTTATGCTAGTTGGTGGTAGGAAAACTTTGGGACCATTTCTTTATTCTTATTCCTTAATTTCTACTCTGATCTAGACAAATGAATATGATTACCATTTTCCTTTCCACCTTCAGAACTTTTCTGTCTTTCTCCAATCTCAGAACCACCCTTGATGCTGTGTTGAGTAGAGAAAGGGATAAGCAATGACTGGTGAACAGATTTAACACTTTTTTTCCATCTTATTTCACAAGGCCTCTAAACACGGAATGTTGTTTTTAAATTCTGAGTACAGCTTTGAAACTGATGAAATGATTTATATATTGCCTCTCTTTTGTACAGAGGAATTTACTGAGATGTAACATCAACTCAAACTTCCCTTTTCGGCTTTTAAAGAGGCCCTGGCCATTCAAATCACCCTCATAAATCACTTCTAAATTTTGTCATTAGGAAAATTATTAATTAAATGTTTAATATATTGGCTGGCTTAGTAGTTATAGGTTAAATTTACAGTATAGTATAACTGTCTTGCTTATGTTCTTTCTGTCTGTGGGCTTCATACTCCATATATAATCAATATGTGTGCTGAAATATTTATTTTACATTACATCACATCTACATTATTGTAGATGTTTACAGCTATGTCTTGGCTTTTTTTTTTTTAACTCATAAAATGCACACTATGGTTTTGATGCAAAATGAAATCTCCACTTTTAACATTATTCCTTTGGGACTGTTTAATGATTGTTTTTAGGATGTCATGGTTAAAATTGAGGGCTATGTACAGTCCTAAGTATTGGTATCAGTATTTGTTGTGCTACTTATCTGCAGGTAGTTATTACTTTGATCTTGATCATGGATTCAAGTTTTTGAGGCTTTTGAGTTTTCTTTGCTTGTATCTCCTTTATTTGCGTGCTGATATTAGCCTTATTTCTGCAGTGGTGGACTATCTTGAAACAAGCATATTAGAGTTACAAGACTTGGATTTTAGACTCTTAGCTCTTCCACTTCACTTTTCTTATTTGTCAAATTGGGATGACAGTACCTTCCTTGCAAGTTAATTGTAGGGCCTTTAAGTGATGACATTTGTGAAAACCCCAGGTACATGGTAGTTGATCAGTTAATGGTGATTTAACAGCTTTTTAAAAGTGTTTTCTCCTAAGTGGTCAGTTCATTGCAAGCCTCTTAACTAAATTTTACCGAAAGTTATTGAAATTCCAAAAGTACTTCCAGCTATAAAATTTTGTCCTGAGGAATTTGAAATGATTTAAGCTAAGCCATTTATTTTTCCAGTGAAGAAACTGAGATACGGAGATCTTAAGTGACTCATTTCAGGTTCCACAGCTGGAGGTGGTTCCCCTCACCTCCCTGATGAAACAGAAATCCAGATAGAAGCTGTACAGGAGCAGCAACTGAACATGCCCAGCAGTGCTGCTTCTGTGATGGCTGCTGCTCTAATGAAGTTCTCAAGTGGAGAGAAGTCTAATGCTCATACATGTAGTATGTTTTCCAGACAAATGCAGTAGTAGCGATAGGGGCTCCAACGTAGCCAAGGAACGCCACTCCTGCTGGGGTGATTTTTCTGATTCTTTCTGCTGCCTGGGACCATGTGTCCCAGGTGCCCTGATTAGAGTGTTGTATTTAGATAACTAAATTGAGAAAATTTAGAGCAGAAAGCAAGATCCTATTTCATCATCTGTATTCATGCTCATGAGTATTGGATAAGTTCCCACACTGAGATGTGACTTTGACAAAGAGAGGGGCCCAGGGAAAGAAGAAGAGACTCAAGCTTTGGGGTGGGCACCTCTGTGTTGTTAACCACAGATATCTGACACTGCTGTGACAGATTGGATCAAGGATTTTCACACTCATTTTTTTTTGAAACTTTTTTGTTTGTTTGTATGTCTTAGTTTCTTTGAAACAGGTTTCAGTCTATGAAAATATTTGCATTCGCAAAACTGGAATTCTTCCCATTTATGCAACTGCTTCTTCAGATAAATCTTTTGTGGTTTGGTTATACCTTCTCAATAAAATTGATACTAGTATAATAAGTAATAAATATCAAGCATTTAGTATATTTAGCATATGCCTAGCACTGTGCTCTACATGAGAGATTTTCCTGTTTAATTGTCACCATTCTAGTATATTTTTCTGTATTTTAAATAATTATGAAAGGCTAAAGCACATATCAGTTGCATCCTAGTTTGTAAGATAGGTCTCTAGGAGATAGTTGTAAAATTGGTTTTTCTATTGGTTATTTATTATTTATAAAAAAAAATCGGAAAAGCCTAAGTTGTTTTTGATAGATTATTGTAAATATCCAAAGTATGCTGATAGGTTACAGGTTAGAGAGAACTGAATACTGGGGAGACACTAAATGTGTGTTGGTGACCATACCCTTTGGACTAGACTGGATCAGACATCTTCACTACTTATTCCATCTCTTTATAAAGCTCCTTACGTTTTCTTCTTGTATGTAATATGTTCCAGGTTTGATAGCCATGGGGACACTCTGAAGACTGAAATCATGTGTGTTCTATCACTTTTAAGGCAGCCCTCTCTTTAATTTCACAAGACAGACTTGAAAACCAGAAGTAACCCAACTCCAAAATTGGCAGTAAATCCTCTGACAGGGAAAAGGTGACGTACTGTGTAATAAATTCCTTTGTTGAAAAAGAGATGTTGCAATAGTGGAAACTGAAGTACCAAATGTTTCCTTTTAGATTTGGAAAGGCCTTTCCTCATTACTTATCTGTCCCTGTGGACTTCTAACAGGGGATGTGTTGAAAGATTTTTCAGATGCCCACTCGCCGCAGTGAGCGTGAATGGCAGCATTTATAAGATGACATAAATACTTGAAAATCATCAGGAAGCCTTGGAGATGGGTAGTGTGCCAGGGGTACTGAATGTGAGCTTTTGTTCCTGCTGATCCTGCTCTGGGATGCAGGCCGCCTGGGAATGTGGGGTATTTCTCTCCTGTGAATGCAGCTTCACTCTCCCTCTCTGGGGGTCTTTGTATCAGAACTGAGGTTAGGGTGGTTTAGAAGAAATAAAGTCTCCAGAAGAAGAGAAAGATCTGTGGGATTAGGATTTGTAGTTAAAAATCCTAATCTCATTTTTAGGTCCTCTGGAGGAATTATATCCTAATCCTCTACCATTTAAACAGTAGATTAAAACCCTACATTAAAAACTTGACACATAACGGCCTTTTAATTTTCATTTTGTAATAATCTGGCTCATGCCCACCACTGCTGCCACCACTAAATGAGATGAAGATAAAACAATTAAAAATTATCTTGAGATGCAGTGAAGACATATCTTAAATGTCAGCCAAGAGTTGGTAAGTTTTCATGTTTCTCTGTCCTTATTGTAAATGCTTTTCAGTTTGCCACTTAACCTTTTGGAATTAAAACGTGATTTGACAATATGACTTTATTGGGCTATTATGTTACATATTTTTAATTATCTTAATTTGAAGCCTGCATCTATCACTAATGCTGAAGTGAAAATACCAAATGTGTGATGGAGGGCGGATGAAATAAAACACCTGGAGCATTCTTCACGAACTCAGATATAGGGCAGTGAAGTGTATGGGACCAAATCCCATAATGGGAGACCCTGCCTTGCCCTTTACTATTGTACCTGAAGAGAAAGTATGGTGAATGCAGGAGTGTAACATTGATGTTGGGCATTGAACCTCTTGGGAAAGAAAGATAGGCGTTTATTATTGGAATTGGGAAAAATAACAGAAGGAATGCGTAACAAAGATCGTGCATAACCCATAATCCCTGGATAACCACAGTTAAAATGTTTCCTACCAAACTAAGTGAAATCTTTATCATATTATTTGTTTTGTTCTGATAATGAAAGGTTTACCCACGTGATCATTTTGACCCTAGGTGAGAGCTCAGCTTTCTTGGAAGCAGCAGCTTTCAGAATTGCAAGCCAAAGGCCGAACTCCTCTTTAAATGTATTCTAGGCTCTCAGTGATGATTGTCAGGCTAGCTGGGAATCACCTTGTTCTCACAGAAACAAAATACAGAGAAAAGGATGAGGAGAGACAGGAAAGTGATAGCTAATGGCTTTTCTTAAGGCAGTCATTATCCATTGCAGTATGAAGTGCTTACTCAGTGCCCAACCCCACACTGAATGTTTTACGTCTATTGTCTCATTTTGTCCTTGTGAGGTAGTTACTACTCCCATTCCCCATCTTCACAGTAGAGGAAACTGAGGCTTAAATAAAGAGTCCCAGACTCACTCAGCTGGATTCAAACATCAGTCTGACTGCCGAATAGAAAATACTAACCCTTACTCTACAGGACTTTATGGCCTTAAGGTAAGGAGGGGTGTGTGTGTGTGTGTGTGTGTGACAGAGGGAGAGGGAGAAGGTGAGGGAGAGGGAGAGAATGAATGAGAGAATGAGAAAATTGAATACATAGAACACAGAAGGCAACCCTGCTGCTTAACCCACAATTCTCAGGTTTTTCCCTTAGTAAAGATATAGAAGCTCTTCTGTAATGTAGGCCAGAGTGTTCACTAGAGAAATGATGGCATTGTTGGAAACATCAAGATGAGGAAAAAACAAAAATACTCTATTAACTCTTCTAGTTTCCTCAGAGTTGGCAACTTTTTTTGGATTCTAAACAAACCCACAAATAGGCACTCTAATGATGGCCTCGCGGAAGTGGTTTCACAGGGCTCAGGGAAGTGGTCGTCCCTTACATGGATAAAAGGGGCTCTTAAATATCTAAGACTCCGTTTTCAGGCATCATAAGGATTTATTTTAATCAAATCAGTCTTATTTATTCAAACAAATTATAAAGAAATTTGGTTTTTGGTAGAAATTAAACATATCATGAATTTTCCAAAATAACTCAGTTAAGATAAACGTTATCAAGCCAAATAATCTTTTTCATGTCTTTGTGCTAATGGTGTCTGATAAATACATCTACATGAACTTATCAGAAATTGTATTTGACTCAATACAAAGTTGTATGTTTGAAAGGAAGAAGTCATCTTCTTTCAATGTAAAGTTTTCTGAGCCATTTTCTTTCACCAGCAAATGGCTTTCTATATAGATTAAGAATGCACTTGGTACATGTCTCTTTTTGAATTATGGTTTTCTCAGGGTATATGCCCAGTAGTGGGATTGCTGGGTCATATGGTAGTTCTATTTGTAGTTTTTTAAAGAACCTCCATACTGTTATAGTGGTTGTATCAATTTACCTTCCCACCAACGCATATATATGGAATCTAAAAAAAAAAAAAAAATGGTACTGATAAACCTAGTTGCAGGGCAGGAATAAAGAGGTAGACATAGAGAATGGACTTGAGGACATGGGGTGAGAGGGGGAAGCTGGGGCGAAGTGAGAGTAGCATCGACATATATACACTACTGAATGTAAAATAGTTGGCTGGTGGGAAGCAGCAGCATAGCACAGGAAGATCGGCTCAGTGCTCTGTGATGACCTAGAGGGGTGGGATAGGGAGGGTGGGAGGGAGGCTTAAGAGGAAGGTGATACAGGGACATGTGTATGCATATGGCTGATTCGCTTTGTTGTGCAACAGAAACTAACACAGTATTGTGAAGCAATTATACTCCAATAAAGATCTATTTAAAAAAAAAAGAATGCATTTGGCCCCAAATGTCGCTTGGTGGTTGAATGGATAAGCAAAATGTGTTATGTACATACAGTGGAATATTATTCAACCTTAAAAAGGAAGGAAATTCTGGGGCCTCCCTGGTGGCGCAGTGGTTGAGAGTCCGCCTGCCGATGCAGGGGATACGGGTTCGTGCCCCGGTCTGGGAGGATCCCATATGCCGCGGAGCGGCTGGGCCCGTGAGCCATGGCCGCTGGGCCTGCGCATCCGGAGCCTGTGCTCCGCAACGGGAGAGGCCACAACAGTGAGAGGCCCGCATACCGCAAAAAAAAAAAAAAAAAAAAAAAAAGGAAGGAAATTCTGAAACATGCTACAATATGGATGAGCCTTGAGGACATTATATTAACTGAATTAAGTCAGTCACAAAAGGACAAAAGTGTATGATTCCACTTACATGAGATACCTAGAGTAGTCAAATTCATAGAAATGGAAAGTATTTTGGTTGCCAGGGCTAGAGGGCAGGGGGAATGGGGGAGTTGTTGAATGGGTACAGTTTCAGTTTGGGAAGATGAATAAGTTCTGGAGATGGATGGTGGTGATGATTGTACAACAATGCGAGTAAAAATGCCACTGAATTGTACACTTAAAAATGATTGGTAAATTTCATGTTATATATATATTTTAACAAAATAAAGAAAAAAAGAAGAATTCATTTGGGCTTAAAAAAGAGAACTCAATTATAGTGGCTTAAACAGATAGATTTTGTTTTCTTTTGTTTTATATCTCATGTAACAAGACACCTCGGAGGAGACTGGGGCTTGTCGGGCTACCCAGCAATGCTGTCTGGTACCTGGGTCTGTCCTTTGTCTCCCACCTTCCTCAATGGGTAGGCCTTCCTGCCTATGAATGTCACCCGCTGATCACAGGATGGCAGCTGCACCGCGTTTAGCTGTGCAGGTGCAGGCATGGGAAGTTGGATTTAGTCAGATGTTGCAAAGACATTTAACGTAGTGCTCCCTGAATATCCATTATCCATACACTCCTCTGTGTTTCACAGCCCCCCCCCCCATTGCAGTTGCCTGAGACCGTGTGGCTATTTCTGGCCAGTGGACAAGAGTGGAAATGATATGTGTGACTTCCAGGCTAAAGCTGTAAAGTGGCCCTGGGTAGCCCTCTCGTTCTCCTGCAAAGGGATATGATCCAGGAGGTGCAGTTATAGATGATGGAGCCTCCATTAGCCTGGGTTTGTTCCTGAGTGACTGTTGGAAGCACATTCCCTGGTGACCCAGGTACAACTTATAACATTAATGAGAAATTATATTTTTGTTGTGTTAAGCCACTGAGATTTGGGGGTTGTTTGTTGTTGCAGGCTCGTATAGTTATTCTGACTCATATTCCAGCGTGGGCTTTTGCCAGATAAGTTTGATGAAGTGAGCAAAACATGGAGGCTTTCAGGAGTAGGAGAAAGGGTATAAGTTGATGAAGCATGGAATTTTAGTTGGATAAGGGAGGAAGTGAGGATCTAAGGGCAGTGAGGAATAGTTCAAAAGCAGCAGAATTAATGGGATGGCACTTTTTGGTGAGGTAGAGGGAATGTTGAAATTAGAGTAGTCAAGAGATGAGCTGGAAAGTTAGAAGGGGTGGGCTGACTGCAGCTGAGACTATGGAGAAGTTAATGTTATTGATTATGGCAGAATCGTGGGAGTGAACTTACAAGGCAGTGTGGATAATTTGAAGAGAGGATTTCAGAAAATCCAGAAGCTAAGGTATTGGGTAATACCTAATATTTTAATATCTAGTAGATATTAAAATCAGTAAGAATTATGACAAGGTATAGTGTTGCGCAGAGTAGAAGTAAGCTGGGAGCTTAAGTCTCAAAGAAATGAGTTTGTAAATCTGAAACTGTTTCTATTCACCCTCATTCCAGAATGATAGTTTAACTGATTCTAGGTTGACAGGTTTTTTTCTGTTTGTTTATTGCCTTAGCATCTTTAAGATATTAGCCTTCTGGCCTCTTCTGTTGCTTGGGAATATGTAACTTACCAGTTCAATTTTTTTTTATAATTAATAATCGATAATCAATCATTCTTTTTTAAAATTTATTTATTTCATTTTTGGCTGTGTTGGGTCTTCATTTCTGTGCGAGGGCTTTCTCTAGTTGTGGCAAGTGGGGGCCACTCTTCATCGCGGCGCACGGGCCTCTCACTATCGCAGCCTCTCTTGTTGCGGAGCACAGGCTCCAGACGCGCAGGCTCAGTCGTTGTGGCTCACGGGACTAGTTGCTCTGCGGCATGTGGGATCTTCCCAGACCAGGGCTCGAAACCGTGTCCCCTGCATTAGCAGGCAGATTCTCAACCACTGCACCACCAGGGAAGCCCCCACCAGTTCAATTTTTAAATTAAAAAAAATTTTTTTTTGGAGATCACCTTTTTCTTTGTGATTAGTTTTCTTTTATTTTTTTATGTTTTATTTATCGCTTTAATACTAGCGCCTAACAAGTGCCTGGCATAAAGAAGATGCCATTAGTGGCTTTGGGGATTCCTGTTTCCTCCTTTTCTTGGGGACTTAAGGAGTTGGAGAGGGGTGCATAGTCCCTAGTGCCATCTGCTCACACTGACACCCATGGCGATGGCAGTCACTTGGACTGGGCTTTGAACATCAGCCAGGCAGGGTGCTGCAGAGGTGTCCCTAGGTCCCAGCTGTATGACTCCTTCAGATCTGGAGGGCCCCTCTGTGACTTCCCCGCTTCTCTTGGGGATACAGAAATCATTTGGCTGCTCTCATGCATGAGAGGGCACAGCAACTCTTCAAGGCTGCCCATCTGCCCAGGTGCTTGCTGAGACTCTCCTTACTGGCCTCTCTCTCTTTTTTTAACATCTTTATTGGAGTATAATTGCTTTACAGTGGTGTGTTAGTGTCTGCTTTATAACAAAGTGAGTCAGCTATACATATACATATATCCCCATATCTCCTCCCTCTTGCGTCTCCCTCCCACCCTCCCTACCCCACCCCTCTAGGTGGTCACAAAGCACCAAGCTGATCTCCCTGTGCTATGTGGCTGCTTCCCACTAGCTATCTATTTTACATTTGGTAGCGTATATATGTCCATGCCAATCTCTCACTTCATCCCAGCTTACACTTCCCCCTCCCCTTGTCCTCAAGTCCATTCTCTACGTCTGCGTCTTTATTCTGTCCTGCCCCTAGGTTTGTCAGAACCATTTTTTTTTATTCCATATATATGTGTTAGCATACGATATTTATTTTTCTCTTTCTGACTTACTTCACTCTGTATGACGTACTCTAGGTCCATCCACCTCACTACAAATAACTCAGTTTCCTTTCTTTTTATGGCTGAGTAATATTCCATTGTATATTTGTGCCACATCTTCTTTATCCATTCATCTGTCGATGGACACTTAGGTGGCTTCCATGTCCTGGCTATTGTAAATAGAGCTGCAATGAACATTGTGGTACATGACTCTTTTTGAATCATGGTTTTCACAGGGTATACGCCCGGTAGTGGGATTGCTGGGTCGTATGGTAGTTCTATTTTTTTTTTTTTTTTTTTAAGGAACCTCCATACTGTTGTCCATAGTGGCTGTATCAATTTACATTCCCACCAACATTGCAAGAGGGTTCCCTTTTCTCCACACCCTCTCCTGCATGCATAGTTCGTAGATTTTTTGATGATGGCCATTCTGACTGGTGTGAGGTGATACCTCATTGTAGTTTTGATTTGCATTTCTCTAATGATTAGTGATGTTGAGTATCCTTTCATGTGTTTGTTGGCAATCTGTATATCTTCTTTGGAGAAATGTCTGTTTAGGTCTTCTGCCCAATTTTGGATTGGGTTGTTTGTTTTTTTGATATTGAGCTGCATGAGCTGCTTGTTAATTTTGGAGATTAATCCTTTGTCAGTTGCTTCATTTGCAAAGATTTTCTCCCATTCTGAGGGATGTCTTTTCATCTTGCTTATGTTTTCCTTTGCTGTGCAAAAGCTTTGAAGTTTCATTAGGTCCCATTTGTTTATTTTTGTTTTTATTTCCATTTCTGTAGGAGGTGGGTCAAAAAGGATCTTGCTGTGATTTATGTCATAGAGTGTTCTGCCTATGTTTTCCTCTAAGAGTTTGATAGTGTCTGGGCTTACATTTAGTTCTTTAATCCATTTTGAGTTTATTTTTGTGTATGGTGTTAGGGAGTGTTCTAATTTCATTCTTTTACATGTAGCTGTCCAATTTTCCCAGCACCACTTACTGAAGAGTCTGTCTTTTCTCCATTGTATATTCTTGCCTCCTTTATTGAAAATAAAGTGACCATGTGTGCGTGGATTTATCTCTGGGCTTTCTATCCTGTTCCATTGATCTATATTTCTGTTTTTGTTCCAGTACCATACTGTCTTGATGTAGATTTGTAGTACAGTCTGAAGTTCAGGAGCCTGATTCCTCCAGCTCTGTTTTTCTTTCTCAAGATTGCTTTGGCTATTCAGGGTCTTTTGTGTTTCCATACAAATTGTGAAATTTTTTGTTCTAGTTCCGTGAAAAATGCCATTGGTAGTTTGACAGGGATTGCATTGAATCTGTAGATTGCTTTGGGCAGTATAGTCATTTTCACAATGTTGATTCTTCCAATCCAAGAACATGGTATATCTCTCCATCTGTTTGTATCATCTTTACTTTCTTTCATCAGTGTCTTCTAGTTTTCTGCATACAGGTCTTTTGTCTCCTTAGGTAGGTTTATTCCTAAGTATTTTATTCTTTTTGTTGCAATGGTAAAAGGGAGTGTTTCCTTAATTTCTCTTTCAGATTTTTCATCATTAGTGTATAAGAATGCAAGAGATTTCTGTGCATTAATTTTGTATCCCGCTACTTTACAAAATTCATTGATTAGCTCTAGCAGTTTTCTCGTGGAATCTTTAGGATTCTTTATGTATAGTATCATGTCATCTGCAAACAGTGATAGCTTTACTTCTTCTTTTCCGATTTGGATTCCTTTTATTTCTTTTCTTCTCTGATTGCTGTGGCTGAAACTTCCAAAACTATGTTGAATAATAGTGGTGAGAGTGGACAAGCTTGTCTTGTTCCTGATCTCAGCGAAAATGGTTTCAGTTTTTCACCATTGAGAACGATGTTGGCTGTGTGTTTGTCATATATGGCCTTTATTATGTTGAAGTAAGTTCCTTCTATGCCTACTTTCTGGAGGGTTTTTATCATAAATGGGTGTTGAATTTTGTCGAAAGCTTTTTCTGCATCTATTTAGATGATCATATGGTTTTTCTTCTTCAGTTTGTTAAAATGGTGTGCCACATTGATTGATTTGTGTATATTGAAGAATCATTGCATTCCTGGGTTAAATCCCACTTGATCATGGTGTATGATTCTTTTAATGTGCTATTGGATTCTGTTTGCTATTATTTTGTTGAGGATTATTGCATCTATGTTCATCAGTGATATTGGCCTGTAGTTTTCTTTTTTTTGTGACATCTTTGTCTGGTTCTGGTATCAGGGTGATGGTGGCCTTGCAGAAAGAGTTTGGGAGTATTTCTACCTCTGCTATATTTTGGAAGAATTTGAGAGGGATAGGTGTTAGCTCTTCTCTAAATGTTTGATAGAATTCGCCTGTGAAGCCATCTGGTTCTGGGCTTTTGTTTGTTGGAAGATTTTTAATCACAGTCTCAATTTCAGTGCTTGTGATTGGTCTATTCATATTTTCTGTTTCTTCCTGATTCAGTCTTGGCAGGTTGTGCATTTCTAAAAATTTGTCCATTTCTTCCAGGTTGTCCATTTTATTGGCATAGAGTTGCTTGTAGTAATCTCTCATGATCTTTTGTATTTCTGCAGTGTCAGTTGTTACTTCTCCTTTTTCATTTCTCATTCTATTGATTTGAGTCTTCTCCCTTCTTTTCTTGATGAGTCTGGCTGATGGTTTATCAATTTTGTTTATCTTCTCAAAGAACCAGCTTTTAGTTCTATTGATCTTTGCTATCGTTTCCTTCATTTCTTTTTCATTTACTTCTGATCTGATATTATGATTTCTTTCCTTCTGCTAACTTTGGGGTTTGTCTGTTCTTCTTTCTCTAATTGCTTTAGGTGTAAGGTTAGGTTGTTTATTTGAGATTTTTCTTGTTTCTTGAGGTAGGATTGTATTGCTATAAACTTCCGTCTTAGAACTGCTTTTGCTACATCCCATAGGTTTTGGGTTGTTGTGTTTTCATTGTCATTTGTTTCTAGGTATTTTTTGATTTCCTCTTTGATTTCTTCAGTGATCTCTTGGTTATTTAGTAGTGTATTGTTTAGCCTCCATGTGTTAGTATTTTTTTTACAGATTTTTTCCCTGTAATTGATATCTAGTCTCATAGCATTGTGGTCTGAAAAGATACTTGATACGATTTAATTTTCTTAAATTTACCAAGGCTTGATTTGTGACCCAAGATATGATCTATCCTGGAGAATGTTCCATGAGCACTTGAGAAGAAAGTGTAATCCGTTTTTGGATGGAATGTCCTATCAGTATCAATTAAGTCCATTGTGATTCGTTTTTAATATTTTCTCTTTGTCTTTCTTCTGGCATTTTTCACTATGGTATACCTAAGGATAGATTTGTTTTTATTTACTTTTTTTGGAGCTCTGTATGCATCTTCAATGTAAGGATTTCCTTATAGCTTAAATTCTGGAAACGTATTTATTATTTCTTCAAAGATTAGTGCCCCCTTCCCCATTCTTTCTCTTCTCTTTCAAAATGCTTATTACTATGTTGGATCTTCTCATTTTATACTTTAGGTTTCTTAACTCCTCATTTTCCTTCTCTTTATCATTCTAGACTGCTTTTAAGTTTTTTCCCATGGATATATATTCTAATTCTCCCTCTTGCATTGAGTGTTAATCAAATTTTTAAAAAATATCTTTATTGGAGTATAATTGCTTTACAATGGTGTGTTAATTTCTGCTGTATAAAAAAGAGAACCAGCTATATCTATACACATATCCCCATATCCCCTCCGTCTTGTGTCTCCCTCCCACCCTCCCTATCCCACCCCTCTAGGGGGACAGAGAGCACAGAACTGATCTCCCTGTGCTGTGCAGCTGCTTAATTTGAAAACTTTTATTTGATTCCTTGAAAAATCTGTATGCCCCTCCCAACCCCTGGCTCCCAGATTGCCCCGTTTTTTAAAATGTTGATTTCCCCTTTTATCTTTGTACTACAGATTGTTCTATTACAAGCCTGGTCTAACTATGATCTGTGAGCCAAATCTGACCCATGGCCTATATTTGCATGCCCAATGAACTAAGAATGATTTTTAATTTTTTAAAGGGTTCTTACAAAAATAAAAGGATGTTTGACAGAGATCATATGTAGCCTGCAAAGCCTAAACTGTTTACTTATCTTTTTTCTTTCTTTTCTTTTTTTTTTTTTTACAGAAAATGTTTGTCAGTCTCTGTTCTATTACCACCACTTCTTGGTTTGGTAATCCCTCTGTTTTCTGCATATGCCCGTTCTGTCTTATAAGTGTGTGTGTGTGTGTGTGTGTGTTTTGTCTTTTTTTTTTTTTTGGTATGCGGGCCTCGCACTGTTGTGGCCTCTCCCGTTGCGGAGCACAGGCTCCGGACGCGCAGGCTCAGCGGCCATGGCTTACGGGCCCAGCCGCTCCGCGGAATGTGGGATCTTCCCCGGACTGGGGCACGAACTCGTGTCCCCTGCATCGGCAGGCGGACTCTCAACCACTGCGCCACCAGGGAAGCCCTGTTTTGTCATTTTTTATTGTGAATTCATCTTTAATGTGGGTTGTGAAAAGTTGATCCACACAAGACAGGAAATGTATTATAATTTTTTTCCTGATAACATGGGTTTTTTTGTATACAGTCTGGTAACCACTGCCACTATCAATACATAGAACATTTCCATCACCTCAAGACATTCTTTTATTCCCTTTCACAATCAATTCCCCAGCCCCAGACCCTAGCAGTTACTGATCTGCTTTCTCCTGTTAGAGTTTAGGCTTCTCTGGGTTTTCATGTAATGTAGTTATAGAGTGAGTGCTGTTCTGTGTCTGGCTTCTTTCACTCAGCATAATGATTTTCTGATATTCACCCATGTTGTTGTGTTTATCAGTAGATTTTCCTTTTCATTGCTGAGTACTATTTTAACATATGAATATATTATAACTTGTTTATCCATTCATCTGCTGATGGGCATTTGTGTTTGTAAATTTTGGCTATTGAGAATAAAGCTGCTATGAGAATTCAAGTGCAAAACATATTTTTCTCGGATAAAGTACCTAGGAATGAGGAACTGTGGTTTTAGTAGTAAGAAATATTTATCCTTCCTATGTCAATTACCCTGGAAAAATGAAAAATACAAACATTTCTTAGTCATATTTCATAATAAAATTTATCAGCACACCTGTTGTAAGATAGTTGAACTCATACATTTTCCACCTCTGAAGAGTCACACACTCTCATACATTCAACATATTCCAAGATAATGCTTACTAACATGTAGGAAGATACTGTTCCTTACAAACTTCAATATATTATGAATAAAATGCATTCATATTATATATGAACAAAGAAGTCTTATTGAGAACTCTGTTGTGATTTTCTCTTTAGAGCAAAGGTAAGAGTTACAAAATCTCTAATTTTAAAAGAGGATGATTTCAATTAGTCCATCTTCAAGGAAATATATTTATAAACTGCCTACATGCTTCTTACACTAGTTATGTCTGCTTTAATTAAGGAAGGAAAATGTTCCTCATTTCCCAAGTGAGAAACATTTCCTAAAATCACAACATTCCCAGGGCTGTTCTTAGTCTAAACCTCCATATAGAAATGTCTGGAATAGAAATTTTTAAATATCAGAATCCAAGTGTGTAAGCTTTCACATTCAAAAGTGCAGAGAATCTCAACATCAACAAACTATATTTCTATAAAAATCAAAATTACAACTTACATATCCCTTATTTAAATAGCAGTGATGTCACCTTAGGGTTAACTGTAGGTAATCAATCACTGGATTGTAATACATGCAGAGGTTAAGAAAATTTCAAATGTTCCTAAATATCATTATAAAAATGAATATTTTACATTATGTAAAATTATGATTATTATGGTCTCTAGAGAAAGATATATAAAAGTATGAAAAAATAAACTTCAGTAATGACAAAGTAAAATTTTTACCTTCATTTCCAGTTGCTTTCTAAAATTACTAGTTAGTCTCAACCTCATTGAATTAATGAAAATAAAATGTATCCCATGACAGATTTTTTGTGGCAGAACCTAGTCCTTTAAAAAACATATGAAACGGGCTTCCCTGGTGGCACAGTGGTTGAGAATCTGCCTGCCAATGCAGGGGACACGGGTTCGAGCCCTGGTCTGGGAAGATCCCACATGCCGCGGAGCAACTAGCCCCGTGAGCCACAATTACTAAGCCTGCGCGTCTGGAGCCTGTGCTCCGCAACAAGAGAGGCCGCGATAGTGAGAGGCCCGCGCACCGCGATGAGGAGTGGCCCCCACTTGCCACAACTAGAGAAAGCCCTCGCACAGAAACGAAGAGCCAACACAGCCATAAATAAATAAATAAATAAGTAAGTAAGTAAGTAAGTAAGTAAGTAAGTAAGTAAAGTAAGTAAGTAAGTAAGTAAGTAAGTAAGTAAGAAAAAACATATGAGAAGTTTCCGGGTACAAATTATAATATATTATAACATTTAGATCCCCTCAACCAATTCTTGGAAACTCAACGTCATTGTTTGTAAACTAGTCATATAAAATGATTCTAAAAGTATAAATGAGTTTACATCGACCAGTTGACTCTGACAAGTTGCCATCCCACCACCGACCACAGATAGCATCCGACAGAAGCTTGTGGTGCTTAAAACACATTTCACCACCTGCCAAGGAGGCAGACTCCACGGTGGAGAAGACTGGAGCTGTAAGACACAGGTGACTAAGTGCCACACAGTGGCAGTGGTGCTGGCCAGTGGAGCAGGGGTACGCATTGTGTATCCCCAAGAAGGCTGCTCTGCCTGCATCAATGCACCCTTGTATGGCACAGTACTTCCAGAATTTTAGCTGTGGAGTTCTCTGAGGGTGAATGCGTGTACTGCCATCAGGCAGTTAGAGGTAAAGACATCAAGATGTTTTCAAGATGTTTTCAATCCTGGATCCTGGAGTGAAGAGGCTAAACTTTGTACCCCAATTGTACAGCAGGTTAAATTCTACATACCATCCTCTCCGGAGCTGCTGCCACAACTTCTCCTTGTGGGTGAAGAGTCATCACAGTGCTTTTTCACAGGGGGAATGTAAGAAGAAATTACAGCAAGCCTGGGCACAGCTCCGCACAAAGTGAAACACCTCCTCCTTGGAGGGAGAGTCAAGGTCATCAAAAAAGATACCCCCAATACCCCTCCACTCCCCACGATGGGCTATAAAAAAGTCATCATCACATCATTTTTAAAATTTTGGGTAGAGATCTGCACCATGTTCGTCACAAGCCTCCTTTAGAGTCCCATGAAAATGGACCGCATCCTCTTGGTTCAAGTATGTTGGAGTAAGGTCACATCCACCACCAAACCACCACTGCTTGTTACCTACCAGATCAAGACATGTGATTCTGTTGTGGACTTTGAGATGCCAAGGAAATGTATTATAATTCTGATGTCTGGGTATGGGGCATACTGGAGTCTCAGTAACAGGAAACACACTAGGAAAGAGTGAGCTGGGACTGGGCTAAGGTTTGGGATTCGAGGGAGAGACATGGCCATGGAGGTTGGCTCTCAGCAGGCTGTGGGAATGTCCAGGGTTTCTGATGAGTCCAGGGTTCTCAGCTAAATCCTCAAGGTTGGTCTGTAGAGCACACAGTCAAGGCACTGGCATCTGGACTGGCCAGAATGGCAGTTAACTGAGTGTTCAGTAGCCAACCAGGGGTCCAACACCTCTGGGGAGATCTGACAAAATGTAGCAGCACCTCTGCCAACTACTGTGTCCTCTGGTTCTAGCACCAAGTAGGTGCTCATTAACAATCTGTTGTGTGAACAGATGGGGAAGGAAATGAAAATAAAGTTCATATTTTGGGGACTGATAAGTACCAGGCAGGAATCTGCTTCCAACCTTTGCCCTAGACTCCTAACCAAACAGGAAGAATCTGGAGAGATACCTCTAGTGGTGGTTTTGTAGATTCCTTTGGGATTTCTACATAAACAATCATATCATCTGCAAATAGGAGCACTTTTGCCTTTTTCTTTCTGATCTTTATGCCTTCTACTTCATTTTCTTGACTTAGTGCAATGGCTCAAGCCTCCAGTATATTGTTGAATAAAAGCGATAAAAGCAGACATCATTGCCTTGTTCCTGGTCTTAGGGAGAAATAATTCAGTGTTTCACCATTAAGTATGAAGTTAACTGTAGATTTTTTGCAGATGTTCTTTATTTCTAGAAATTAATAATTGAATTTAGAGGCTTGATCAGATTGAGGTGTAATTTTTTTGGTGTGGGGCAAGACTACAAAGGTGTAATTTTATCAAGGGACGTGTAATATCTGTTTGTATCTTTTTGTGATATTAGCAGCCATTGACGATTGTTGCTTATAGCAATTATTAAATTATAGGTTACAAATGGTTATATTCTAATTTTGTTAATTTCTTCTTCATTTATTAACTGGGATACTACTATGGAGAAAATTTTCCTTCATAAACCTTCTGGTTAACCTGCTACACAGTTCCTATAGGAAGGACAGAGAAATGCTTGATTGTTTTCTTTCATTTATCCATTTTCAGAATAGTGAATTGGTTCCATAGCATCTTCCAAAGGTGTTTTTAAAACATAAGCTATGAATTCACTATGTGTTTCAGTCTATTTAGTCATTCTTATTGATGATAAATAATTGTGTACTTTTGTAAGTTCTTTTAGAATTTGGTATTTATCACTTTCCCTCTAGGTTTGTAGTTAGGTCTTCATTCTTTGTATAATCCTTGTCTTCTGCTAAGATCTGACAATATAAATACACTCTTGCTTGCATGATTAAGGACAAAAGGAAGATGTATTGAAAGACTTAATTTCTAATATCTGTGAATAAAGAATGGAACTGTTTGCCTCTGAATCACACTTTAGCTATATGGCAGCATATTCTAAGAAACCTTGGAATTTTGTGGATAAAGCCATAAAATCAAACTTTTCTTTGACTGGAACCTACAGAACAAGCTTTTGGTGTCAAGGCTCTTATGTTAAAGGTGATATATGTCAGAATAGAAGTCATAATTTTAAATTTCTTGGAAAAAAATCAAGCATTGGAGAACCCTATATATTCCTGTATAACTACAGAGGAAAAAGTCTTTCTGACACATACTGTGTATTTTTGCTGTAATGTTAACTTCATGTGGTTTAGCTGTTTGCCTTGAGGCATGTGTACATAACCTTCTGAACACCCATTTAGCTCATAATATGCCAGTTTCCTAACAATTATTATTGTTCTAAAGTATAACATTTCACTGTTCAACATCAAATACGTACACAAAGGGAATTAAAATTTATGGAGTTTCCTGAGCTTACACAGTGTCTCTACATAGTAAGTGTCGAAAATGGTTTCTTTTCTATTAGCTTTATTTTAATTTTTCCCGTGATTATAAAAATAATATTGTAAACATTTAACAAAATAGGGATCACCATAATCCTGCCCACAAAGTAATACATTAAATTGCATACCTAGATGAAGATCTAAGTGTAGATACTCACAAAGATCTTGAAGGAGATTTACATTTACTTTACCAAAAAATACAGGGAAGTTATTTCTGACAAAACATAGGTGATTTAAAAAAAAAAAACTTTCACAAGTTTTGAACAGTTTGTATTTTGGCAATGAGTGTATAATGTATGTGTATACATAATATACATATATGTGTGTATACATACATGCATGTGTATATGGGGGGCAGAGGAAGTGGGGGGAAAGGAGGAGAGGTGTACATATGCAGAGAAAATTTCTGAAATGAATGTCACCAACATGATTTAACAATTAGAGATAACATTTTTAAGGGAGATTTGTTGTTAGCGCCTAATGTCTGTCACAGTACATACTAGCCAAACAGAAAATGTGTGTTCTATCAGTTTGTGTTGGTTTAAGTTTCATGAATTTAAGAACTTTTGATTAAAATATATTCACTACGATATATAAAATAAATAACCAACAAGGACCTACTGTATAGAAATTATAAAACAGTTTTTTGTGGTTATCCAGCAATGGAAATGAAACAGAACCCTAGGTAGAGAATCTAAATTCCTGTATTATGTGAATAATTCCTATGAAAAAGGGGTTTCCTTTTATTTTTCTTTGTTTCCTTTTAAGATTAGACATGTGTTTCTTTAGTTTCTGTCCAATCTCTTTACTAAAATTACCAGATTGCTCGTAGAAATCATTTCATCCCTCACTGAATTATTCTCCAACATAACTACTTCTTCAGTGGTGCATAAGGGTGTTTTAATGCTAGTAAGACAAGAAGGATATTTAGTACTGCCTTTCCTCAACCGTTCTTGGTTTCCTTGGCTTTCTAGGATGTGGAGAGCATCTTGTGCGCACCATACTGGCTAGAGAATGTTCACACGCTTTACAAGCTGAAGATGCCCACCAAGCTCTGCTGGAAACTATGCAAAACAAGTTTATCAGTAAGTATAACATTAAGAAAATTACTTCCTTGTAAATAGAAGTTGTTCCTCTGAGCTGTAAGCTTCATGAGTCAGGTGCCACGTTTGTATTGCTAGACCTAGGTCCAGGGTTTAGCATGGACTTAGACCCTAAATTAACATTGGCTGTGAAAAGAAATTCCATCAAAATAGCTACTACTGCATGAAATTTTCCACATAGCCAATGTAATGCCCAAGTTGTGAGACACTGTCCAGGATTAGAGTCATACACAGTAGAATAAAATTCTACTAAAACAAAATTCAAGGGGCAACCTCATTTAAAAGTTTTTCTGTAATACAATTTGACTCTTTTTTTAAACAAGTTAGTGTTGTATTCATGAATCCAGTGCTGCCACACACACTTGTCTAGGGTTGAGTTGAAATCTGGCCTGGCTTCATTTGCCAAACCCATATAACCTGATGTGAGGCTGCATCTGGTTGGAGGAAGGGATGGCTTTTTCTAATCTGCAGGAAGATTTTGTGTAGCCTCGCAATGGCCCTGTAGATAACTGTTACTGTGGATTAAAACTATTTGACTCGGGTTTTTCCCATCATTTAACATTGAGCTTACCACTATGGAAAGGCTTGTGAAGTTGTATAAAAAATATAAAATGTAGTTAAAAATAAGGGGGACTTCCCTGGCGGTCCAGTGGTTAAGACTCCACGCTCCCAAGGCAGGTAGCACGGGTTCGATCCCTGTTTGGGGAACTAAGATCCCACATGCCACACAGCATGGCCAAAAAATAAAATAAATGAATGAATGAATAAATAAATAAAATTGAATTAAAAAAAAAAGACGCCTCCGCTAACTCCTCCCAGCAACCCTATCCCATAAAAAACAAAAAAACAAACCCCAAAAAAACAAGTTAGGGTAATAAGCCATGAACACATAAATGAGGGGAAGAGTATCACAGGGTTAATCTGGGGGGTGTCTCCACGTAGAGAATCAAGACAGGATAATATAAGGTGCTAATTATGTGGTGAGGACAACACAGACGAAAGCGTAGGAAGAAATCACCCGAAAAGGATTCATGGATGAAGAACTCCTAGAACTGGCCCCAGGAAGCCGGGAAAGGTGGGGAAGAAAGGAGTGTGAGCACAGACATGACAGTGGGGTTAGGCGTGGTGAGGGCTCGACACCTGCATGACTCTTACCTGGAGGGAAGTGTTCCTGATGTGCAGCGGGGCTGGATCGGCCAGGTGAGGCCAGGTCCCGAGGGCCTTAAAATCTCCGTGTAGGAGTTCATGTTCGATCTGATAGAAAGGAGAGAACCCTTATGTATTCTTAAGTTGATCAATAAAATGTTTTAGGGGAGGGTTTATAAAGTAGATCTCAGGTTGTCCAAGACCATCTCTATAGGAGACCGACCTTAGGGGCTGGGAATGGTCCAGGCCATGGAGAGGAAATGGTGACTTTGAGGGAGGGGTCCATGGAGAAAGTAGAAATATTGATAGATTTTGCTGCTAGGAGAGTATGTAGCCCTCTGGGTCCAGTCAGGAGGTAGAAACCATACATTAGGTTAATCAGGAGGAGTTTAATATAAGGAATTGTTAACTATGATGAAAGAGTGGAGGCTGTAAGGAAACTGTCTGTGGTGCCCTAGATCTGAGAGTGTCCAGGGAAGGACATGCTTGGGAGGGGCTCAGACCTTATTGGAGAAGGTGTGGTTCAGCAGGTAGCAGAGAAGTTCACTGGTTTGGCCTGTCTGGGACTGGTCTGGAGTTGCTGGGCAAACAATAGGCCACCCTCTGGAGTGCAGTGTAGATGGGGAACAGATAATCAGCACCTGGTGGCTGGGTATGCCGTGGGAGCCCAGCATCAAGGGGGCATGCAGAGGACACAGGACTGCAGGACACACAGGCCACAGGGCCCCTGCAGAGGGGGCGACTGCTCAGTGTGTGACCACCTGGGCCACAAGGGCTGTGTGCAGGCTGTGCAGGGCCCGGCCCAGGGAGTCCTGATGGGCACCTCTGTGTAACCACTGGGGACCTCTGGTTTCTATGTCGACAGGGCCCAGCCTGCCAGGTCACAGCAGGGCTGCGTCCTGGGCCTGTGTCTGGGGCACACTTTACCAGATGTCCCACACCTACATTGACTCTTCTCCCCAGCCCATGGTGGACAGTTCAGGAAGGGTGCCTATTGTAACTCTTTTAATGTTCTCTAACTTGGTTTAATGCCTGACTCCTTGCCCTCATTCTGTTAGTCCTCTCCATGTAAGCCTGGTCTCTTTTTACATGGCACTTTATATTTGTTTTGCTGCCATTTCATCTTCATTGGGTGGCATCTGGATTCCAGGGACTTTCTGTGTCACTGTGGAGGGACCATCTGGCTCATGGCCGCCCTCTTCCCTCTGTTGGCTTGTGCTGGGATGGGGCTCACCCTCCACCTCCCCATGGGTCACTGGCCTCTCTCCCTGATGAATTCACTATGGTGTCTGTGGTCTTGTTGTAACCTCTGGCTTCTGTGGTACACATAGCATCCACTGACAGCAGATGCTAGTGGTAATGGGGTCAGGTGGTCTGAAAACATAGAATGATAAGGGGATTGTCAAGTTCGCTTGGCCCAAGCATATCAGGCTACTTTTCCACTCTATTCCTAGAGAGCCTTACCGGCCTGAAGGTGGCATGGCAATGGGCAACATCCCTACCTGGCTTCCTATTCCTTTAAGCCTCATCTGTTCTTGGATCCTCTGAATCTAGGGCTTTGTCACTGGCTCCTCTTTTTCTTCCACCCTCACCAGCTTGGGAAGAGGAACAGAAACCCATACCAGGAACCAATGCTTTTCTTCTAGTTTTCCCAAAAATGTCAAGGTGTCCAGTCACACCCCTACTCCAGCCCTACCTTTAGGATACTGGTGGGGACCTGGCTAAGCAAGGGTTGCCCCAGACTATTTGCCAAAATTTAGGCTTTACCTGTTTAAAACACTTTTCATCTCAAAGCTGTCTCTACTTAGAATTTATGAAAATCCACTCAAGGATAAAACATAAGTTTTATAATATAAGCATGCAACTGATGGGATAGATGGGGCATTCCAGGGATGGGAATAAAACTGAATTACTGGACTTCCCTGGTGGCGCAGTGGTTAAGAATCTGCCTGCCAATGCAGGGGACACAGGTTTGAGCCCTGGTCCGGGAAGATCCCACATGCTGCAGAGCAACTAAGCCCGTGCACCACAACTACTGAGCCTGTGCTCTAGAGCCCGCAAGCCACAACTGCTGAAGCCCATGCCCCTAGAGCCTGTGCTCCTCAACAAGAGAAGCCACTACAATGAGAAGCCTGCACACCACAACAAAGAGTAGGCCCCGCTTGCCACAACTAGAGAAAGCCCGCGTGCAGCAGCAAAGACCCAATGCATCCAAAAATTAAAAATATAAATAAATACATAAATGTATTTAAAAAAACTGAATTACTTCCTCAAATTTATAAGCATTGTTGCTTAGGCCTTTAATATGTATCATGCCCTCTTAGGAAAGATTTTTAGGGTAGAGAGAGAAAGAAAAACAGATTATAGGCAAGAAACAACTGGATTTATCTGAAGGAAGAACAGAGTGAATAACTAGAAAAAAATTTCAGTATGAAGAGATTTTATACAGGTGCTTTCTTCCAGTTATTTGACCTGAGGTCATGAAAACATAAATAACGGTATGAACTACATGCATGCTGGTAAGAATCACCTGATGGCAAATTGTGAGCTGAGGAATGCGTTAGGAATGGACTTTGAGGTCTGCCTTTGGTGATTTTTCAGAAAAAGGTTGATGATGTTCATGTTACTACATCTTCAAATATATCAGAATCAGACTTGGGTCTCCTTGGACTTTTGTTTTAACAATTACCATCGTGGAATGCTGTTTTGCTGTTTTTAAGGGAAACCCAATTCTTGGCCTGAACAGCCTGTGTAATTTATGTAATTTGCTATTAGTTGCCCACCTATACCAGTTTTCGCCAGAGGTGAAAACTCAACGCTCAGGAGAAGTTCACTTCCTGGGAACCCTGCGATGGTGTGTGATAACGGCACATGGTAATTTTCTCCTTGTTGAGAGTGACCTGAACTCTTTACTGTGTCTGAAACCACAGATTCACTAGCTAGTTGTGCATCTCCAGATTTGGGTCCATGCTGAGGAGTTCCTGAGCTCCACTCCTTTCTCTTCTGATGCTTTGTTGTCCTCTTTGTATAACTCTTGAAACTCCTCAGAGAGTTGGGCTGTAGTACTTCATTTTTCCACTGGATCCCATGACCTAATGCATGTTGAACACTCATCTTAAAAATTCCAGGGCTTCCCTGGTGGTGCAGTGGTTGGGAGTCCGCCTGCCGATGCAGGGGACACGGGTTCGTGCCCCGGTCCGGGAAGATCCCACATGCTGCGGAGTGGCTGGGCCTGTGAGCCATGACTGCTGAGCCTGTGCATCCGGAGCCTGTGCTCCGCAACGGGAGAGGCCACAACAGTGAGAGGCCAGCGTACCGCAAAAATAATAATAATAATAATAATAATAATAATAATAATAATAATTCCAGACTCTTGGAAAGGAATCAGAAATTTCAGAGCTCATCAACCCTGCTCACTAAATCGTTGAAGAAACTTATTTTGCAATAGTTCAGTGACTTGTCCAAAGTCACCTGGTTAGTCAGTGAGTGTTCATTCCGCAAGGTCACACTGCCCGCCCCCCTTTTTAAGCAAAATAAAATGTGGAATACAGAAAAACAGTGTTCTGGGAGTTAAGACAGCTGGGTTCCACTCTTAACTCTGTGTCTGACTCACTGAATCTATCAAGTTACTTAAGTTCTGTTTTGTTTTCTTAGAAAAGAAAAAGTTAGACAAGAGACAGTTTCTAAATTTCTCCACCATGCTAAATTTTATGAATTCTTTACCGTATTACACCTGTAAATATGTGGTTCTTTTTAATCAGGTGATTTGGGATTGGAAAATCAAAAATTTCTGGGACCACTTGGGAACTATCAAGAAGCATGGATGATATTTACAAAATGGTTAGAATGAAATAAATTGAATTTACTAGGGACCTGGATGAGAAGCAACGTCTGGTTCTTTCATGTTTTAAAAGTGATGAAATTAGTTGTTGGTTTTAGGACAAGCCTCTTTGTTCTCAGTTTCCTCGTGTATAAAACGAGGGGGCCTAACTCGATGGTCCTCAAAGTCCTTTCTAGCTCCAAAATTCTATTTGGTCCCTGGTTTGTGAAAGTACAGTTGTAAAGCAATTTAGTCCTTAGTTGAAAGTATAAATTAAAGCTATTAAAGATGGATAGCAAGTTTCTATTGAGGTGATTTGGTCGAAATCCTTTCTGGTGATGGCTGTGTTAAGCTAGCCACCACTTCCTTGGTTTTGTGGAAAGGCATCACGATACTCTTCCTTTCTTGCTTCCTTTGTTTTTTCTTAAAAAAAAAAAGATTTGCATAAATAATATATCTAGAGATTCTCACTGCAGTATATACTTAGAAACACTTTATATAATAATCAGGACAGACTTATTCCAAGACTCCGGTGGTTCTTCAGTCACAGTTCTGGTTTTCTTGCCCAGGCACTGGTTCCTGTGGAGGTTTCTGCTCATGAGGCTCTGCTCTGGTGCTGTGATTCTCTGTATATGACTGTCTGCCTCTCCAATTGTAGGGGAAGTTGTTTACCTTGTGATCTCACTTTTCTGACGGATCTAAGAAGAGTTGTTGATTTTTCAGTTTGTTCAGCTTTTTACTTGTTAGGATAGAGCGGTGACCTCTGAAGTAGTCATTACATGCTGGACCAGAAACCAGAAGTCTCCTCCACAGTCTTTTTCCAATGGTTATTATCACATTAAAATTTTTTTTCTATAATCAAGGATTAAAAAAAGTGGTTTCCAGTTTTAATTTGTCTTTTTCTGATGAGTAAATTTTCAAATATAACTTGGCCTTTTATATTAATCTGTGAATTATCTGCTAATAGTTTTAGACCATTTTTCTGTTGTACTGTTTGGGTGATTTTCTTTTAATTGACATTTAACTTTTATTAATGGCAAAATTACCTTAAATAAAATATTCTAAAATGACACAGCAATAACCATTTGTACAGAATTTTTAAAAAACCCTGTCTTCTTGAGTGGTGTTATATTTGATATCTGTGACCTTCTGCAATAATGAGGGATTTTTTAAAAAGTAATTTTACACTGTGATTAAATAATTTGTTTTTATGTATTTTTTCTAAAGTAGTCAGCAACTTATTAAAATAAAGATTTTTCCAGTTTTTTTTGTAGTTTGAAACAAACTCTGAAATTATCTTAAATGTAGGGTTCTTTTAAAAATCTATTTTTGATAAATGAGGCTTTGATGTGATAGAGTAAAATTGAAAGACATTTTGAAGATTAAAATGTTTTTGTTTCCACTTGTATTACCATTATGCCAAGATCCAGAGCTTTGGTTTGACTTAATGTAGGAAGCATAAAACAGAATAACCGATTTGTGCATTTAAAAAAAAAAAAAACCCACTGTTCATGTAACGTACAAAATCCATAAAAATGGGTACTGTAAAAATAGTTCCTTAATAATACTTCATGCTAACCAGTTGATTATAGACTGAATGCTTAGTTAAGTAAGGAAAAGAAATAAATAGATTTCCTTTTTAGTTGTGCTTTTTAAATTACACACACACACACACACAGACACACACATATAAAAGCTCTTACAATGACTCAGATGTGACTTTTCCTATTCATGGTTATTTTTGAACAAACTTGGTTTCATGAATTATTCTTTTTTCATGCAAACTGTGGCTACATGTGTGGTATGTGAACTTCAGGGTGGCATTATAGCTTCCTGCCCAGTTCTCAACAAGTAATGTCATAGTACTTTTTTAAGTTGATTTGGCTCTCTACTAAATATAATGGTTGATAAAGTGTTATCTGTAAAAATCAAATTTCCCTTTTCTTCTCTTTGAATTTCTAAGCTAACTTGTTGGTATCATCAACCTACAGTCTATGCGACTATTATTGAAAAATTCTATGTGGTATATAGTATTACGATTAAAATAAGGAGCTTTTGCTCTATGTTCTTTTATTTTATCCCTTTGGGGAATGCTTACACTCTTTCTGACATCATAGGTTTACTGTCAAATGCAGAATGCCATTAAAAATTGAGATTGAAGGGAGTCCACTCTTGTGGTTTTCTGCCAACTTGAGAAATTACGTTTGATAAATATTTTCTTTTAATGACCAAATTCTTAGCTAAAACCCTGATAATTCATAAGCATTAACTTTGATAGGAGGAACAAAAGTACATTGTCATTACACATTTTAACTTCTTATCTGAGGTCATATATTATGTTTCATTAGTTTCTTTATAATTTAGAAAACTTAATATATATACTGGTCTCTTTACCAGTAGTGCATTTTTGGATTTTTCTAAGACTTTTCTCCTATTCTTCGTGCACATTTCTTTTTTTCAAACAGTAAAATCTTTTTCCTGAGAGAACTTATTTTTTTTAAACCAATTCAAAAAATCAAAGATGTTTCTCTTTCATTATCATAAACATTGTGATATATATAGTGTGTTGTACTCACATGTCCAAATTGCAAAATAAGGAAAACAATACATTAGGTATCCCAGAGCATTATTTATCACTAATTCTTGGGCCTTAGGGTTTTATAAATACTTTCAGAATTTTTTTTTTTTTTTTTTTTTTTTGCGGTACGCGGGCCTCTCACTGCCGTGGCCTCTCCCGTTGCGGAGCACAGGCTCGGGACGCGGAGGCTCAGTGGCCATGGCTCACGGGCCTAGCCACTCCGCGGCATGTGGGATCTTCCCGTACCGGGGCACGAACGCGTGTCCCCTGCATCGGCAGGCGGACTCTCAACCACTGCGCCACCAGGGAAGCCCTTTCAGAATTTTTAACGTGTTTTTATTTAATAAATATTTATGAAAGTCATGAATGTACTTTGCTGGCTGCTGTGACAGATACACAGATAAATACACCATATCAACCTTACTGTCAAGGAACTTGCAATCTAGGAGAAGAAAAAAGGCAAATGTACAGTAAATAAAAAGTAAGATGCAGTAAGTTTCATACTAAAGTTCAGGAAATATAGGGGATTTCCATTCCTGGCAGTTTCATCAGATGGAGATCCTGGAACCTTTGACTGCAAATAATCTAACAATGCTGGACAAAATATTAATGGCAAAATCACATTTTCAAATGAATAGGTGAGAATCTTCGTTTAAGATTGTCCTAGTTATATGAAGCTCCCAGGGGCTTGACAGAAGTAAATGAAAATCCTTCCTGAAGCAATACTCTTTCAACTCAGATCCCAAAGAAGTGCTCAACTATGAATTCAAAATAAAAGCTTAAATTAAAATGAAACACACATGAAGTAGAGTTACCATGAGAGAAAGTATGTCAACAGAAACTTTAACCAGACTACCAAAGACTTTAGATATTAGAATCACTAGGTAGAAAATATGAAATAAATATTTTAGACATTGCTGTTTTTAAGTAGGTATAATCATTTTGGAAAAATATTCATGAGAAGTGGAACACGTGCATGCCCCACAACCCAGAAATCCTAGTCCTGACTACGTACATGTGCCCTGGGGTGACACACACAGGAACATGTACAGCATGGCTTTTTCTTAACAACAAAAAATGGAAGCCATTCTAAGGTCCATCAGCAGGAGAATACTGTGTGGCAGTGGAAATGAATGGATTACAAAGACACACATCCATATGAATAAACCTTAAAATCATAATACTAAGTTAAAAATACAGTTCGCAAAGGACTACAGTCAGTGTTGCCACCATTAATATAACTTTGCAAAACCAGACACTATTTCATTATACATGCACATATGGTAAAACTATAAAAGAGAACAGGGAGTTATTGGAAAATAATTCAGGGTAGTGGTTTCCTTTGGGAGAGAAGACCTAGGGAGTCTCAACGGTATTAGTAAGTAGTGTTGGATTTTTCTAGTTGTTTGGTGGATTAGTGGACATTTGTTCTATTAATATGCTTCATAAATTATATGTTCCATATATTCTTTTTGTGTTTTATGAAAAGCTTCATAATTAAACTCTTAATATGATAAAATAGGAAAAGCAGAGTTCAAAAGAAGCAGAGGAAGAGGTGTCATATCTGTTAGATCGAGGAGAGTGTCATGAATGAGGTACCTTCAGGAGGGAGAATCTAGGACTGGATTTGTGAGCAGCAAGTGATCTGATTTAACAAGTGGACAGAGTATATTAGGGAGAGTGGTGTAATTATAAATGAAAAAGAAAACCCCAAAATTGGACTTACTGTAGTGGAGAGAGCCACATAAGGCATTGGCAGTGGAGTGTTACAGTAGGATGTGGGATGGATTGGAGGAGGGAGGCCCTGTAGGTGAAGCTACTAATTTGAAGGGCATGGCGATTAGAGAAACAGAGCTAGAGTGGATCAAAGGAGTCAGGTGCCAGAGACTACTCTCAAAGAGAGAATCCTTGAGATTCTTGATGTTGATTGAATGGGATGGATGCAGTGAAAGAGGCATCAAAGTAACTGGAGTTTTTTTTTTTAAACTTTTAATTTTATATTGGAGTATAGTTGATTAACAATGTGTGTTAGTTTCAGGTGTCCAGCAAAGTGATTCAGTTATACATATACATGTGTCTATTCTTTTTCAAATTATTTTCCCATTTAGGTTGTTACATAATATTGAGCAGAGGTCCCTGTGTTATACAGTAAGTCCTTGTTTTGAGTCTCCTGGACTTGGAATTACAAGGCCAATAAGAGATTATAAGAATGTCATGCATGGAACATTGGACATGTAGACAGCATGGGGTTGATTTTGACTCCTATGTTGGCATAGAGGTGTTTGTAGGCAAGACAGTCAGTTGGATATATGGGCCTGGAGCTTGAGAGGGAAGTTGAGACTCTGGGCTTGTCTTTGGAATTTATGGTGTCTTTCACAGAATGAATGATCCCGCTGAGGAAGCCAGATCTGCTTGCACGTCATCTCCTCAAGGAGGTCTCTGCTAACCACCATGCCTAAAATTTTAACTTCTCTGACTCTGGTTTGTGTTTCTTCTTGGCACTTGTTTTATTCTGTACTTTTTTATTATTGTCTATCTCTCTTCAGCACGGCATAAACTCTATGAGAGAAGAGATTTGGACTGTTATTTTCCCCCATTTCTGTCTCCCCAGCAGCTAGAAGAGTGTCTAGCAAAGAGAACATTTGTGGAATGAATGAATGAATGAGAAGGTAAAAACCTTAGAGGGTGTCTGCCTTCAGGGTGGGTGGAAAGAGTATCCTGTGAGGAGATAGGAAAGAGGGAGAAAAGATGCGACCGAGGAGGACACTCATCTGAAAGCCAAAGGCAGAAGGAATTTTTTGAGATAACCAAGGAGTTTCCATGTGTTTAGAGATATAAAGGAATATCAAGAAAAAGCTTTTAGGTCTAGGCATTTGGAGGGTATGAATCAACTTTCAAGCATATGCAGTGGCAGGGTAAGAAAAGAACTTCACTCAGCAGCTGGAAAGAAGGAGGACCAAAAATGATGGTCTTTCAGCCTTGGTGACAAGCTAGGTGGGTTAGACTGCCATAGATGACTGGCATCGACAACTTTGCATGTAAACTATGCACCAATAGCACACAAACTTACTGAAGAATAATACTTTGCCTTTCATCTTTTTTCTTCTTTAACAGGAGTATATCTCATGGAGGGTCACCAAGTTGCAAAATCAATCATATATTTTTTCCCATGTGACATAAGATACATATATAGAATCCCAGAATATTTTTAAGTGTATAGAGATTTTACAAATCAGAATAAACTTGAGTGAGTGGAATGGGGACAAAAGGAAAGATAGTGACTACAAGGTTGACAATCATTTTAGAAATGTGTGTGGTTTTCTAAGGGCCTTCAGGAATGTTCTTTAGAAAGCTAATGGCAGAATTGAATGCTCTTTGCTTGTCTCTTTTTGGGGAGTTGTTGTGAGCTCTGAAATACCTCTTAGAGTGACGTCCTTTTTTTTTTTTTTAAATAGAGGCTTAAGAAATAATTATATATCTCATTTAAAACAAGGTGCAGAAAGCTTGTGCTGTAAGCTAGGAGGTTGGAGAATAGGAAGAGTGATTGGTTAGATTATACTCAGTGGAATTGTTGAAAGTGGTAAGAATCTGAGATTTTATTTTCTTTCTTTGGCTAGAATGAATGGTTAAAACTCCCATTTATTGACCCGGGTAATCATCATTTGAAAATAAATAGTTCATCTGCTTGTTAAATTAAATAACTCCCAAATTTGTTTTTTCAGTGTGTGTTGAGTGTCATTAAGAGAATCATCACAATTTCCAAGAAACCCAGAGGTTACATTCTGTGATGTGGCTTATGCCTTGTTCCTAAAGGAGAGTCTTGAGATAAAGCTGGGTCATCCTGTCCTAGGGAGCTCAATCATTTTTCTCTTCTTCCTCTCCTCTTACAAACAAGAAAAAAAGAAAACCTTGTGATTGTATTAAATTACTAACAGAATTGATCAGCAGCAGATTAACAAAATGGACTTATCAGAATAAGTGGAAGTGGGTAGCCGGCAATAGAAGTGTGACTTTGTAGGGCTTTGTGCATTCACAGCCCACGTTGGTTTTCTCCCTCTGGCCTAGGTTTCCTGTTTACACAAGACCTCTAGTCTTCTCTTAGAGCCTGGAAATCCCATATATTTTGGATACTTGCAACTTCTGAAATAGCAGGGGATGACTGTGTCAACAACAGCAAATGTGTTCTTACTCAAGCCTTTTGGGAAACCAAGAAAAGACCATTTAAATTAGCTACCAAATTTTGATAACTGGACATAATTTGGTAATATTATTTGGTTGGAAAGCAAATAATAAGCACAGTAATAAAAATGGAAAAACAAAACAACTCTGTAAGCAGTGTCACGTTACTTTATAAAACCCCATAGTTTTGTTGCTGATCTATTTGATTTCAAAGGTGGCCAGATTTAGAGACTGTGGACTTGATTATAAAGGTTGGTGCCATCACAGAATTAGGAGCTGCTGAGCTCCTCACAATACGTACTTTATTTTGAATTTTATGTTAAAAGGTGTTTATGAAGTATTAGGATTTAATTAAAACCACTCAAAGAACTTGTTTCATCCCATGCTGAAAAAAAAAAAAAAAAGGAAGAAAAAGAAAGATCTTTGTTTCCGTATCAGAATTCTTTGTTTTTCCTCCAAAGGGTACTGATTAGGTGATCAAAAAGGGTTTTTATCTGTTCCTTGTGCTGTGAGCACATGGAGAAAAATCACTAATATTAGTTACAGTAAACTCAGAGCACATAATTATAATGTTGCAAGAATGAAAGGAAAATTAAATCATATTAAGCTGAAGGCTGAGCTGTACATATACTGACTGATTAGTTTGAACAGGGCTTAAGTTACATTTGGTGGATGTGGGTAAAATAAAGAAATCCATAATCGTTATAATAGATTTTAGAATTGTTTTTATGGTTGTGAAGTTGCTTCCCCTCACTGTAACCTAATTTTTTAAAAGCCATCAGATATTTGAGAGTAACCATGATTTTTGAGTCTGTGAGAACCACATACTCATGAGGGAAGACTAGAGTGCATGTAAACAACATTATTCTGAACCTTCTGTGAATGTGGTAAAACCCAGTCCATTCATTAGCATTAATCGTGGGCAGCTCATGCTGAGGGCTTCTCACATGGACCATCTGAGGCTCAACGACACTGATGATTTTCTGGTATTTACCTCATTTCTGGGTTGATTTTCAGTTTCAGATTGGGTAAGTTCAGAGTATCTTCTCTGTTTATTTGTTTTAAGTAGCAGATTTTTATTTATTTAAAACACTTAAATCAAGTAGCAGGCTTCATTATTTGAATTTGTGATTAGGAATTCTGTAATTGTATTTTGGGGGTAAATTTGGAATGGGTTTGCTGTTAGTCTGTGTGTGCATTTTAGAGGGTTTTTTTTTTTAAGGTCAGAAACAATCCTGCCTGTCTTCCTTTCTTTTCTTTTTTTTTTCTTGTAAAATATAATGCTCTGAAGAGCTCCTTGTTGTATTCTGTAACTATTTAGATACAAATATGCAAAACAAATGGCTATTTTATAAATATAGAAACCTGTATTTAAAGAATCTGAACCAAATACCAAATGACTGATAACCAATAAAAATAATGTAGGTTGAAATTAACTCCCTTTGGTTGAATGATTTTGAAGCAATAGCTTTTTTTTTTTTTTTTTTTTTGCGGTACGCGGGCCTCTCACTGTTGTGGCCTCTCCCGTTGCGGAGCACAGGCTCCGGATGCGCAGGCTCAGCGGCCATGGCTCACGGGCCTAGCCGCTCCGTGGCATGTGGGATCTTCCCGGACCGTGGCACGAACCCATGTCCCCTGATGCATCAACAGGCAGAATCTCAACCACTGCACCACCAGGGAAGCCCGAAGCAATAGCTTTTTAAACAAAAATGTTTGGGAGTGATTGGCCTTTGATTTTTTTTTTTTTTAAATCCTTTTTAAGACGATTGGAGAAATTTTAATAGACTAAGTGATAGTACTTATTATTCATAAATGTTGTTTATAAATATTAAAGCTATAAACATTAGTCTTATTAATTAGAATTATTAATAGTTTTAGATATGATAATAATAATTATTATTATTTTATTTTTTTATTGAAGTATAGTTGATTACCATGTTGTGTTAGTTTCTGGTGTGCAGCAAAGTGATTCATATATATATGTATATATATTCTTTTTCATATTTTTTCCATTATGGTTCATTACGGGATATTGAATATAGTTCCCTGTGCTACACAGTAGGACCTTGTTGCTTATCTTTTTTATATATAGTAGTTTGTATCTGCTAATCCCAAACTCTTAATTTATCCCTCCCTCACCCCCTTTCCCTCTTTGGTATTGGTATGATTTATATAGGAGAATGTTTTGCCTATGTTCTCTTCTAGGAGTTTTATAGTTTCATGTCTTATATTTAAGTCATTTTGAGTTTATTTTTGTGTATGGTGTGAGGGTGTGTTCTAACTTCATTGATTTATGTGCATCTGTCCAGGTTTCCCAGCACCCCTTGCTGAAGAGACTGTCTTTTCTCCATTGTATACTCTTGCCTCCTTTGTCATAGATTAATTGACTGTAGGTGTGTGGGTTTATTTCTGGGCTCTCTCCAATACCACGCTGTTTTGATTACTATAGCTTTGTAATACTGTCTAAAATCGGGGAGGGTTATGCCTCCAGCTCTGTTCTTTTTCCTCAGGATGGCTTTGGCAATCCTGGGTCTTTTATGGTTCCATATAAATGGATTGCTTTGGCAATCCTGGGTCTTTTATGGTTCCATATAAATTTTAGGATTATTCTAGTTCCGTGAAAAAACACATGATAATATTATTGTGGTTAGGTAAGAAGATGTCCTTGTTCTTAGGCAGTATCTTCTGAAGTATTTAAGATGAAGGGTTGTAATGTTTGACATATACAAATTGCTCAGAAAAATGTATTTATGACTGTAATGCTTTTGCACTGAAGGCTGATGGTGACTCTGTGGGGTAATTGACTTTCTTTGTAGGAAAGCTTATGATAAAAGTAGCAAATCTTTGAGACTTAAGTTATAACAAAACTGTTTACTGTTTAACAAAGCTGAGGGAACAGAACTGGTTTGTAGATACTGAGAAATTAATTAAAATTATAACATAGTTCATTAAACAAATGAAAACATATTTAAGGAGAAATCTATAGAAAATAAATGTGTTTAACTTTTAGATGTGCATTTATTTGATAGGAGGATTAAATTTTAATAGGGAAGCACATAAGTATAAATATATGATTAGTAGGTTAATGTTTTATTTTTGGATCTATGAGAAGCCCTTAGTATTTCCACTTCTCAGCTTACGCATCCAATCTAAAATCCATTATATTGTCACATTTAAAAATATTCTTAAGGCAGACAATAAAGAATATAAACTGTCAGGGGTAACGTTTCATTAATCACCTCTACATGCTAACTTTTGCACCCTATCAGAGTACACACACAGAGTGGCACACACTGTGGGCTGGCTTGTCCTGTAGTCATTCTCAACTTCCTTTGCCCTTCCATGCCTCTACTGCATAGACTGTAAAAACTATTTACATTTTAAGACTCCCTTGCAGCTAAGAACAGCCATACAATATGGGTCAAACTAACAAGACACAAGTGTCTGTTTGAGGGTTTCTGGGAGAGGCTTTTGTCTTCTTGATGAAAAGGGCTGACATCACCTCTTTTCCCTTCTTCCTGTCCTGAATGTAAATATGATGCCTGGAGTAAGAGCAACCATCTTGTAGCCATGAGGAGACAGATAGGAGAATCACAGAAATCATGGCCTTGACACTGTAAACCTGCTGCTGCAAATGCAAAAGCCACTTTCCTCCAGACTACTTGTTCAGTGGGAAAAGTAAACCCCAAGTTGTTTAAGTTACAGCAGGTCTGGGTTTCTGTTAGTTGTTGCTGAATACACTCTGTATCTGTAAAATGGAGAGTGTATTGAAAATCTGGCCACTCATTTATCTTATGTGTGTGTGTGTGTTTGTGTACAGCTACATACATATATACATCCTTGCATACTTAAATGAGGGGGATGCTCTTGTTTGAATACCTATTTGGTCACCTTATCCATTGTCTGTTCTTGCTAATAGAATCATGAATTTGCTTAAATATTGGATGGCTGTGTGCTTCATGGTCCCCACCATGAGGTTGATAGGGGATGGTGGGGTAATTGTTATATTCTAGCCACTACCTTATGTGAACACAGCTATTGTGTTAGACTATTAAGCTTAGAGTTAATTATTCTGGCAGCCAAGTGCATCAACCTCTGTGGTTAGTTAATAGAGATCTGTATGACCTGGTGGTATATTTGTCCTTCCATAAGGTTTATGCTGTATTATCCCACCAGTCTGTTATTTATTTGGTGCAAAGGTAATATGTTCACAGGGTACAAATTCAAAAGATACAAAAGGGTAAGGGGGGAGAAGTCTCTCCCACACTCTGTCCTTCAGCCAACCTAGCTCCTCTTTGTAGAGGCAACCAGGTACTTATGTATCCAACCAGGGAAAACCCACACATTTAGGTGTAGACTGGTGTGAGTGTTCTTTTCTTGCCTTTTACACAAATGGTAGCAATCTCTATACCAATCCTTCACTTTCCTTTTTTCACTAATTATATCTAGGCAGTCCTCTCTGAATCAGTGCGTAAGAGTTTCTTTATTCTTCTTAACAGCTGCATAGTATCCATTGTATATGGATGTGTCATAATTTTATTATCCAGTCACCTTTTAGTGGACGTTTAGGTTGTTTCAGTCTTTTGCTATTGCAAACAGATGCCACAGCAAATGGCCCTGTATACGTCAATCTATCCAAGTCATTTAAAATTTGAAATGATATGTATATCGTTACTTTAGAAAACTACTTCACTTCTTAAAGATCAGCAGAATGAGAAGATGTGACTAGACCAGGGTTGGGGGTAGAAAGAGGCAAGTTGTTTTTGAAGGAAATGATAGGCCTGTTAGTCGTCCCAGGGAGGTGGGGCACGGGACAGCCTGTCTTTGCTGTCTGGGAAGATTGCAATCTGAGGCCTTTTCTGGTGCTTATCGTAGTAACAGATGTTTTAAAGATTTGTATAGGTTTGGATGATTTTGCTATTTCTTATTTTCTTTTCCTTTTATATCAGTTGCATTTATTCACTAATTATAATAATCCTACATACTTATATAGCACTTTATACTTTTCAAAGACGTTTCAAATACCCTGCTTCCATCCATCTTTCAAAACTTAAAGCTAATGTTGGATAAGTTATCTTCTTTTTGTACATGATTGGAAAACTCAGAATCAAAGATCACGTGTCAACCTGCTGACCTGCATCTAATCAGAGAGCTAAGCCTGCAACCCACATCTCTTAATTTCCTGGGGTAGGCACACAGAAAAATGATGTGTGTATGTGTGTGTGCTCGCGCACATGCGTGTACACACTTCAACACTCCCCTCCCCATGTCTTCTGATGTCAGAGCCCTTTTTTACTGGGAGGAACCATTCAGACCCCATTTGGGTGGGGCTGACCCATCTCTCCTGCCACAGGGGTGAGCCTGTAACCCAGTTTAAGCAGATCAGAATAGTCATCCTTCTGGCTGTAGTGGTTGGTTCAAGGATGAGCCCAATACCCAAGTCAGGCCGATGAGAATCCTGCCTTGGGCTTTTCTGCCACAGCTCTGTGAAGGAACCATCTCTTTCTGCTTAGGTTGCAAGTGATAGGATGAGCAGTGTGGCTCCAACCATGTCTGAAGCTAGATAAAATCTCAGAATTCCAAGTTATTTGAGGCTGGGAAATGATCTTTTGGGGATAGGAGCAAGGCTTGTCTAATTCACATGTCATCTACTTTGGATGGAATTGCATTTTGTGTCTTTTATTCTGGGAGGAATTTACTCTGAGGGGAGCGGCATGAGAGGAAGGCTACCGAAGTGGGGGTCAGGGTCAGTTCAAGTCTCTGTTCTCTTTTAGGGTCTTGGATAATTCATTTTCTCTCTTTAAAAGCTGCTTATAGTGGCTTAACCAAAGATTTATCTTCTCTCTTTAAAAGCCTTCCTTTAAAAGCTACTTATCATGGCTTATCCGGAGATTAATTTTTCCTCTCATGTAAGACATCCAGAGGGCCTGCCCCAGTGTGTCTTCCACGTTCCTGCGCCCTCTCCTCTCCTCCTGCTCTGCTGCCCTTACGGTGTGGCTCTCACCATTCCCTGGGATCACATTTGCATTTTAAATAGGAAGAGGGGAAAAGGGTAAAGAGCAAAAGGAGTGTGTCACCTGCGAATTAAAGGACTTTTCCTAAAAGGCCCTCCACTCAACTTCTCTTTGTGTCTTCTTGGCCGGAACTGTGTCCTGTGGTCCCTTCTAGCTACAGAGAGACTGAGAAATTTCCGAGCTGGGCCCATCACTGTCCCCTCAGTAAAATTGGACTTGTCTTAGTTAGAAAGAAGGAGAGAGTGGATACTAGGTATACATCTACTGTCTGCCACAGGGGTTGGATTAAATGATCCTTGGTCTAGATGGTCCTTTCTAGCTCTAGAAGTTATGAAGTCTGTATAATAAATTCTTGGAGAATTGGTGGTTAAGGCTTTAATGCTCAGTGCAGCAGATCTAAAAATCTACATCAGAGTTTGGCAGACTGTGGCCCACAGGTCAAATCCTGCTAGCCACGTGTAGAAATAAAATTTTATTAAAACACAACCCCACTGATTGGTTTACATACTATCTATGACTGCTTTTACATTACAGCAGCAAAGTTGAGAATATTTACTGTCTGGCCTTTTACAGAAAAAGTTTGCCAATCCCTGGCTTAGATGATCCAGAAGAGCCCTTTCATCTTGGTGGTTGCAAAAACATGCATTTATTTATTCATTCAGTAAGTATTTGAGCATACAATACATTTTAGGCATTAGACCAGGCCCTGGGGGCTATAGAGATGAATAAAGCAAAGTCCATATTCTCATGGAATTTACATTTTCTCAAGTCAGGCAGGTAATAAATACATAGTAAAACTTACAGTCTGTGGTATGGTAATAAGAGTTACAGAGAAAATGAAGTAGGAAAGATGGATAGTAAAGAGAGGAACTTGAGGTTTTTAAAGAGACATTTGAACAAAAATCCAAAGGTGAGGAACAGAGCCATGTGGCAAATGAAAGGAAGAACATTCCAGAATAGCAGGTGCAAAGGAGGTTGCAGTGTGTCTGGAGAGGTTGAGAATATCAGGGTGGCCTGAGCAGAGTGAGCAAGGGGGAGAAGGGTTGGGGATGAGCTCAAAGAGGTGGCTCGGGCCATCATGTCGGGACTTATAAGCCATTGTAAGATGGGAGCCATAGAGAGTGTTGAGCAGGAGAACAGCATGACCTGACTTACATTTTAACACGGTCATTCTAGCTACAGTGCTGTCAGTAGACTATGGGGGTCCAGAGTGGAACCTGGGAGACCAGTCAGATGCTATGAGGCTATATTGAGCAAGAGACTATAGTGGCTTAGACTAGAGTGATGCTGGTTGAAGTGAAAGAATTGGTTGAATTCTGGTAGGTTTTACAGGTAGAGCTAACATGATTTGCTAATCAGTTGATACAGGGTGAGGGATAAAGAGAGTCAAAGATGAATTGGTTTTTGGCCTGGGGAGCTGAAGGAATGGAGTTTCTTTTTATTGATGTGGGGAAGCCTCCAGGAAGTTGAAGTCTTGGGGCAAAGATCAGGAGTTTCAGGTGATGCTTTTTGAATACACAAGTGGAAGTGTTGATTAGGCAATTGCATATTCAAGTCTCCAGTTCTGGGGAAGGCCTGGGCTCAAATAAATGTGAGAATCAAGAGTGTGCAGATGATATTTTAAGGTGTTGGACTACGTGAGGTCATCAGAGGAATGAATGTAAATAAAAGAAGATGTTGAATGGCTCTGGCATATTTCAGAATTAAGGTCAAGGAGATGAAGAGGAGCCAGCAGTGAGACTGAGGAGGGGCAGCCGATACTCTTCCTGGAGAAAGTCTAGGAGTTTGTGAAGTCCTAGAAGTCAAGTAAAGTAAGTGTTTCCAGCAGCAAAGAGTGATCAGCAGGTTAAATGCCGCTGACAAGTAGTAAGATGAGGCCCTGGGGATAGATCTTTGGCTTTAGCACCCTGTGTAGGTTGTGGGTGACCTCTCAAACAGGGTTTGGGTGCAGTGATGGGGATAAAAATCCCAATTTGAATGGGTAAGGAAAGAGAATGAGAGGAGAGAAATAGGAAACAGTGAGCACAGACGAATCTTTCAAGGAATTTTTCCTTTCTTAAAAGGAAGAAGAGAATGAAGTAACAGCTGGAGAGGGAAGTGGGTTTTGTTTTGTCTATGTAGGAGACAAATGATATGTTTTTCTGTATAGGAGAAATTGAGAGCAAGTCATCTAGGAGAATGATCCAGGAGAGAGACAAAAGAATGCTGTGTGTGTTTGGGGAGGGTGAAGGTGGGGGGTGAGTCACCGTTGTGAGGTCCTGGGGTGAGTGAGAAGGGCTGGACCTAGTGAATGGGCAGAGCTGATGACCTTGAACAGTTTTATCTGTAGTGACCAGAGGAAGTCCCTGTGCCCGAATCAAGGGGTCGTGGAAGCTTGCCCAGGTTCTCTCTGGTTGCTTCCATGTTTCTCAGGGAACTAGGAAGAAAGGTCAACTGCAGAGTTAGGATGGAGGAGGAGATCTTGGAAATTGGAGGAGACATGAGAAAGTATAGGTCGGTACTTGGGAAATGTATGATGAGTACTGGGCAGCATTAAAGGCCCAAATGGAGGTTAGTGCTCATGAATTTAAAGAGAGTGCTTAGCATGGTACCGCCGTTCTTCAGCCAAATTCAGCTTATGGATGCAGGCATGGGGTAGGGTTTAATTATGGTTGGAGTTTTGCCAGGGGAGTATAATGGTCAAGAGTAGGCCACGATAGCTGATTCTGCAGGGAGTTAATGATCGTGACGGACCATGGATGTTAGCCTGCTTAAGGACCAAAGTGACGATTTGAGGCTGTGAGGGACAGGTTGAAAGATGGTTGGAGTCTGGGTACTAGAGGGTGTGCACTGAGAAGTCAGGGGTAGTGGTTAGTGAGATGCTTGCTTGGCAATCACAAGGACTAGGGTACGATAGCGGGAGTGAGTGGCTGACATTGAGTAAAGGACAAGATTATTGGGAGAGAAAAGGTCGAGGAATTGAGAGGTCAGAGAGTTGGAAGCATACCCTCCACACCATGAAATCACTGGGAATTAGGGCAGGACGGGTGTCAGAGAAACATTGATCCAGGGTCATAAATCTTTGAGGAGTGATGGGGAGTGACCTCTGGGGGCCAGTAGATGAACTGCCACACGGACGAGTCTGATGACAGGAAACTCAGATCCGGATAAGGGTCTGTGGGCAGCCCTGAGGAAGAAGGAAGACACTCCCCTACTCCAGGCACAACATGATATTTTATTGTTTCCACAAAACTCATTTACGTTAGCATCCCTTTCAAACCTTGTACACCCCAATAAGTGTGGAAATGCCAGCTGTTTGTCACAATTAAAACAGAAAGAAAAATGCACTGTCCTCTGAACCCACACGCACTAACATTGTATGTTGGCAAGTCAACCTGCACATCCTCAGATCTGCTGTTTTTTGTTGAGCTGTGGCATTAACTGACAAGGACATGAAACAGCCACAGGGCTCAGGGGGGTCCTGGGCCAGAGCCCAGCTGGATGGGTACAGCAAGTGAGTGGTTCTTCTCTTCTTTAGCCCAGAAATTGATGCATAAACTTAAGTATGAAAATGAAAAATCTGAATCACTAGCACTGCCCCCTTTCCTTCAGGGTGTTCATTATCAAAACAGCATTGTTCACTCGGCTGTCTGCATAGATCCTGCTCTGTTGAAAATGGCTCTAAAATAGGTTTGCTGTTTTGAAACGTCTTGGATTGTCAGCCCTTTGGTTGCTCACTACGATTAAGGTTTTGTGCCACCACTGACCGGGCTGTCTTTAGTTGTCTGTCTTGGTGGAGATGCATAATTGAAAATGTACAAACGAAAACATGCCTCTAGCATCTCTTCAAATTTAGAATTTTGTATGAGTCTCACAGCGGTACTTCACTCGGTTTCCATGTTGTTGGACAATTATGTGGGTAGAGGATCTTTTTGCTGTTTAGTAATTCTCTCCTTCTGGGAAACAGGTCCAAAATAGACCTTGCTTATATGGAATTCCCCCAATTCTTAGAGCGACATTTTCGTGTTTATCTCAGCTTATTAACGTAAGCTTTATGAAATTGTGAGTGTGTGTCTATCTGTGTCTCTGGATAAATTTGCTAATCTGTACGTGGAGTTCCCAGTATTCGTAAGAAAAAAATCTCAGCTTTATCCTGGAGTATTATTGGCTATTTATGAAGTTTTGATACTTCCATATATTCATCTATGTATATTTATACAGAAAAATTATATAAAACTGTTTTCTTCATTTAATTTTAGATTAATTAAACCCTTCAAGTAGATCTGTAGTATGGTTTTCTGGGTTTTTTTCCTTACAAAAAATCTATTAAATTTTTGAACACAAAATGTTTTTTATTGATTGATAATTTCCTAAAGCCATCCTATTATATATATACACCATTCTGTTTTTCAAATTTTATTTATCTGGATGATGGGGTTTCTCGATGTAGATAACTCATAGAACTCCATTTTCAATTTTTATCCCTCTTCTCCTATGTTAAGGACAAAAATATAAGTTTTCCTTGTGGGTTATATTGCTCATTTCTTTCTACTAAGTACCTACTTTTGTTTTGGGCCCTTTTCTCATTACAAAGCTTTTAAATTTTATTTTATTTTATTAAAAATTTTTTTCTTAGAGTTACTTAGGTTTCCTGGTTTCCTGCCATCCTTCTATAAATTAAAACAAAGGTGACTGACAAATTAATTTGGTCTTTCAATGCCATTGATGTCATATGAATTCTAGTAGAGATACTTTTACAAATATAAATTAAGGAAAGGAGTTAAACTTTTTTGTTACCTTTGCTTTCTTTCTAGCTGTTCTGTAATGATAAGATTTCACTCTCCAAAAAATGTTTTAAAGATTAAAAAATTTATGGCTCTCATTTTTGCCTATTGGCCGGTCTTTAAGACATTTATGGTTTACTTCTGCAGTTCCTTTTTTTGTTTTATTTATTAGACCTCTAGTAAAAGGTTACCCACAGCCCAAGGCTTCTAGGCAGGTGTAGACTGTAAAAATCCACAATTAAATCAAACAGGGCAGCTAAAACTCCACACTGAAGGTGAAAAAAAAAAGTTCAGGGCTTTATTTAGTAAAGAAGGACATGCTGCAAAGTAGATCTTGCCCAGATGCTAAAGTTAACAAACTAGAGCTGTGCTGAGTGGGGCCAGGGAGGGAGTCCAGAGATGAGCAAGGCTGTGAAGGATGGAAAGGGAAGGACTCAGAGCCTTGGACCAGGGAAGGAATTTCACAGGAAGCGGTGGACCGCGCTGCGCCCAGAATTCTCTGACAGCTGTCCTCGGGGCACTGCCATTGATCTTACATGATGACGAGGGGACATGTAAATAACCTGATTGAACTGACACGTTGAGGTCAGGGACCCCTTGCACGTGTTCCAGTGTGGTGCCTGGGCCTCTTCGTGGGGAACAGTGAGCCGGGTGTTCTCCTGGCAGAGCACCTGCCTTGTGTCCCCAGAGCTGTTTCCTCTTGTCCCGCTTCTCCTCTAAGCAGCATCTGCGGCAGCGTGTGCTCAGCCTGATGGGGAGGGTACGGGCCATTCAGCCGCCTCTCTGGGCCCAGGGGAAGGGAGGCCATCCAGGGGCACAGGTAATCTCTCCACGCACATGGAGGAACTCTCACCTGGGCCACACCAGCCTTCTCCGCAAGCTTCCTGTCTCTTCTCTTCTCCTGACACCACCCCCAAGCCTGTCTGTTCTCCACGAGGCAGCCCGTTCCAGTTTCTTCTCCAGCCCTTTGACTGTCCTCCACCGTAAAGAGGATAAAATGCAGACATGACCTCATGGCCTCTGTGATGTGATTCCTGCTTGTCCCCTCAACTTCATGCCTGGTCACTCTCCTCCCTTGCTCGTTATGCTGGCCTCCTTGGTCTTCTTTTTGTTTTTCTAAATTCCCAGGTTCTTTCATACCCCAGGACCTTGGCACACGATGTTTCCTCAGTCTTGAATATTCCTCTTTCCAATCTTTACCTGGTTCCTTTCTCATCATCTTTTAGTCTAAATTAAAATGCCATCTGCTCAGAAAGGCCTGTCAACAGTGGGTTCTGCTCGTCCTCATTAGTCTCCATCTCATCCCCTCCAGTATTTCCTCTGCGGCACCATCACAACTGTAATATCATGTGTATATTTACTTGTTTAGCCATCACCCTCCTCAGCATGTAGTCTTGCTGTGAGCTAGGACACAGTGAGTCTTGTTTACCAGTGTAATCCCAGCACCCAGAATAGGGTCGAGCATATAATGCATCGGTATGCAATAAATCCTTGTAGACAAATGAAGGAAAAGTAACAGTGATATCCACACACTCTTGTAGATGATAGGTCATCTTTTGGTTGTCCCCTGTCCTTTTTCAGTATAGCCTTTTTTATTTTCCTTATCCCAATTCCTGCATGCAACACTCCCAGCAGGAAGGGAAGGCTTACTCAGCTCTTGCTGTGGGAGCTCTGGGTGGAGCTGTGCTTGCTTGACTTTTTGAAACAAATAAAAATATTGTTGGGGCTCTGTCCTTAGAAAGTTCTGTCCCTGGTTAATGTGACCACTGTCATCAGCTTGAAGTTCTTGGAGATGACACCAACCTTCTTGACTTTCTCGGTCACCAATTGCTGCCTCTTATAGCTGTCGCCTCATCCTTCTCTTTTGCTACACGACCCCACAGATCTTTCTCTTCCTCTGCTATTCCCATTTCAGCAAGTTGACCAGTGCTGGACACTGTGGTTCCTTAACACCGCTCCGCCCTCCACCCCCTGATCTTTTCAGTTTAGTAAGTTTGCCCTGTTTCTCCCACCACGTAGTCCCCTAGACACTCTCTGCACCATTGTCCCTCGGATCTCCAGGCTCTGCTCCTGTCCTTCCTCTTTGCTCCTCTTATTAACCTCAACTTCTTGATTTGGCAAAACTGCCCTCTGTGTCTAGACTCAGTGGTCTCTTTCCCCCGGGTTGCCTGTGCCGGGGCAGCATCCCTCCACACACTCATGACCAAGCAGCCCTCAGCCTTTCTCTAGGCCTTAGAACATCTAGCAGATATTAACCTGCTGTATTCTGAATATTCTGTATTCTTCTTTGTGATGTTTCTCAGGGTTCATCTTGTCCAAATAGTGAAGAGCTGTGACCGCTCATTCTAGTGCTTGCTTGGTGCCATGATATTGATCCAAGTTCGACCCATTGTCCAAGGGCAGATTTTTTTCCCCTTTCCTCCACCCTGAGGCCCTTTTCTAATAAAGTGAGTGTGCCTTTATCAAGTCCTAAACTATTTAACACAAGGCCCAATTTAACTATTGGGCTATTCATTCATTCATCTAAAAAGTATTTATTGATCACCTGTTATATGTCAGACGCTATTCTAGGTCTTAGGTGGTGAACAAGATGTTCTAGTTGCCCTTGCATTCCAGTGGACACATGTACATATTTATAGTATATGTATAGTATAAGTATTTGTATATATGAGTCTGTATGTATAAAATTTAATATATACACTGTTCTGTAGCTCTTATCTAAGTAAATTGTATCTCACCAACAGGATTGTAAGTTTTTCAGAAACAAATTTATTTTTTACTATTTTGTGTACCATACTGCTTGGGAGAATGCTGAGTACAGAGTAGGTATTTAGTATGGTCAATAACGTCACAAAAAATGGAATGCATAGACAAATATATTCAAGTGAGATACAAAACCTCACATACTATTGCCTTGATACAATTACGGTCTAGCCTTCTGTGTAAATGCCCTCCTGTTACAGGTTCAAGGTACAGTAGCTCAGTATATATGGATACATGACAACTTCATTTATAGTTCACAATGTAAACACTGAAGTGTTTCTAGACCTACAGTTGTAAACTCAAGCACTAATAGACAGTATTGATAACATGCATTTTATTTATTTATTTATTTTTTATTTTTATTTTTATTTTTTTTTGTGGTACGCGGGCCTCTCACTGCTGTGGCCTCTCCCGTTGTGGAGCACAGGCTCCGGACATGCAGGCTCAGCAGCCATGGCTCACGGGCCCAGCCGCTCCGCGGCATGTGGGATCCTCCCAGACCGGGGCACGAACCCGTGTCCCCTGCATTGGCAGGCGGACTCTCAACCACTGCGCCACCAGGGAAGCCCTAACATGCATTTTAAATTATCTAACTGCATACCCTCTCAATATGGTAACAAGTATAAAAAATATTGAGGCATCCAGAAACTTGATAGGAACTGCAGTATCAGCAGTCACCATTTGCTAAGGGAAAACACCCTCCTGTGTGTCTCCTTTGCTCTCAGTGCTTCACTTCTGCCACTTCCAGTCACCAAATGTGTTGGGGGGTTAGTTTCCACATCAGGCAATTCTCTGATTCTCTGGACACCACCTGAGTGTCCCACAGTTGAACTCAATTTTGACACTCTCTACCTGGAGATAACATCACATCCCACAGGTTAAGGGTTCAGTCCCACAGGATCGAACCTCTCCCACCCACTCCAGATGCCAGTCACAAGTCCAGGCTGTCACCTGTGTTTCTGACCCACAGCTGAAAATTCTGAGGTTCTCACCACTGCCTCCTTGGGATCTCTTAATTTGCTAGAGTGGCTCATAGAACTCAGGAAACAGTTTACTTACTAGGTTACTAGATATAGCTTTTGATATAAAAAGATATAACTCATAAATAGCCAGGTGGAAGAGATGCATAGGGCAAGGTATGTGGAGCTTCCGTGTCTTCTCTGGGCTCGTTGCTCTCCTGGTAACTCCACGTGTTTGCCAAACTGGAAGCTCTCCAAACACCATCCTTTTGGGTTTTTATGGAGGCTTCATTACATAAGCAGGATTGATTAAATCATTGCTGATTGGTGATTAATTCAACCTCTAACTCTTCTTCCTGCCCTGACGTGGAAGGTGTGGGGCTGAAAGTTTCAACCCTCTAATCACATGGTTTGTTCCCCGGCAACCAGCTCTCATCCTTAGGTTACCTAGGGGTTTTCCAAGAGTCACCACATTAACATAAACTCTGGTGTGGTTGAAAAGGGGCTTATTATGAATAACCAAAAACATTCATTTCACTTTTACTGCTCTGGAGCTATTTCAGGAACTGGGAACAAAACTAAATATTGTAACAGAAGATGCACCTATATAGCTCTTACATAGGAAATCACAAGGGTTTTAGGAATTGTGTGCCAGGAGACCTGAATCAAGAGCAAAATATATATTTCTTGTTATATCAAAATATCACAGCATTCTATCAGGCTTTCCAGACAGATACTGTATGAAGTCATTCTACCACAGTAAGCTAGATAGATTTATTTACTTAAAGGTAAAGTTTACAAGAGCACAGCCAAGTAGTTGCTACATTAAACTGACTCTAAGTTTGAATTAAAAGCATGATGGGAAGCCTCAATATCATGTGCTTCTGCGCAGTCGGTGAGCAGGATCTGACCTTACAAAGTAAAAGTGAACAAAGTTTGTTTATAGGGCAAAATGGCATATGTGAGGAAACAACTCTGAGATGGAAAAACTCACAAGGAACAGCAAGAGATGAGTGTATAATGTTGTAAAGGTCTGTTGTCCTTTGATGGTCTTTGTGTAGTAATGGGTGGAGACAGTCCCCTGCACTCCCAAGTGCTTATCTGCACTATGCTTATCTGCATTATTTGATCACATCTTTGTTTACCAAGTCAAATGGAGATACTCAGTAAGCTATAAGACACTGATGAAAGAAATTGAGGACAGCACAAACAGATGGAAAGATATACTGTGTTCATGGACTGGAAGAATTAATATTCTTAAAATGAACATACTACCCAAAGCAATCTACAGATTCAGTGCAATCCCTATCAAAATACCAGTGGTATTTTTCACAGAACAAGAACAAATAATTTTAAAATTTGTATGGAAACACAATAGACCCCAAATAGCCAAAACAATCTTGAGAAAGAAGAACAGACTGGAGGTATCATGGTCCCTGACTTCAGACTATACTACAAAGCTATAGTAATCAAAACAGCATGGTGCTGGCACAAAAATAGACACATGGATCAGTGAAACAGAATAGGAAGCCTAGAAATAAATCCACACACTTATGGTCTATGACAAAGGAGGCAGGAATATACAGGAGAGGAAAGACAGCCCCTTCAATAATCAGTGCTGGGAAAACTGAACAGCTACATGTAAAAGAAAGAAATTAGGACATTTTCTAACACCATATACAAAAATAAACTCAAAATGGATTAAAGACCTAAATATAAGACCAGAAACCATAAAACTCTTAGAAGAAAACATAGGTGGTACACTCTTTGACATAAATTGTAGCAGTATTTTTTTTGATCTGTCTTCTAAGGCAAAGGAAGCAAAAGCAAAAATAAATAAATGGGACCTAATTAAACTTAAAAGCTTCTGCACAGCAAAGGAAACCATTGGCAAAACAAAAAGGCAACCTACTGAATGGGGGAAAATATTTGCAAATGATATGACCGATAAGGAGTTAATATCCAAAATATGTAAGCAGCTCATACAATTCAACATCAAAAACAAGCAACCCACTTAAAAACTGGGCAGAAGACCTGAAAAGACATTTTTCCGAAGAAGACATACAGATGGCCAACAGGCACGTGAAAAGATGCTCAACATTGTTAATCATCAGAGAAAGGCAAATAAAACCACAGTGAGATAATACCATACACCTGCCAGAGTAACTATCAAAAAAGATCACAGGACTTCCATGGTGGCGCAGTGGTTAAGAATCCTCCTGCCAATGCAGGGGACATGGGTTCAAGCCCTGGTCTGGGAAGATCCCACATGCCATGGAGCAACTAAGCCTGTGCGCCACAACTACTGAGCCTATGCTCTAGAGCCCACGAGCCACAACTACTGAGCCTGTGCCTGCGCATGCCCTAGAGCCCATGCTCCACAACAAGAGAAGCCACCGCAATGAGAAGCCTGCACACCACAACAAAGAGTACCCCCCGCTCGCCACTATTAGAGAAAGCCCACGCACAGCAACAAAGACCAACGCAGCCAAAAATAAAATAAATAAATAAATTTACAAAAAAAAAAAAAGTTCACAAATAACACATGGTGAGTATGTGGAGAAAAGAGAACCCTTGTACACTGCTGGTGGGAGTGTAAATTGGTGTAGCCACTGTGGAAAACAGAGGTTTCTCAAAAAACTAAAAGTAGAATTACCATATGATCCAGCAGTTCCACTCCTGGGTATATACTGAAGAAAACGAAGACAATAATTCAAAAAAATATATGCAATATTCATAGCACTACTTACAGTAGCCAAGATATGGAAGCAACCTAACTGTCCATCCACAGATAAATGGATAAAGAAGATGTGATAACACACACACACACACACACACACACAAACACACGCACTGAAATACTACTCACATCAAAAAGAATGAAATTTTGCTATTTGTAACAGCATGAATGGACTTGGAGGGTATTATGCTTAGTGAAATAAGTCAGAAAGAGAAAGACAAATACTGTATGATATCACTTACATGTGGAATCTAAAAAATAAACTAGTGAATATAACAACAACAACAAAAAACGGACTCACAGATATGGAGAACAAACTAGTGGTTACCGGTGGGAGTGGGGATGGGGGAGGGTAAGATAGGGGTAGGGGATTAAGATGTACAAAATACTGTGTGTAAAATGAATTGTACAGCATAGGGAATACAGCCAATATTTTACAATAACTATAAATGGAGTATAACCTTTAAAAATTGTGAATCACTATGTGGTACACCTGAAACTTATATAATACTATAAATCAACTATACCTCAAAAAAAAAAATACTAGCATTGTCCTCCTGAAGCAAAAGGCCTTGCTCATGAACACTGGTACCTTGGATTATATTGTAAATGCTATATGGTATTTAGCACAAATGGAATCTAGAATTTCATGAGCAATAACTTTACCCAGGAAATTTTTTTTTCATGTTTTAAACACTTTTGTATACTTACGATTGATTAGTGAAGTTAAAGATTTGCAAATTCAGAGTATTTTCACTTCCCTCACAGACAACTTGCCATCCATTCTCATAGAGTTGAGGGGTATTTGTTTTGTTTTGATTTTGTCTTGTTTCGTGTGAGCAGGCCGAGGGTTGCTGAGAATGATTTTCTTGATTTGAGAATATTATAGATGGTGACTATAGCCTGCAGTAAATCTGATAAGATGGATCAGAAGAATAAGAACTGACCATGGAGAAAAAATAATTTGTTGATTTTTCATACCAAGTTTACATCTCAGAAGATGTTCTGTAAAGATACTTGATCCTTTTAAACTATAGAGAGGTGTGCTTGCAGATTTTGTTTTAGGGGTACCATGTCACATTTCCTTGTCTAAAATCCACATGGCCCCAGCATTTGTAGGTGTCAAGAATGTAACTAACTCCATCTGTAGGCTTTCCTCAGAGAAATTTATCAGGACACCCTGACTCTAAGCAAAATCACAATTAATTTTATTAAAGTATGTTCATGTGAAAATTCCAGTGAGAATAGGAGGCAAGAATACTAAACAAGTCTATTTTTAAGGTCATATGAAAAAATCACATGAAAGCAACAAGGGATATTGTGCAAATAATGAATAATGTGCAAATAATGAACAATGAGAAGAAAATAATGAACAAGCAGAGTCCCAATCAGGTAGAATATACTATAAAACTATAATACAGCCAGTTGGTATCTGTATGGGAATAGTTGCATTGGTGGAACAAAGGGCAGTCTAGGTGTAGATGCACATATATATGAGAATGTAACGTGATTAAAAATTCATTTCAGGTCAGTGGGTAAGAGGTGAATTTTACAACAAATTTATATTGGTCAATAAGGCAGGATCTCCACTGCAGTCCTTACACCAAAATTAATTCCAGATAGACTGAAGTTTTAAATATAAAAGCTGAAATTTTAAAGCACTAACAGAAAACATGGACAACTTATTTTCATAATTTTGGGTTACATAAGGCCTTTCTGAAAAACTCCCAACAAGAAGCCATAAAGGAAAATGACTGATAAATTTGACCACATAAGCATTAAAAACTTCTCTATTACCAAAAAAAAGTCATAGACAAAATCAAAAGATATATGGTAAACCGAGGCAAAATATTTATAATACATAGGACCAAGGAATTTAACAAATTACTAAGAAAAAATCCAAAAACCCAGTAGACAAATGGGTAAAGGAAATTTTTGGTTTGGGATTCTGTTTGTTTTGTACGACAGAAACCCAGCTATAGGGTCTTAAAAGGGGGCTTTCCTTTTCTCACCTAAGAAGTCTGACAGCCCAGAGGTGGCACAGTGGCCGCACAGTGCACCGGGGGTCTAGACTCTCTTCCTGTTTGGCTGTCTTCATGCGTGCCTTCATTCTTTCTTCTACCTCTAGGCACCACATCCGAGGCAAATGGCAGCAGCCAATAAGATACATGCTAATCAGGTCTGCCCTTTAACAAGCTCTGTTAGCAACTCTTCCCCTTAGCCTGCCAACTGCAAAGGAGTTTGGGAAGCTGGGCAAACTTCTGTCCCAAACAAAATTAAGGTTTGTCTGAAAGGGAGAAAGGGAGAATGGCTAATGGGTAGGCAACCAGTTGTGTGTGTCACAGATCTGAAAGCAACTCACAGATAAGGAGATACAAATGGCTCATAGGCAGTGAACATTTTTCATAATTAAATAAATGCAAAACAAGCAACAATCAGATATCATTTTTCATGTATAAGATTAGTAGTAATCAAAGAGTTGGCTGATGCCTAGTTTTGGTAAGGTTATGGGGAAACGGGCACACTCAATCACTTTCCTATGCGTATAAATCTTCTTAGAAGGCCGTTTGGGAATCTGTAGCAAATAATTTCAGTGAATATGCTGATTGATTCATCAGTTCTACATTGAGAAGTGTATCCTGTATATTCATACATGTATGAAAGGTAAATGGCCAGATGTCTACTGCAGCACTATTTTTAATGGCAACATACAAAACTAGAAATGACCTAAATGCCCACCCCTAGGGAACTAATTAAAGAAGTGATAGCATATATGTCCAAGAGTATAGTCATTGTTAAAAAGGGTGAGCTAAATTTGTGTGTGCTGATATGGGAGGATCTCCAAGTTAAATTATTGAATTTTAAAAGCCAGAAACAGGATAGTTTATGTAACATGGTCCAATTGAGTGAAAAATTGAAAAAGGATGTGTGTCAGTATGGATAATTTCAGAAAGGCTATGCAGCGGGCTCTTGGTGGTACTCACCTCTATGGAATGGCACTGCAGTAAGGCATACTTTCATTTACAGTCAGTATCTGCCAAGGGGTTTGCTTCCAGGACGCCCTGGTGATATTAATCCTCAAGTCCCTTGTATAAAATGGTGTAGTATTTGCATATAAACTTATACACATCCTCCTGTCTGCTTTAAATCATCTCTAGATTACTTATAATATGTGATATAGTGTAAAAACTATGTAAATAGATGATGGAGTGCAGCAATTTCAAGTTTTGGGATTTTTTTTTCAAATATTTTTGATCCATGGTTGAATCTGTGGATGTGGAACTTGTAGATACAGAGAGCTAACTGAATATTATTTTGTTTGTTTTTTTGTTTGAGTATTTAGAATCTGTATGTATAGTACATTTTTTTAAAGTACAGTAATAAATTGAAAATGTGCCTTTTGTCAGGGGAGAGTCAAGAGAGTTAATTACCAGTAGGGACACCAGCCATGAATGGTCAGCTGAATACTAGCCCTTCCTTCTCTTGACTTGAAATGAGGAACACCCTGGTGGTCTGGCATGATTATATACGGGGATAGGTTTCTTAAATACATTGGAAACATCATTGCCCCAAGGCCCCAATACCTGTATTGCTGTTCTCTCACTTGCTTAGGTTTTTTTTTTTTTTTTCCTTCAGATGTCTCGCTGGTCATTTATTTATCATTATCCCAGGATAGAGAAGCTATCCCTGACCATCCTGATTAAAATGCTGTCTCCCTGTGTACCCACCATATTACTGTTATCTCCCCTATGCTGCTTGATTTTCCTTTCTACCACTGGTGGTATTTGTTTATTGTCTGTCATATCATAGATGACTTGGTGTCTTCTTCCAGGTGCGCTACCCACACAAAATACCACATACTGGGTGGTTTATAAACAAAAGAAATTTATTTTTCCCAGTTCTGGAGGCTGGGACTTCAAGATCCAGTGGCCCGTATTGTCAGGTGAAGGCCTTCTTCCAGGTAGCAGACTTCTCATTGTATCCTCACATGGCCAGAAGGGAAAGGGAACTTTCTTGGGCCTATTTTATAAGGACACTAATCATGTTCATGAGAGCTCTGTTCTTATGACCTACTCACCTCCCAAAGGCCACACTTGCTAATACTGTCACATTAGGCATTAGATCTTCAACATATGATTTTGAGGGGACACAAACATTCAGACCATGTTGGATACAGATTTTGCCTTAATCATCGTGTACCCAAGGCCCCATAAACAGTGCTTGGCACAAGGTTAATTCTTAAATATTTTAAAGTGATATTTACAAAATATGAAGCATTTTTTGAATGGATGTTGTACTTCTCAAATTCATGGCTTCTAGTCTAGCATTAATAAGAAAGTATGAACTGTGCCCCCCACTGTACCCTCACGGAGGATACTTTACCTGGTCTGGACCCCTGTCTTCTGCCACTATCACCATTTCTGCCTTGTGACACTCCTGGAGATGGAAGTTTTGGCAGCTGTACCTGGTGGGGATGGTGTTCTCTACAAGCCCCAGGAGCTTGGAGGGACCCCGCAGAGTCTGAGGGCAGAGGATCTTTGTCTTACTTGTTAACGTTAACATGTAAAGTTCTAGGACCAGGGCTGGTAAACCAGCCCTTTGGCTTCCCCTCCCGTGAGTCTTCAGTTCTCTGTAGGCTGCTCTAACCTGCTTCTCTGTCAGGGATTCACATTCTCATCCTGTCATCGTTGCTTAAGGGTGAGTTTGTGGAATCCTTGATCCCTGCACCTACAGGTAAAATGTTGGGCTGGAATATTCAGAAAAAGAAGATAACCCCCGATCCTGCTTGAATTGCTTCGTGATTTTTGAAGTGTGTTGTCTTTTCTCCTCAGCTGAATTGTTCCCTTGAGGACAGAAACCTTGTGTCAAATTAAAAAAAAAAAAAATCTCCTGTCATTTCTAAAACAGTATGAGGTGTGTACATTATATGTTTGGTTAAACCAACAAGCAGAGGCTTTAAATGGAATCCTTAATTTGGTTTCTTGCTCCAAATCTTTGTGGCAGAATCAATAAATTTATTCAAAGACTGAATGTCTCTCTGATATGTTTAGGTTCTGATTATAATTTAGAATTTTCTGTTTTGAAATAAATTGACTTTTCTTGTATTTCAGATTTTGTTAGGTAAGGGATTTCAAAAGGGTCATTGGCCATACTTAGCTCTCTTCAGCTCAACTCAACTAAACCCAACTCAACTCTCCTCTCTAAGGAATTCAATTGGAGTCTTTAAAACTATGCTTATCACCAGAAAACCACACGTAATGATGACACCCTAGAGCTGTGGTAGAGGTGGGTTTTTGAGGGCAGGTGTGTCCTCAGGGTTTGTAGTGAGAGGATCTGGATCAGTTATCTGGTGCCTCACTCCCCTCTTCCACTTTGTGTTTTCGTAGGTCATTTACCTTCCTGTGCCTCAGCTTCTTCCTTTCATTCCTTCCGTTTCTCATCTGCCAAATGAATGTAGTAACTGTCCCATTGGGATTTTTGTGGGAGCAGGAAAGGAGAGAATGCAGTTAAGTTAATGTACATCTTATAGGATGATGGCGACAGTCTTGTAGACGTCTCCTCAGAGGTAGGATATAGTGACACTTCATTAATGGCACTGTCACCTCTGAACTTAGGGACTAGCTCCTCTCATTATGTTATATGGTCTTCATGTCATTCTGCTATACTTCAATCCATAAAAGATATGGTAACTGAAGTTCATCTTTAGAGGAAAGATCCTTGATCTTTCAGGAAGTATAAACTGTTATTCTGCTTTTGTGTCTAAGGAATACTTATAATCTCTCTTGTTTTTTTGAAGTTAGAGGGATATGTTTTCAGTAGGGAACATTCATTATTCCCTAGTCCATTTTCTTTCTCACTTGACCTCCAAACAAACCATGTCTCTCTCTCTCTTTCTCTCTGTCATTGTATCTCTTTTTCTCAATATATGTATAATTCCTTAAAGAGAAAATGCCATTCAAGTGGCTTGTCATCTAGACTTTAAAAAGAAAAAAGCAATACACAGAAATGTATTTAAAAGACAGAGATTCCTTGTTAAATGTGTTGGGAAGGTAGAAGAATAGCAGCTGCCTTCTCGCTACTGAATTACTCTCTTGATAGGTTCTCACATGTTGAAGAGGAAGTGTTGTATCACGTTTTGCAAAAGGAGCTCTAATGTTTTGGCTTGCTGGCATCCAATAATGGCTGGTTGCTGCTGGTGGGGAGACATGAATCTTTAAAACTGAAAATACTTCTGCCCGTTAGAACTGTTAGAGACATTAGAGGTTACTAGTCCAGTCTCTCAGTTTTCCAGATGAGGGAAGAAAGCATGGTTCAGAGAGATAAATTGGCTTGTCCAAGTTCAAGTAGACAGCACCAATCTCCTGGTTGTGTAGCCCCGTCTTCTATCCATTTGTGTTTTGTGGACATCTGTGGATTTGTCTGTCCATGCATGACCCCATTCCGCTGGACTCTTGGATAAAGTTGATTGCTCTAGGCTTAACCCCTAGGCAAAGCCAGGCCAGTCAGATTTCCCTATCTTTCGAAGTCTGATGGCCTCTGAGAATGTGAAACCTGATAGAGAGGAAGTCTCTCTGGTGGCGAAAGTTGTATCAGGTGTACAGCTCTGGACTTATCCATAGATGGCCATTACCATCCATACAGAAGAAGCTGTTTCCAGCTGTTCCTGAAACCCATCACATCCCCACCCTTCCAGAAGTTTGTTTTTTTTTTTTTCCTCTTGGATTTTATGAGCCAGTGAATCCTCCTTTTTACTTAAAATCATTCTAATTGGGATTCTGGCACTAGCAATCAAAAGAATATGGGTTAATATCCCTGCTAACTTCTCTACTTTAATACTTACAGGGATTTTCTTTTCCAATTTCTTCAAATTCTTCATTCTTAAAGATATGGCACAAATACAGTAAGCAGGTGTCTCATTTGTTTACAGTCTGGATTTATAATCTTAATGAATATCCAGATACACACATTTGGTCACAGTGAATATGTTTCTTACCATCTGTAATTATAATTTCATTCCATATTAGTTACAGATTTGGGCATTTAAAGAATCAATTTGAGATATTTTATTAGGGTGAATGAAGCTTAATTTTTATTATTTCTATTAGTCTTCTTTACTTTATGCACCTACTTGCACATGGAACTTTGGATTGTCTTAGTTAGTTAATTCCCCCCCCCCCCAATTCCCTATTTGATTATAGAAAGCACTTATCACAGAGCCCAACATGTCACTCTATGTTAATTTTTCCTACTGGGAAGAACAGGAAAGTGTCTCCTTTTATACAGACACTGTGTAACGTTTTAACTTGGGAAATTGATACTCTATCGCCACCACCATCCAATCACCGAATGTCAGTTGAGCAGTAGTTCCAGCCGACGTAGAAGGTTAACCAGGTAAGTACAGTAGTAGATCTTGTTCAACATGATAATCTTTGAGAACCAGCAAAATGCTGAAGTGTGCTCCTACCCTTCACATTACTACCACCAAATGTTTAAATAGCACCTCAGAGGTTACAAAGTTAATATATAAATGCAACCCTCCCAACAACCAAGAAAGATATCTTTTAATATCCATGATTTATAATTGGATATTAAAGAAGAAACTGAAGCATAGAATTTTTTTTTAATATGTTTTGCTTAAGACCACACAGTTACTACCTTGAGAGTCAAAACAGGGTTTTCGGTCTGAGTCAGTGTCGTTTTGTATTGTTTTGTTTTTTTAAACACCACAGTGATAATATGAAATCTGACTACTTTCCATGAAAATTTTAGAATCTTCAAATATAGTACTTTAATCATTGTATCATTAAATCTTTGAATGAATGCGTATCAAGGGTGAGGAGCCGTGATTTAAGCTTCCATGGTGCCCAGGGGCCCCACCCCCTTTCAGAGCACGCATGTACTGTCTTTCCATCCTTGATACTGCACTGCAGTGGTGTAGGCAGGAGTGTGTGTGTGTGTGTGTGTGTGTGTGTGTGTGTGTGTGTGTGTGTGTGTGTGTAGGTTGGGGATAGGGGAAGGTGGTGAATAAGTAGAAGTACTCTGTTAGTCTTTAAGAGGGCCTCAAAGGTGAATCAGATACTCTGACCCCAAAGAGCTTGGGTCTGTATACAAGGCACTGGAGCTGAAGAATAGATTTCAGTTCATGGAGGGGAGGAGGAGGGAGCTGGGAAGGACAGTTCACAACAGTGGGCCCAGGGGGAAGTCTTGAGGAAATGGAATATAGGAAGTCCAATCTGGCTGGAGCACATGCTGTATAAAATAATGGGGAGATAAGGTTGGGAAGAGAGAGGAGGTCTGGGCCTGGCTAAAGAGTTTAGACATTATTCCATGAGCAGTTGGGAGTCACTGAAAATTTCTGAATGGTTTAACGGTATGATCATAGCTGGGGTGCATATTTCTTATTAGAGTAAACTTTGATGTCAGTTTCCCACGCCCATATCCATCCTATGAACAACCATATTGGTTCTGCTTGCAGAACGTATCCCAGACCCACCCTCTGCTGACCGTCTTCACTGCCACCAGGCTCACCCAAGCCACTGGCGTCTCACAACCAAGCTCTTTTACTGGCTTCCTGTTTCCACGCTTGCCCTGCCCATCTGTTCTGCACAGCAGAGTAACCTCCTACAAACACAAATGAAAACCATCACTGACCTGGTTAAAGCCCTCTGTCATCTTTTCATCACACTTGGAGTAAAATCCAGACTCCTTGCTGGGCCTTCTCTAACCTTACGTGACGTGGCCCCGCTTCCCTCTGAACTCGGATTCTACCCTCCCTCCCCCTCCTTCGCTTGGCTTTGCCACTCTAGCCTCCTTTTATTTCCTGAACTTCCAGACTCCTTCCCACCTCTGGGTATCTGCATTTGCTGGTTCATCCTCCTGGAATGTTCCTTCCCTGGATCTTCACATGGTTAGCGCCTTATCAAAGATGCCTTCCCCGACCCTTGATGTAAAGTATTAGCTCCAGTCACGCCCTACAACACTTGCCTGGATTCGTTTTCTTCACCGCACTTCCTAGTAACTGGGTGGATTTCCTTGTTGATTTGTGACTTTATTACTTGTCTCCCAACCTGCTCAACTCGATGTGAGCAGGTACCTCATTTGTTCACTGCCATGTCCCCAGTGCCCCACGAGCCCTGGCACATCGTACACTTTCATTGGATTAATTTCTCTAAGAGGTGAGTAACTGGGTCAGGAAGGACAAGGAGAGCGCATGGGGGTCCTGTCGGTGGGAATGACGGGGCGGAGGCAGGCACAGGCGCACCCACAGAGAACTGACAGGACTTGATGTGGTTTGAAGAGTTGAGTCATTGGAGAGGGAAGAGCTAGAAGGTTCTGAGCTTGGGTGAGCTGTGAGGACCCCAGGAGAAGTGACCAGATTTGGTGAGAAAGGAGCAATTGTAGAGGTGCCAAGACTTTGAGTGCAGGTGGGGTGGAGCTCTCCAGCAGGCGGTTGGGACGTAAGCTTATCCAGAGTTTCCTGTTCCTGAGAGGCTTTGCTGCAAAGCAGGCAGCACCATGGGCTTCAAGAGACTTGGGGGGAAGCCTTCCTCCTCAACTGTGGTGTGGCTGTGACTTGTCATCGAACCCCTCTGAACCTCAGGTTCCTCATCTGTAAAGTGATCATAAAAAGCCTTCTCATGGTGGTTCTGAAAATTAAACTACAGAACATGAAAACATGGAACTAGGGCGTGACACAGGGTAGTTTCTCAGTGCATGTTAATTCCCCGTCGCCTTTCCCTCTTGTCTAAGAGGCTGAGGAGTAAATACTTTACCCTAGTTCCACAGCATAAATCTGTGTTGCTTTTCTTTGCAAAGCAATGTGTGTGTGTGGTTTAAAAAGACAAGCAGTACCCCCAGGCTTACACTGAAAATGAGTAGTTCCCTGTCCCAAACCTCCACAGCCCCCTCATTTTCCTCTCCCCAGAGGCTACTACTTTTAACTCTCTTAGCTATTTTTTCTCAAACTTACGTCTATAATTCAATATAACATGCTTATACTACTATTTCTTGATTTTTCAATTTTAAATATTATTTGGATATCAGATTTAGATGTTATCATCTTCACTTCAGGGAAGGCAAGGACTTAGTTGTTCCTTTATACTTCCAACTTCAAACCTACACTCACCCACACAGGCCTTCTCTCCTCTTAATGTATTATATCCCTATTTTTCAGTTCATCAATATCGTGAGTTTATATTTTTTACTCTAGCTATTGACATCTGAGCTACATAGTGGGCTGTGATTCTATTTCATTTCCTGTAGAAATTTTTATTTCTTCTGCAGTTAATATTTGCCTCACTTTTTTTTATACCAATCACTCTTTCATTCTCAGTCTTCCCACAAAATCTGAAACATTTCTTCTCAATAATTTCAAATGCAACATGTATCTTGTATGTTTAATTTTTTCCCCTCCTTGGAAATACCTTTCCAGCTTCCTCTGGCTTTCTGCTGTTTTGGTCTGGGCTTTCCAAGCCTGTGTGTAGCTGTGTGTCACCCAGGAATACTTTTGTCTTGTTTTGGATCCCCTGTTTGCAGCTCTTCTTTTCTTTCTCATTATTTTCGTTGCTCCTTCATTTTGCTGAGGCACATTCATCCTACAGCTTTCTGAGAAAGAGTGCACAGGAGGTGAATTCTTTGAGACTTTGTTGAGCTTTATTCTCCTTTCACGCTTGATGGACATTTTGGCCAAGGGTAGAATTCTAGGTTGGAAATAATTTTCTCTCAGCATTTCGAAGATAATACCTCCTAACCTTCTAGTTCCTAGTGTTGCTGTTGAGAAGTCCGATGCCATTATGATCCCCTTGCCTTCCCTGTGATCTTTTTTCTCCATTTGGAAATTTTTAGACCTTTCTCTCTTTCCTCAGTATTTGATATTTCATAGTGATATGTCTTCATGGCACTCTTTTTTTTTTTTTCCCCCCATGTGTTGTGCTGGGAGGTTCATGAGCCTTTTCAGTCTGAACACTCATCCTTCAATTCTTGGAATTGCTTTTTAATTATTTTTTGAAATTTCTTCCCTTTCATTTCTTTTATTTTCTCTCTTTGAAATTCCTCTTATTCAGATATTGGATCTTCTGGCCTGTTCTTCTGATTTAAAAAAATTTTTTTCTCTCATTTCTCATTCTGTCTTTTTTGTGTTTCTCTTCTTTTTTCTTTTTCTTTTTCTTTTTTTTGGCTGTGCCATGCAGCTTACAGGATCTTAGTTCCCCGACCAGGGATCAAAACCGGCCCTCGCAGTGAAAGTGCTGAGTCCTAACCACTGGACCACCAGGGAATCCACCTCCCCATTTTTTTTTTTTTAGATTGTTCTTCTGATCAAAGTGTTTGCCTAAGTTTTCCCTCTGTTACCTTTTTGCTTGTTTGCTTTCTGTGTTTCCTGGAGGCCTAATGGAAACAACTAGTGATCCTAGGTGTCTAAGTACCAAGAAGCTGAACTGAAAACCTTCTGTGTATGAGTCACACTTGTCTTCTGGAAGCCCTCCCCATAAGGCAAGGACAAGCTATATTTTTAGGTTCTCTCAAATAGGTCTTTAGTCTTGAGCTGGTTGGAACTGAGACTGGAAATACTCTTGAGACTGGAAAGGAATTATCCAGTCTCTTGCTTGGAGGATATCAGCCTACCTTCTTGCATCCTGAGAGCCTGTGAGTGAAGGGAGCTGGTTATTTCACTGTTTAACATAAAGGCTCCCCTTTAGCCCCTGTTTTCAGCGTGGAGCCTCCCGTCTGCCCTGGGCTGAGCCTGATGACCCCAAGTCTCACGTCCCTCTGGTTCAGCATCTCTAGAGAGTAAATGTCCTGCTTTCTCTAGGGTTAGGGAAGAGTAACTTCCTCTCTAGGTAGGAATCTGGGGCTCGAGGTCGGGGGTCGGCAGACTTTTTCTATGAAGGACCAGAGAGTAGATTTTAAACTTTGTGGGCTACACTGTGGTCTCTACCACATATTCTTCTCTTCCTCTTCCATCTCTTTTTCTCTCTCTTAAAAAAAGAAAGTTGAACATGTAAAATAAACACTCTTCGCTTGCAGACAATACAAAAACAGGCTGTAGAGCAGGCAGGTCATGGTTTACCGACCCCTGGTCTAGGGGATCCTTTTGGACACTCTTGACCAACCATCTTTATTCCAGGCCCACCCTGCACCCCTGCCTTCAGAAGAACTTGATGCCTCCAATTTCTGGTCCTTTTTTTCAGTTTTATGACAAAACTGGATGGCTTCTTACAGGTGTCCCTCAACTCCAACCAGGCTCCCCGCCCCACTCCCCCCACCACCCATGGAAGCTTAGGTTTCAGCTTTCCCAGATCCACTAGGTGAGCAACTGCTTGTCCGTCTTCTTTCTGTTTTCTAAAAGGTCAGTTTTTTTTTCTTGTCTCTCTCTCTGTCCTTATTAGGCCATGCCTTTTTTCCCTTCCCTTTCCCCCAGTTTACTGGGATTTGAGAAAGGAGTGGAGATAAATGCATGTGTTTAATCTACTGAGTTTAACCAGAAGCTCCCCCCAAATCCAATTTGGTTGGTTTTTATTTTTATTACTTTCTTTGATAGTGCTTGGGCTCATTTTGCATTTGTTCTCCACGTGCTCACTTGCTATGCCAGATGTTCGAAGAAGATGTCCTTGGGGAGGAAAAATGAGGGGTTTTAAAAAGCAGCGTTCCTGAAATGCTCACAATGGTTTAGTTTGTGTGAGATCTCTGCGAAGCATGGTTGTTTCTAACCACCAGACTCTCATAATAGAAATACAGTTTCACCCTTCTTTGTGTATCCATCAGGAGCATTTTTAAATGTCTGTAATAAAGTTTGTGGCTTATTGTTTAAAGTTGAATTTAAGGTAGTAAATCAAAGCTTTTGGTGGCATGCCTCTGACAGCAGGGAGAGCCTGGTAAGTGATCCCTAAGAGCTGATCAAAGGGAGCTGCTGAGCATTTTTTCCTGTATTTGTGTTTTGGGCCTTTAATCTGGCAGCATTTCCAATTCCATTCTGAATACGGTCATGCACACTCCACCCCCAGTCAAGTCTTCTTGGAGGCGTCTGGCACTGTCTTTGCCTGTTCGGGCACAAGCCTGCCTTTGCTATCCCACCTGTACAAGGTACGAACAATGGCGAGTGTCAGAAAGTGGGCATCTTTCAAGAGCTTATTCATACCACACGTTTGTTCCAGTAATCAAGTGAAAATTGAAAGGGAAAAGAGTAAAATTAACTGAGAATGACCACTAGTCATTTCTGCCTAGGCTCACCTTTCCTGGCCAGCGAAGACGGCGTGCTCGGAGGAGTGATTGTCCTCCGATCCTGCAGATGTTCTGCAGAGCCTAACTCCTCCCAAAATAAGCAGACGCTTCTGGGTAAGTTAGACAAACACATTACGTGGGTGTCTTTCTCTTTCACTTTTTTCCAAGAGATGGAAAGATTTATATCCTTAAGTCGATCATTTTAACCTATGGTTGGGCCAGGATGCTCTGTTGATATGTAAACATCTCTATTCCACTGCCCTTTTTGCCTAGGTCAACATCTACAAGGTGAATATTCATTTCGGAGTATATGCTTATAGCATATTTTTCAAATGGACTTAGCACCTAGCACCTTTACTAAAGCCCAATATTAAGACTATCGAACCATGTATTTATCCCCTGCCTTATTTGACAGAGCGTTTGAGATGACCCATAACAATATACACAGTAACATAGAGAGAAGCTTCTTCCTGTTGCCCTCCCCAAAAGGAATCAGAACCATGTGAAGAGCTACTGGCCTAGAAGTCCACCCTGGCTCCATGGCTCATTAGCTGTGATGCCTTTGCGCATCATTCTCACTGTTCTATGCCACTTCCTCATCTGTACAATAAGGATGTCTGCCCTGCCCTTCTTATGGAAGGGTCCCATGAGTATTTTGCAGATTTGCAGATGTCCATCCAGATGTGTGATTTTGTGTCTAGCAAAGCATACCAGTGGGGATGGAGCCCAGCCCACCCTCCGTTTGCCAAGGCACAAACTTGTGGGGCTGCCTCTGCCCATGGAGGTGCCTTTTTCTAATTCATTCATCCAGAGGGGCACACTTTAAAAAATCTGCATAAAGGTGCCACATAAGCTAGCAGGGAGCCGTATATGTTATTTTTTTTAATTGACTTTTTAATTGAAGTGTACACTCAGAAAAAATGGTTAACTACAACTGCGTGGCAAATGTTACAAACTGAACCCACCCATGTGACCAGCATCTAGATTAAAAAATAGAACTTTACTGCAACTCTAAAAGCTCCCACATAACCCCTCCCAGTCTCTACCTCTTTCAAAGTTAACTACCTTGCTGACTTCTAACAATGATTAGTTCTATTTGATTTTATATTTTGTATAAATGGAATCATAGAATATGTATTCTTGGTGTCTAATGTCTTCAAGGAAATGTTAAACCTGTTAGATTCATCTACGTTACTAGTGACAGTAGTTTGTTCACTTTCATTGCTGTATAGTATTACATTACGTATGGTTATAGCACTCTGTAGTTATCCATTCTTCTCTATGCATCTTTTTTTTTTTATATAAGCACTACAAGTCATTCTCAGGGATGTGGTACTTCAGCTCTTTGTGTAAAATTCCTTTTATCAAGTATAGTTGGTACCTGGTCTGTATTGTATGATTGATGTGCATTGTTGTAGTACAAGTCCCTACATATCTTGAGGTTTTATAAGTCTGTAAAATAGAAGACTGAGCATTTCTTATGAGAATAAAAAGTATTTTTTCTATAAAAGCCTGAAGCACTTTCATAAAATCTCTCCTCTCATTTGTCAAAAGAAAAAAAAAGCACTTTTATAGGAAATGCCTCTTTCTCCACCTGGACTCTGATCACCAACTTCATTGTTTTTCATGCTATATTTTCTTTCTCTTTCCACCCACTACACTTGGTACCCAGGTTGCTCCTGGCAAATGTTTTGTTTGTTTGTTTGTTTGTTTTTGATGGCTGTCATTTGTTAAACTGAGGCAAGCAGCCACTTGCTTCTTCAGTATCTTAATCATTGTCAAAACCTTTGAATGTCTTCCACAGTTAGGTAGCAGGGAGTTTGCTTTTAAAATATGCAGGGCTTCCCTGATGGCGCAGTGGTTGAGAGTCTGCCTGCCGATGCAGGGGACATGGGTTCATGCCCCGGTCTGGGAAGATCCCACGTGCCGCGGAGCGGCTGGGCCCGTGAGCCATGGCCGCTGAGCCTGCGCGTCCGTAGCCTGTGCTCCGCAACGAGAGAGGCCACAACAGTGAGAGGCCCGCGTATCGCCAAATAAATAAATAAATAAATAAATAAATAAAATATGCAGAGGGTGTACCTGGGCCTTCCATAAAAACTCAGAATAAGTCTTTAGTACTGGGAGGCAGGGTGGGGGACAGTTATTAAAACTGCTTCATAGACTGTTGCTAGAATAGAGTTTCTGTACTTTACTGAGCCTGGCCTCTTGTCCATTCAAGTTAATCCTGAAAATTGTAAGGGTGATTTTTGGTTGTCCTTTCAATTTTGGTGGTGTAGTATAGAAATGCGTATTTTAGGATAAGTCATAGAATTTTAGCTCATATTAGTTTTTATCACCAAGGTAGTAATTTGTAAACTGATTCCTACTCTCTGTCTCAAGGAGAAGAATGAAAACTGTCAATTTATGAAATAAGTGAAATCTTGCCAGTTGTTAAAGTTAGCTAGAGAGACTGATGTTTGTGAAGTTTATCTACTAAAACTTGGTGAACTTAGGCTCCTATCAACTTATAGGTGCTACCAGTGACGTGGGTTTTTACATATTTTGCTTTAAGAAAGTTACATATGTTCAGTGGGTGGTGAGAAAGTAAACGTGGTACAGAAGGATAGAAAGAAGATGTGAAAGTCACCTTTGCCATCCAGTTCCCAGAGCCGCCAGCTTCTGATTCTGGTTATTCTCATGGGATTCACCTTCACTCTATAGAATGTGCTTATGCTTCTGTTTCTCAGTCAGTAACTAGTGACTCCTTCGGGGGAAAAAATTATGAACATAGCTCATACCACTCCCCACCACCTTTCCACATGACTTTTGTGAGAACTCTAACTTGAAATCGTATATTTATTATATTTTATTTCAACTGTAATGCACTATTTCTTGATTCATCAACTTTCTATCATCTCTGCCAACCATCCCTCACCCCTTAGACTATGTAAGTTTCCTTCCTCTTCCTCCCTGACTCCCAACCCTCACCTCAACCTCTAGGAACCATGCCATTATTGTCATAGATAGTAACATTTGCATTCTGTCCTACAGGCAGCTTGCCTTCTCTGCTCTGATTAGATGTTGATCCCAAACAGTGACAATTAGTACCCGCATTGACAGTATCAAGATTATATAAATATTATTCACTGCAGATTCCTGTACTGGAAGATTAGACCCATCAGAAGGGAAGTGTCTGCCATAAGCCTCTGCCTGTAAAAGGAGAATGTTTCAAACATCAGGCTCGAGTGGGTTCTCCTGTGCTTTACCATGTTAATTGCTCCAGATCAGGCTGCAACTTAATTTGCTTCATGTTTGGACCATGACTTCTCATTTATCACTTTATAAAACTCTCATGAAAGTATAACTTCATAAACTCGTGGCTCCTTAATGTTTGGTAATATCTAGTAACCAGGAGGCTCAGAAATCTTTCTGTCCTACGCATCCAAATGAAACAAAACAATTCCCCAAATTAAAAAAAAAAAACACACAAAACACTTAACTGCTGTATATTGTTCGATCACATTTTTGTCCCAAGAATAGTATAATCAAAACAATCTCTAACTTGAGCTTTTTACATATTCACTCTTTTCTGAAAATCATCAATAGCATTTCCATTACGCCACAAAAGCAGTTTCAATCAGACCCCATTGCTACTTGATGGAGTTTCTAGGAAGCCATTACCCAGCCTCCCCTCTTGACAAATACGTCAATTACAAGGGCCCCAGTGGGCCGCTTCTAGAGTGGGATGACTCAAATACATGCCCTTTCAAGGTTTGTCCTTTGTTTACTGATTCATGAATACAGTTGGAGAATCTCAGGAAGAGAGGAACTTTCAAAGTCCTCTTGTGTGACCCCGTTATGTGTGCTCTGTCCGTAAATTGTTCGAGAGAGAGATGGAGCTTAATTCCTCTCCACTTGTGACTCTCTTCCAATATGTCAGAGTGACAATGTGTGACTTCTGAGGCGAGGTCAGAAAAGGCAGTGGGCCTTCCTTCTTGCTTTCCTGGTTGGATCACTCACTTCACGAAAGACCAGCTGCCATGTCATGAGGACACTCAAGCAGCACCAGGGAAAGTCCCCTTTGGCAAAAAAACTATGACCGCCTTCCAACAGCCAGCGAGGCACTGGGGCTTCCTGCCAACAGTCTGAGCTCCGAGTGAGCCTGCAGATGCCTGAGGCCCTGGGCAGATTTCTAGACTGAAATCTCATGAGATCCTAAAAAAGAACCACCCAACATGGCCACTCCCAAACTCCTCATCCACAGAAACTGAGATAATAAATGTTTATTGTTTTAAACCGCTACATTTTGGGGTAATTTATGTACGCAGCAATAGATAACAAATAAACCTTTTAAATGCTTTGACTGCCAAATGGTCCTCTGGTTTGTCTAAAGAACTACAGTGACAAATCAGGAGCTCTGTTGCATCTTTAGGCAGCTCAGGCTGTCAAGACTTCCGTTTGCATCAGTGATTCCACTTCTCTGCTTTGGGGTCCTCTTGGACAAATGTGCTCGGCGCCCTTTTGCTTTGCAGGCCCCTAATCACTCTTTTCCAGACTGTCTCCTAAGCCTCCCCAACCTCTAGGCTCCCACCTCTTATCTGTCTCCCACCTCCATCCTGCCACCAGACGTCTCTCCCTCTGTCATACATCTGTAGTGGCCCAGAGAACCTGACCACGGGCTCAGAAACAGGGGCAGTCGGGGGAGAAGCAGGCTGCCCTGAAGCAGAAAGGGCCAAAATGAGAACCTGACCGAATTGTGGCTTAGAGAGCCACACCAACCCCAGGATCAGAGGGATGGTGGCCGAAACAAGAGCCGTGGAAATATATGTAACTAGTGTATTACAAGTTTAAGCTAAATGTTGAATAACTTTCTACACATGCTAAAATACAGCAAAACATGTATCTCTTACTGTTGCTCCCATGTTCCCTACTTTTAATTCTTTTTTTTGCGGTACGCGGGCCTCTCACTGTTGTGGCCTCTCCCGTTGTGGAGCACAGGCTGCAGATGCACAGGCTCAGCGGCCATGGTTCACGGGCCCAGCCGCTCCATGGCATGTGGGATCCTCCTGGACCGGGGCACGAACCCGCGTCCCCTGCATCGGCAGGCGGACTCTCAACCACTGCGCCACCAGGGAAGCCCCCTACTTTTAATTCTTCAATGAGGAAACACATACACGGTCACACTCACTCCTACCTCTGCTGGACATTTCCCTAGAAGATAGATGGGAAATGCCCAAATCACTTGCTGGGAAAAGCCCTCCCTGATCTGGCTCCAGAACATGCTTTCAGTGTCATTTCCTACTAGTCCTCCTTTTCCTCCACTCATCTCCCATGACCCGAGTTCTGGCAACTCCAGATTGCTTGGTCTTCTTCCAAAGGGTCATGTTTTTCCCCCAGTAACTTTCACATGCTATTATTACCTGTGCTTGGAAAGCCCTGAGCTAATTACATTCCTTCTTTAAGACCCAGGATAGATAGGAATCTCCGCAGAATCCTTTGGAAGCCCAGGTGATTTGTTCCTTCCTTGTGCTCTTTTTGCAACATATAATTTCTGTCCTTTGTAACAGTCATCATGACATCCTAGACATGTATTAAAATGTCTGCCCCTCCCTCTAGGCCAGCACTTCTTAACCTTTTTTTTTGGAACTCAGTTATTTGAAAGAAATAGATCACAGGTCTTTGAGCCCCAGTGACTCACATGGAGGGTACAGGGGTTGGAAATATCTTAAAGAAGATTCCTCTGTCTCTGAGCATCACACCACCATATTGTGAATCACTGGAATGCAAAGACTGGGTCATATCCAGCTTTGTACGCACCCTCCATTGTAGGCTCCCAGGAATTATTGGAGGAATAAATTAAGTGCCACATGGAATTTCTTTCGTGATTATTTAGCAGATATTTTAAAAGAAATTGACCACTATTCCAGAAAAGTGAAATGTCACATAAAATATCCTCACATGCTCTTAACAAACAAACAATATGGGTCGGAAATGTTGGATAATGACGAGTGTCGGGGAACAAGAAGATTTGGAGACAGTTTAAACGGATCCCAGAAGACAGCCTTTGCAAACAGCCTTGTAAAAGGACAATTTGGACGAGAATGTGTTTGCAACACCCATCACACCAACTCCCACCCCCCAGATCATGAGATGCTGGCAAAGCCCAGCCTACAAATCACTGCTTTAACACAAAGCAAATGCTTGTTCCTGGAATGAAACAGCTGAAAATCATTAATTTTCTCTCTGCTTTTAGAGAAAAAAAACCAATATATTTTTACCTGCTAAAGTACAATTACATGTTTTCCAGGCCTCTACAGAAGTGCTTTATTGAGGCTGCTGTATATAGTATGGTTAATAATTGTGTAAACAAAGGCATATCAAGGCTTCCAGTGGAAAAAATTAATTCTTTTCCATTTTAAGCTTATGAGTCAATACAAGTAATTAGAATATATGCAAATATATGGCATGAACAACCAATCTCACTATATGGGTGCATTTTTTCCCTTGTAGCTTGCCCTCACTGTGCTGATGGGAAGCCTGACAGACCCTGTGAAGTTCAGAGGTTCCTACCTTAGAGTGGCTAATAGAAAGCAGTGAGCCTGAGGATCAATGTGAAATAGACTCCATATATTTAAGGAAAATCTTAAGCAATTCAAGATAGGAGGCATAGGGGCTGTAAGGGTGAAGACGCTGTATGTTCGGCCAGCAGCCTTTGCACCAAGCCTGTCTGTGTTGCAGGCCTTCTTGCTAAATAGATTGAAGGCCCACAGTTCAGCTCGAGCTTGATCATCTGATGAGCACACGTAATAATTGTTACCTTCCCATCAAGTCACCCTCACCTCACTCAGGGAGTAACTTCAGGTTCTTTGCTGCCCAGGAATATGTTCATGGTGCTGATAGTTAAGTTTTGTACATGATATTGTTTCTATTGTCCAGCTACTCCTTTTTTCCCCTGGGTTTTCATCTTTATTGTGAAATGTTTCATGTATTTTTAAAAGAAGGTAATAAATGTGTAAGTTATAAAGGATAATAGTGAAACGAACACCTGTGGACCCGCCACCCAGCTTAAGAAATTGCCCATGACCCATATCTCTGAAGCCCCCATGTGGGCCTGTCTGAACTTTATATAAATGTTGTAGCAGGTGATTTCTTCTGTGAGAATTTTTGCAGTTTCTTAACATGATGACCTGAAAGGATAATGAGTCCCTTTATCATTTTAGACTTAGCTCGATCAAATCAACTGTTCTTCAGTTACCAATGAGAACTGAAATGTGGCATTCTCCTCCCTTCTTTTCAGATCAGGCAAAGTTCTTTATCCAGTATTCTTCTTGTCACTGTTAAGAAAACTTGCCATGACTTAAAAATAAAAATTGTTAGATTGAATTGATGCTTCCTGGAACATTAAAAAGATAAAAGGTCATTTTACTGTAAGTTAAAATTCCAAACCGCCTTTTGATTTTACTGGCATTAAAATTTTGGTGAGCACATATAAACACATGTACTTCAAAGGAGCTTCGTTCTCGGGGCCCAGCAATATCCCTTATTTCCATTTCATGGCACATGCCACCACGAGCACTTATGACTAGGCATTCTGTTGGGCTTACACGATCATAAAAATAACCCTCAAAGAGAAGGCAAATTAGTTATTAGACTGGTAGTGGGAAAAGAGCTACTTACGGTTGGTTATTGATGTTAATACCTTGTCTTAAAAATATAACTAAAACCTTGTTCTGTAAGAGGGTCCAGTGTCATGGTTGGAAGCTTATTTCTTTAGTGCCTCAGCAACGCTTTGGGATTGTTACATCTTCACTATAGTCTTAAGAGGTAGGCTGGCATTTTGGAAAGAAGCAAATTAAGTAACATTCTTAGATGCAAAGTGAATAAGGCAGACATGATATTTAAACTTTTCAACAACTGAGTTGCATTAACCTGTTGAGGTAGTGCTCTGAGACTTATATTTTTCAGAACTGGTTTTCATTTTTAAAATACAAAGATGTTGATTACAAAAAGCTATCATTTGCTTTGTTTGCTTTATAACAGAACTTTTCTTCTGTTAAATATTACTAATACACTTTAAAAAGGTTGGAAATAGATTTTCATCTGTAATTTTTTTCTCCATCATGAGAAGTATACTTCTAGCTATAATCTAACCATATAGTGTCTTTTTTTTTTTTGGCCACAAAGTTTTCCATCTGAAATAAAGAATACAAAGATTTATGAACAGAATTCTAGTGATTATGTAATTCTTATTACTTTGGTTCTCCTAAAACTCTCAGAAAAACATTTTGACAAATTTTGTAGTCACTTTTCATGTGCTCAAAATGTAATGTAGATCACCTTAGTATGAAACAAATCCTAAAAAAATATTTGTTGAATGAATGAAATCATGTTTCAGTATAACTTGTTTCACTGAATGCTTTTGTCTTCAGCAGAGAACTTCCAAGTCCCAGCCATTGGCCACTTATTTCGTCAGTTTCTAATACAATAAAATGATAAAATAGGAAGAGAATTGAAATGTCCTTTGGGGCTTGTTTTACTCTTTGACCCACATCCCTCTCTTCCTTTTTCAGTCAGCATCTTTCTTTAGTCTTGAACAAATGGAGTGAGCCTTGGAAAGAGGGAATAATTATTTTCTTGGCTTAGCATAAGTGGAGTTCTATAGAACTCCATCCCCATAGCTCCCCAGACAGTTCAGTGGTGAAAGTTTTTCAGGGCAGCAAGCCAACTCAAAGCTACTTCATGGCCATAATGGGACATGCATTATATGAATCTTAAGGATTCCATGTCAGGACAGTAAAGCATCCTTGAATGAACCCCCTACTGGGTTATAAAGAACCTCACCACCCGGGGGAAGTCTGCAGAGACAAGAAGAAATTGTTCTATTTACAGTTCCTCTTCCTTCCCATTTTAAAAATGAATTTATCTTTATTTAATAAGGAATAACTTAAACACTATGCAGAATGTCCTAGGGTAAGCCATTTGACCTAGGGCTAAGGAGTGGCAGCTGACTTGGCAACTGCCCAGCCCAAGACGGTTCTGATTTTAGAGTTTTGTTTTCCTTGCAAGAAAGTCTGGGATATGAAGCCAGGCAGAGAGGTTTGAATGGGTGTGGGAGCCAGTGCAGCTGGGGGTTGTTAACAACAATTGGAGAACAACTTTTTTTTTTTTTTTTTTTTTTTTTAAATGGTGGCTGAGGGCTTCTCTCTGGTCAAAAAAAGAGAATCTGTTTGAATAGAACAAACTTGCTTTGCAACTCTGGTAAGGAAATTTTGTTTGACTTAATTTAAACAGGATGACATGTGACTCAAAATGTCTCAAGCAGTGGGGGGACCCTAGACTGAAGTGGGGCTGCTCTCGGACATTATACCCCTAGGTGAATTCATTTGTTCCAAAGCATTAAATACAACTTTCCAGACAGGCTGGCCTCTAAGATTATGTACAAATCCATTCCAACTGTCCCTGTAAGGCCATTAACTTGCCATTCTTGAGGAACACACGTACAGCACATCCACACCTAATCTGTTCTCTGGCACTGGAACAGGATCAGTAGTGTTGACGGTTTTTCACATCGTGCTGGTGTGTTGGGACATGATGTGAAGTCACTTGGTGGAGAAGAATCCTGCCAAATCCCCGTGTCCATCTTTCACATGTTAAACCAATAGCTTTAGGTGTTCTTAATGTTTTCTGATGGAGGTCTTTTCATGACCTGGACATTTCCAGTAACCTCACCATCCCTGGGCTTTGGCTTTCTAAAAAACAAAAACCTTTTTCAAATCAGTAGTTGAGGTGTAAACAGTCACCAGCCACTACCAAAGGAGCGTGGTCATTACCGAGAGGCCAGGGCTTCTCTGAATGGAAATCAGCTTGAGCTTGACCACACCAAACACTATTTCAGACAGCACATTCACAGGCTCAGACATGCCACTCCAGGCCACTCATAAACCCTGCACGTTGCTTGAGTTCATGGTCCCCTACATGTAATAATTACACAAGGAAAAATTCTGGTACTATGATATAGCATCTGTCCAGTTTGTTTGTATTATTATTAGAATCATTTTAAAAATACTGTTCCATTAAATTCAATTTTTTAGTGTAGGAGACAATTTTAGATTTAAAATTAAGAAATAAATTATAGACTTCTAGATATCACTGATGGTAAGAAATGCTACTTTTGTACTGAGTAGGGTTTAACATTTCAGCTTTTCTAATATGTAATTGTATTTGAGCAAACTTTGTACTACTCTTGACTAGGTTTTTTAATTATAAATTGACTTAATTAAACAATTTTGAGAGATCTTTGTGACAGAAGCTTTACCCTTGAGACAAATAAATGTTTTCTCATTTTTAAAAACTTATGATGGTTTTGGCATTTTTTTATTTCAAATGGAAATAAATATTTGCTTTGTTTTGTTTGTTTTGATTGCTCTTTGGACATAGCAGGTTTTGTTCTATATATATGTGGCCAGTATAAATTTAAGTAGGGGTTTATTCATGCCCCTTCGTAAGATTTTTTCATGTTTTGGGTAGTCACAAGACATGAAACAATTTGAAAGCATCCAATCAGTTTCACATCATAGTAAAGCATTCTCATGAAGGGCAATTAAAAATATATGGTAACATGTCATTACGTCAAATTTCAGTGTATTTCAGAATGTCATAATCTAAACAAGGAAGAAATTAATTCTTCATAGATAAATTAGATTAACAAGGTAATTGAGATTCCTAGGTGTATTTTTATAAAAAAATAGGACATAATTGAAAACAGGGCAAAATTCAAAAGTTTCAGAAGGGATGTATGGTGAAAAGTAGGTTGCTCCCCTCTCAACTTCCTTAATCACGAGTTCCCTCTCTAGCGATAACTGCTGTTGCTGCTTCCCAAGATTTTTTTCCAGAGACATCTCATGTATTTACAAGCATTGTCATCCATGGTGCCCTTTTATTTTCTTTCACATAAATGGCAGCACCATCTTTATATGTCTTTCTCCACCTTTCCTTTTCTTTTAGATAAACTATATATTTTGCAGATTAGTGTTTTTTCCAACTGTAGCATGTCACATTAATGAGGTCTAATTTAGTGAGTCACGAGCAGAACCTTTTCATTGTAGTGCATAGAATATAAAGAACCCATGTACTAAGTGACAGTGTGTGGGGCTTTTTTTGTTTTGGTTTGGTTTTACTGTGGTTCATGGCAAAAAGTTTGAAAAAAACACTCAGTGTGGATGGTTCCATATCATCCATGTAGAACTTTCTCTTTGTTCTTAATTACTTGAATAGTAGTCCATTGTATAGGGTACCATTGTTCTTCATATATGCTCCCACCAAAAGGCAACCATGCTATTTCCAGTCTCTTCCTAATTAGAACTACTTCAGTGAATCTCTGTGTAAAGATGTTATTTTGTACACGTAAAGGCATATCTGTAGATAATTCTACTTAAAAGTAGAATTGCTAGGTCAAAGGGTATGTCATTTTGAGAAAAAGAGTCTATCCTCATTATTTGCAGATTCATATTGGTGAATTTTCTTACTTTCTGAAATTTACTAGTAATTGAAAGATCAGTACTCCCAGCACTTTCCCAAGTCATCTGTGGGCGTGGACAGAGTGGGGAACAATTTGAGCTGGAAAAGCAGCAAAACTTACGGATTCAGGAGATGACAACCGATCAAAAGAGCATGAGGGACAGCATTCTTGTGAGGCTGAAAGCCAAAGAAATTCATGGGCAGGTCATCCAGGGTCAGGAAAATGTTAAGCTCGTCTTGGCTAGTGTATTATCATAAAGAAATACTGCATAAAATTAACTAGTTATAAAAACGTATATTAAATAAGATGTCTTTAAACAGAAACACACATAAAATAAGTTTACTTATCGATGGAAAATGCTGTGACCAGAGGCTTGCAGGAAACTAACCCTGTATTTCCCTTGGGAGCAGTGGCTCAGTATCTGCTAATTCAGTGTTTATGGTGAAGTTATAGAACATACCTACTGCAAATTATAAGAATGTATTTCCATATGGTCATACTCACACCGTTATTATATGAGAGTGCTCCTTCCTCTACCCCCAGGTAACATAATGCTGTTTTTGACCTTTTGGTGTCTGATAACCTGAATGTTGAATCTCTTGTAGTTTTAATTTTCATTTCTTTTAGTAGGAGAAATGTAGAACCTATTTTCACATTTTAGAGTGATTCATATTCCTTTTTGTTCATATCCTTTTGCTTTCTCTTTGGATATTTGTCTTTTCCTTATTGATGTGTAGCAGATCTTTATATACTAAGAAAATGAGTCCTTTTTCTATAATATGAATTGCAAATATTTCCCCCAGCTTGTCACTCATCTCTTGACTTTTTTCCCATATGGCAAAAGGTAATACTGTAAACATTTTTAATTTAGTCAAATGTATTATCTTGTTATAGTTTTAAAAGCTTACTTTAAGAGATATTTAAGAGTTCTGTTTGTGTTCAATGCTGTATATTCTAAATCCTTTTCAAGCTGAGTAGATTTCAGAGTGAGAAAGCAATGGAGAATCACAGGTTTTAGAATCTAGAAGTCCAGTCTGAGTCCTAGGTTCTGCACTTGCTCAGATGGCCTCAGCCATGTTACCTCCCTTCTCTGACCCCAGGTTCCCCATCTAGGCTTTGCTGAGGTCCACTATGAAAGGCAGTGACTGGCGGATGATAGATTCTCAATGTTAATTCCTCTTCTGCCTCCCTGAAGTCCTCCACCAAGAAATAATTTGATAAATTATTCATTAATAATTTATTAAATTATTGAGTTGACATACACTAAAAGAAATAAAATAAGATTTCTTTTCAAAAGCATTTTATAATTTAAATTTTAGACAATCCTGCTGAGTTTCTGAAGTCTGAGCCTGAATGAGTGACTGATTTGAATTGTTGGTATTAAAAATAATGTGTCACATGAAAAGCTGCTCAACATCACTAATTATTAGAGAAACGCAAATCAAAACTACAATGAGGTATCACCTCATATCAGTTAGAATGGGCATCATCAGAAAGTCTACAAACAACAAATGCGGGAGAGGGTGAGGAGAAAAGGGAACCCTCTTGCACTGTTGGTGGGAATGTAAATTGATGCAGCCACTATGGAGAACAGTATGGAGGTTCCTTTTTTTTTTTTTTTTTTGCGGTATGCGGGCCTCTCACTGTTGTGGCCTCCCCCGTTGCGGAGCACAGGCTCCGGACGCGCAGGCTCCGGACGCGCAGGCTCAGCGGCCATGGCTCACGGGCCCAGCCGCTCCGCGGCATATGGGATCCTCCCAGACCGGGGCACGAACCCGTATCCCCTGCATCGGCAGGCGGACTCTCAACCACTTGCGCCACCAGGGAGGCCCTGGAGGTTCCTTTAAAAACTAAAAATAGAATTACCGTATGACCCAGCAATCCCACTACTGGGCATATACCCAGAGAAAACCATAGTTCAAAAAAGACACATGCACCCCAATGTTCATTTCAGCACTATTTACAGTAGCCAGGTCATGGAAGCAACCTAAATGCACATCAATAGACGAATGGATAAAGAAGTTGTGGTACATATATACAATGGAATATTACTCAGCCATAAAAAGGAATGAAATTGGGTCATTTGTAGAGAAGTGGATGGATCTAGGGACTGTCATACAGAGTGATGTAAGTCAGAAAGAGAAAAACAGATATCGTATATTAATATATATATGTGGAACCTAGAAAAATGGTACAGATGAACTGGTTTGCAGGGCAGAAATAGAGACACATGTAGAGAACAAACGTATGGACACCAAGGGGGGAAAGTGGCCGGGGTGGTGGTGGTGTTGTGGTGAATTGGGAGATTGGGATTGACATGTATACACTAATATGTATAAAATGGATAACTAATAAGAACCTGCTGTATAAAAAATAAATAAAATTTAAAAAATATAATGTGTCACTACAATGCACCTCCTTTGTTTGTTTGTCTGTAAAAAGAGTGAATGAAGACTGAATTTCTAGACATTGAGTTACTTTCTTTAAGAACTCCTAAACTCTGTATCTAGAAACTTTATTGAAAACCTTTCAATAAAAAAATATTTAATGTGGTCAATCAGCACACCCAATTTATCCTGTTTTGTAGGTTTAAATTTTTCATGTGTTACATTTCCTTAAAGCAGGCTCTATTTTTAGAGAGAATAATGCAGTTTGAAATTGTCAAAATTGTGTCTTAAAAAAATAATGTGCAGTGTTTTTATCCTTCCCTTTCATGATTAGATTGACTATATATTTCCGTGTATTTTTCTTGGCTAATTCATGAGCAGTTACCACCTTAATATTTGGGGAATAAGGAGAGGTCACAATGTTAGAAATGCCTGAACTTTGTATTTAAATACAACGGCATTGTCACTACTCGAGAAATTCAGTAAGGCTTGAGTGCCTTTGCTCTGTTAGGCAATTCAGAATTTCCCAGACCTTGCTCTGGACTTCAAGGTTTTTGAAGTTCAAAGCAGATGTGTTAGGAAGAAAAAACATCTGGCAAAGAGAACTTGCTTCATTGCGTGACGCTGTTTTCCTGCACTCATCAGCGGAGCGTCTGTGGAGCAGGTTGGCAGGTTTGAGAATTAATTAATGATGAGGGAATGAGCCACTCTATGAGGAACTCAGTGTCGCCCCTTCTGCTTCTTCCTACCCCATGTGTCTGGCAAAGCCTTCAGAGTCTAGGACCAGAGTCTAGCTGAGCCACAGTTGTGTCTCAACTCACACACTTGTCTTCAGGCTTAATTGGCTCAGAGATGTAAACAGATGGATGGCCCGGGACCCAGAGGGTTGGTGTTGAGCAAGGCAGTTTTCTTACTGGGGACTTTTGAAATTTTTGTGAAGTGCATCAAAACTTTAAAAATACCTTTAAAAAAACTTAGAATTTTGAAAGTAAGTACTTGAAGGTCACAAAGCTTTGTGTGTATCTCAGTATTTTTCTTTCTGTAACTTTTAATTTAGATATAATTTCAAACTTACAGAGAAGTTTCAAGAACAGTACAAGGGACACCCATGATTTCTTTACCCAGGTTCACTCACTTTCATTTCCTCCATTTGTTTTTCCATCTCCACTTCCTCCTTCCTCCCCTCTTCCCTTTACACACACAAACACACACACACACACACACACACACACACACACTTAAACATGTACTTTTTTTTTTTCTGAATGACTTGAGGGCAAGGTGGAGAGATCCGGTGTCTTTACTCCTAATTCTTCAGTGCCTATTTCTTAAGAACAAGGTTGTTCTTCTAAATAATCACAGTATGGTTGTCAAAATCACAGAATTTAATATTGATGCCACACTGTTACCTAATCCATAGTCCATTTTCAAACTCCATTTGTTGTGTCCCTTCAAGCACCCCCTGTTACCGTCCAGGCTCCATCCCAGGAGGACACATTGCCTTTAGTTGTCATGTTGCCTTTGTCTTCTTTATTTTTTTTGGCCACACCACGCAGCTTGTGGGGTCTTAGTTCCCCGACCAGGGATTGAACCCAGGCCCTTGGCAGTGAAACCACTGGACTGCCAGGGAAGTCCCTGGGATGCCTTTAAATGGGAACAGTTTCTCAACTTTCTTTGTATTTTTTGACTTTGACATTTTTTGAAGAGTTCAAGCCAGTTATTTAGTAGTGTTCCTATATCAGATTTGTGTGGTGTTTCCTCATGCAATTCTGGTTCTGCATTTTTGGCAAGAACACCACAGAAGTGGCAGTGAGTCTCAGGAGGCACGTTGTGTTGATTTGTCCCTTAATTGGTGATGTTAGCTTCCATCATTGGATTAAAGTGGAGTCCATGGGTTTCTCCACAGTGAACTTATACTTTGCCCCTTTATACTTTATAAGAATTTTGTGGAGAGATCACGCTGAGATTATGTAAATAGCCTGTTCCTCTTCAGATTCTCCTAGTTTTAGGAAGTGTGATGGCTGTCTGTTATTTCTTCTGTATTTATTAGTTGGCATTCTGCTATAAGGAATTGCTTTCTCTTCTCCCCCATTTTATTTATTCCTTTAGGTGTTTGCATTAGTATGGGCTCGTTGGTTTTAATTTTGTTCAGTGGTGGTAATTCTTTACTGTTATTATTTATTTTGATACTTAGATTGACTCAGATATGGCCAGTGTGAGTCCCTGCAGACTGACCCTGGGTCCTTTTGATAAGTCTTCCTCATTCTTTGAGCACTTCCTTATTTTCTGGCACAAAAAGATGTCCAGATTCATTTAATATTTTCTGTGCCCCAGCCTTGGAATCAACATTTCTCCAAGGAATCCTGGTTCCTTTTCATGGAGAATGGTATTTGAAAACCTAGACCCTGGGTGTGTGTGTGTGTGTGTATCTGTGTGTGTTTTAAAGGAAACTATGTTATAGGATATTATATTTACTAAATCATTGTGTACTGTATGTATGAGTGTGTGTGCATGCATGTGTGTTGTTTAATGCTACAAGTTTCAAACAGAAGAGCATTTATTTTACATGTAATAATCATAAGTTTTGACAAGTAAGAAATACATTTTTCATTTCACAGTAAATGCTATTACACGGTTCTGAGTACTAAATCATCCTGACATTTATGAAGGAGCGAATGGAAAGTAGGGAGCCCGAGTGTGTTAAATATAAAGCTATCTTTAACTGTTGTATTAAAAAGCAGAGATTTATTTTCCATCTGTGATCTGAATGTGCCTATTTGTGTTCTCTTCCATGGCAGTGGAATTTCTGTGGAGCCACACGACGGAGAGCATGTGTGTTGGATATATGTCAGCCCAGGATGGGAAGGCCAAGGTAAGCGGGAAAACGGGTGCATAATTGGAAAACCTTGCAGCCACTGTGTGAACCTCTGACCGGCCAAGTGGCCACAATGGAATTTTTTCAGCCTCTCTTGGCGGTAGCTCTGTGATCTTTATGAGAATCTGATAAAGAACAGTTAACGGTCCCAAAGAAAACTAGCAGATCTTTCTTGCTTTTGATGATGGAGCAGGGGAGATTAGGACAAACCTTTTATTTATTTATTTTAATCTTGTTCTTCTTCATCCACTGTGAATAATTGGAAAAGAAGAAACTGGAGATTGGGAAGAGAAAATGGGTGTGCTGCTCATGGCTGGCAGGGCTGGGTGATTTTGCAAGGAGGATGGGAATAGCTAAAGGAGAACGAGGCAAAGTTAGCTGAGCACTTGGACCACACTCTGCGTGTGTGAGGGCAGAGATACCCAGCGTCCTTGCAAGGACTACCTGGCTCATGCTCCGGTGTGGTCTGACACGGCGTCCTCATGGCAGAGTTAAAGGTCTGTGCCCCGTGTGCCATGCACCCCAGGCCCTCATCCCCCAGTGAGTCACAACATTCACAGAGAATGTCCATGCAGTGCCCCTTGCGTCGCTGGGCTTCCCTGCACTCAAGAAGGGTGAGCCTGGGAGTCAGAAACATAATTTGTGGATTCATTTTATACTGGCCTCATGTTCTTCTTGTTCATAAAATTTTTAGGAACAGCTGGGGCATATGATGTTTACTTGGCATTAAAGTACCTCAATTACAAAGCTGTAAAGCCTCTCTTTCAAAGGACATGATTTATTTTACACATTTGGAAATGCAAGTAAGGAAACTTCTGATGTACACTGTCTGATAGAGATGGGATCGTTAACAAATTAAGGCTACAAGTAAGAAAGGGTAACTTCTTGCTTATTGGTCATATAACACCCATCCACATTGGCCTCTGAATATTACCCATCAAGCCAGTAGCATCACAGAGCTTTGTGAGGACAGCATACGAGAGCTTTGTTCCATAGTACATAGAGAAGAGAATTATAATGGCTCATTTAAAAAAGGTGATTTAGAGCAACAGCCAGCTCTACCCACCACCAGTCCCTCCCATCAGTATACTTCCACAGTCCTCTTAGATAGCCTCATCCACCAGAGGGCAGACAGCAGAAGAAAGAAGAACTACAGTCCTGCAGCCAGTGGAACAAAAACCACATTCACAGAAAGATAGACAAGATGAAAAGGCAGAGGGCTATGTACGAGATGAAGGAACAAGGTAAAACCCCAGAAAAAAAACTAAATAGGGTGGAGCTAGGCAACCTTCCAGAAAAAGAATGCAGAATAATGATAGTGAAGATGATCCAGGACTTCGGAAAAACAATGGAGGCAAAGATGAAGAAGATGCAAGAAATGTTTAACAAAGATCTAGAAGAATTAAAGAACAAACAAACACAGATGAACAATACAATCACTGAAATGAAAACTACACTACAAGGAATCAATAGCAGAATAACTGAGGCAGAAGAACAGATAAGTGACCTGGAAGACAGAATGGTGGAATTCCCTGCTACAGAACAGAATAAAGAAAAAAGAATGAAAAGAACTGAAGACAGCCTAAGAGACCTCTGGGATAACATTAAATGCAAAAACATTTGCATTATAGGGGTCCCAGAAGGAGAGGAGAGAGAGAAAGGACCCAAGAAAATATTTGAGAGATTATAGTCGAAAACTTCCCTAACATGGGAAAGGAAATAGCCACCCAAGTCCAGGAAGTGCAGAGAGTCCCATACAGGATAAACCCAAGGAGAAACATGCCAAGACACGTAGTAATCAAATTGACAAAAATTAAAGACAAAAATTATTGAAGGCAGCAAGGGAAAAATGGCAAATAACATACAAGGGAACTCCCATAAGGTTAACGGCTGATTTCTCAGCAGAAGCTCTACAAGCCAGAAGGGAGTGGCATGACATATTTAAAATGATGAAAGGGAAGAACGTACAACCAAGATTACTCTAACCGGCAAGGATCTCATTCAGATTTAATGGAGAAATCAAAATCTTTACAGACAAGCAAAAGCTAAGAGAATTCAGCACCACCAAACCAGCTCTACAACAAATGCTAAAGGAAATTCTCTAAGTGGGAAACACAAGAGAAGAAAAGCACCTGCAAAAACAAACCCAAAACAATTAAGAAAATGGGCATAGGAACATACATATCAATAATTACCTTAAACGTGAATGGATTAAATACTCCAACCAAAAGACACAGGCTTGCTGAATGGATACAAAAACAAGACCCATATATATGCTGTCTGCAAGAGACCCACTTCAGACCTAGGGACCCATACAGACTGAAAGTGAGGGGATGGAAAAAGATATTCCATGCAAATGGAAGTCAAAAGAAAGCTGGTGCAGCAGTACTCATATCAGATAAAATAGACTTTAACATAAAGAATGTTACAAGAGACGAGGAAGCACACTACATAATGATCAAGGGATCATTCCAAGCAGAAGATATAACAACTATAACTATATATGCACCCAACATAGGAGCACCTCAATACATAAGGCAACTGCTAACAGCTATAAAAGAGGAAATCGACAGTAACACAATGATAGTGGGGGACTTTAACACCTCACTTACACCAATGGGCAGATCATCCAAACAGAAAATTAATAAGGAAACAAAACCTTTAAATGACACAATAGACCATATAGATTTAATTGATATTTATAGGACATTCCATCCAAAAACAGCACATTACACTTTCTTCTCAAGTGCCCGCAGAACATTCTCCAGGATAGACAACATCTTAGCTCACAAATCAAGCCTCAGTAAATTTAAGAAAATTGAAATCATATCAAGCATCTTTTCTGACCACAACGCTATGAGACTAGAAATGAATTACAGGGAAAAAACGTAAAAAACACAAACACATGGAGGCTAAACAATACGTTACTAAATAACCAAGAGATCACTGAAGAAATCAAAGAGGAAATCAGAAAACACCTAGAGACAAATGACAATCAAAACACGATGATCCAGAACCTATGGGGTGCAGCAAAAGCAGTTCTAAGAGGGAAGTTTATGGCAATACAGGCTTACCTCAAGAAGCAGGAAAAATCTCAGATAAACAATCTAACCTTACACCTAAAGGAGCTAGAGAAGGAAGAACAAAAAAACCCCCAAAGTTAGCAGAAGGGAAGAAATCATAATGATCAGAGCAGAAATAAGTGAAATGAAACAAAGAAAACAATAGCAAAGATCAATAAAACTAAAAGCTGGTGCTTTGAGAAGATACACAAAATTGATAAACCATTAGCTAGACTCATCAAGAAAAAGTGGGAGAGGACTCAAATCAATAAAATTAGAAATGAAGAAGGAGAAGGTACAACAAACAATGCAGAAATACAAAGCATCCTAAGAGACTACTACAAGCAACTCTACGCCAATAAAATGGACAAACTGGAAGAAATGGACAAATTCTTAGAAAGGTATAACCTGCCAAGACTGAACCAGGAAGAAACAGAAAATATGAACAGACCAATCACAAGTAATGAAATTGAAACTGTGATTTAAAATCTTCCAACAAACAAAAGTCCAGGACCAGATGGCTTCACATGTGAATTCTATCAAACATTTAGAGAGGAGCTAACACCCATCCTTCTCAAGCTCTTCCAAAAAATTGCAGAGGAAGGAACACTCCCAAACTCATTCTATGAGGCCACCATCACCCTGATACCAAAACAAGACCAAGATACTACAAAAAAGGAAATGTACAGACCAGTATCACTGATGAATATAGATGGAAAAATCCTCAACAAAATACTAGCAAACAGAATCCAACAACACATTAAAAGGATCATACACCATGATCAAGTGGGATTTACCCAGGGATGCAAGGATTCTTCACTATATGCAAATAAATCAATGTGATATACCATATTGACAAACTGAGGAATAAAAATCATATGATCATCTCAATAGATGCAGAAAAAGCTTTTGACAAAATTCAACACCCATTTATGATAAAAACTCTCCAGAAGTTGGGCATAGAGGGAACCTACCTCAGCATAACAAAGGCCATATACAACAAACCCACAGCAAACATAATTCTGAATGGTGAAAAACTGAAACCATTTCCTCTAAGATCAGGAACAAGACAAGGATGTCCACTCTCACCACTATTATTCAACATAAATTTGGAAGTCCTAGCCATAGCAATCAGAGAAGAAAAAGAAATAAAGGAATACAAATTGGAAAAGAAGAAGTAAAACTGTCACTGTTTGCGGATGACATGATACTATACATAGAGAATCCTAAAGATGCAACCAGAAAAATACTAGAGCTAATCAATGAATTTGGTAAAGTTGCAGGATAAAATTAATGCACAGAAATCTCTTTCATTCCTATACACTAATGATGAAAAATCTGAAAGAGAATTTAAGGAAACACTCCCATTTACCATTGTAAGAAAAAGAATAAAATACCTAGGAATAAACCTACCTAAGGAGACAAAAGACCCGTATGCAGAAAACTATAAGACACTGATGAAATAAATTAAGAGTGACATAAACAGATGGAGAGCTATACCATGTTCTTGGATAGGAAGAATCAATATTGTGAAAATGACTCTACTACCCAAAGCCATCTACAGATTCAAAGCAATCCCTATCAAATTAGCAACTGCATTTTTTAAAGAGCTAGAACAAGAAATCTTAAAATTTGTATGGAGACACAAAAGACCCTAACTAGCCAAAGGAGTCTTGAGGGAAAAAAACGGAGCTGGAGGAATTAGACTCCCTGACTTCAGACTATACTACAAAGCTACAGTAATCAAGATGATATGGTACTGGCACTAAAAGAGAAATATAGATCAATGGAACAAGAGGGAAAGCCCAGAGATAAACCCACGCACCTATGGTCAACTAATCTATGACAAAGGAGGCAAGGATATACAATGGAGAAAAGTCAGTCTCTTCAGTAAGTGGTGCTGGCAAAACTGGACAGCTACATGTAAAAGGATGAAGTTAGAATACTCCCTAACACCATACACAAAAATAAACTGAAAATGGCTTAGAGACCTAAATGTAAGACCAGACACTATAAAAGTCTTAGAGGAAAACCTAGGAAGAAACTCTTTGACATAAATCACAGCAAGATACTTTTTGATCCACCTCGTAGAGTAATGGAAATAAAAACAAAAATAAACAAACGGGACCTAATGCAACTTAAAAGCTTTTGCACAGCAGAGGAAATCATAAACAAGACGAAAAGGCAACCCTTAGAGTGGGAGAAAATATTTGCAAACGAATCAATGGACAAAGGATTAATATCCAAGATATATAAACAGCTCATGCAGCTCAATATTAAAAAAACAAACAACCCAATCCAAAAATGGGCAGAAGAACTAAATAGACATTTCTCCAAAGAAGACATACAGATGGCCAAGAATCACATGAAAAGTTGCTCAACATCACTAATTATTAGAGAAATGCAAATCAAAACTGCAATGAGGTATCACCTCACACCAGTTAAAATGGGCATCATCAGAAAATCTACAAACAAGAAATGCTGGAGAGGGTGTGGAGAAAAGGGAACCCTCTTGCACTGTTGGTGGGAATGTAAATTGATACGGCTACTATGGAGAACAGTATGGAGGTTACTTAAAGCACTAAAAATAGAATTACCATATGCCCAGCAATCCCACTACTGGGCATATACCCAGAGAAAACCATAATTCAAAAAGACACATGCATCCCAGTGTTCACTGCAGCAGTATTTATAGTAGCCAGGTCATGGAAGGAACCCAAATGCCCATCGACAGACGAATGGATAAAGAAGATGTGGTATATATATACCATGGACTATTACTCCGCCATAAAAAGGAATTAAATTGGGTCATTTGTAGAGATGTGGATGCATCTATAGACTGTCATACAGAGTGAAGTAAGTCATAAAGAGAAAAACAAATATCTTATATTAATGCATATATGTGGAACCTAGAAAATGGTACAGATGAACCGGTTTGCAGGGCAGAAGTTGAGACACCGATGTAGAGAACAAACGTATGGACACCAAGGGGGGAAAGTGATGGAGGTTGAGGGTGGTAGTGTGATGAATTGGGAGATTGGGATTGACATGTATACACTGATGTGTATAAAATTGATGACTAATAAGAACCTGCTGTATAAAAAAATAAATTAAAAAAGAATAGAAAGGTGATTTATGGGTCTAGAGCAACACTATCTAAAAGAATTTTCTGTGTTGATGGAAATAATTTATATTTATATTGTGTCATCCGATATATAGCCACTAGACACATGTGGCAATGAGCACTGGAAATGTGGTGAGTATGCCCGAGGAACAGAATTTAAAATTTTGCTTAAATGTGAATAGCCACATGTGGCTAGTGGCTACCATACTGAACAGCACCGGTTTAAAGAAAGAGTGGAAAAGTGGCTCTCTAAATATTTTCAAAACATTCTTTTTTTCCCAATGGCAAAATGGTTCCAAAATATAAAATAAGCCTGATAAGCCATAAGAATCCTTGCCCAAGAATAGCTTGCAGCCAGTTAAGTTTCTCTCACCCTTGACACGTTGAACCTGAGCTAAAATTGCTTTTTCACAAAAAAAAACATGGAAGAGGTGGACTTCAGTAGTGGAGCTGGTCTGAAACCTGTCTGGTGGGGACGGTGAAGTTGTTAAGTCCCGTCTGCAGAAATGTTCCTGTTATCCCTGCTGGTGGCCTGTGGAAGACACCTTGCTATTTAACATGAAATATGGGAGGAAAGAGAGTGGAGAGTTCTGCCTTAATCCCAAAGATATTTGGCTTCCAGTTGCATCGCTTGACATCTGGTGGACTTGGTTTTCATATTGCTGGTAAATTCTCCAGCTGTTGGTATCGATGGGCCAACAGATACAGCTGCTCCTCTTGCCTCACTTGTAAATTATGTGTTTGACCTTCCTTGCAGAGAGTTCATCCCTTTCCCTTTCTTCCTCCCTTGAGCCTGTGGCTACAAATGCTTTCCCCTAAAACACCAACCAAACAAAAAAAACCCCAAAACACTAAAGCATTGGTTGCTGAATTCTTTTGATAAAAAACAAACAAACAAACAAATATCTCTTCTGTCATAAAGCCTGGAATGTTATTGTATTGCAAGTATGACAAAGTTATAGATGAGAAACTGAGCTCAAAAGAGGAAAGAGGGGCTATAGCAAAGTTGATATTCTTTTTAAGAGAGTAAGCTTTTGGCCTACCCCCTGGTGTCCTGATTTCTGTGAAAGAATTATTGAATTAGTGGCATACCCATTCAAGCATGATGATGGGTTTGTGAAACATGCTTTCATATGATATTGCAAACCACAGTAGCAAAATGAGAAAGAAGGCATCTTTATTTTATTTTACTTTATTTTATTTTTGGCCGTACCATGTGGCATGCAAGATCCTAGTTCCCTGACCAGGGATCGAACCCATGCCCCCTGCAGTGGAAACACGGAGTCTTAACCACTGGACCGCCAGGGAAGTCCCAGAAGGCATCTTCAAAAACTGAAACAACAACAATAACATTTTTTTAAATTTAAAAACTACTTCTGAAAAGTTTTTTTTTTGTTTTAATTTGCCCTGCTTTCCAAAAATTGCCTTCTTTCTGCTTGTTACCAAACTCAGAAACTAAAGCCACCTGGCCATTTGAACATTTTATATAAGCTAACTATGTTTAATTCAGGTTAAAACCTTGAATTAAAGTTCACCTCAAAATTGTACTGCTTCGAAAAGGCTGGATAATAACTAATATCATTATAACCAGAATCCGTATATAATTTGAATAAATAGAAGTAGGTTCTTTTATAAGTTTCTTTCTTTCTTTTTTTTTAATAGAATGCTCTTGTAGTTGTATACCTTAATTTAATTTCTAAATCCCTTCTGTAGCATGAGTTAAAAGAGATTTCTTCTTATTGAACCAAAATTAGGGCATTGATACCAGTTGGATTTAAAAATCAGATTGCCTGTATCCTACCCAAGGTAGCAGACAGTTAATGAATGATTCTTAATAAACACCCAGTGTGTATGGACTACTATAATAAAAACAGATGTTAACATTGGCTTGGAACTTATTCAGGTATAATAAGTGAAACCTAGGTTTATTTTACTATGTAGAGGTCATTTTTTATAACACAGTGAAAATACTGTTATAAAAATTAATCCTTGAGGAGGAGCAGGCTATTTTATGGTCTTAAGGTGTTTCGCCACAGATTCTTATTAGTTGCAGGGGAAAATAATAAGTATATAATGGAGAAACCAGGCAATAACTTGACCATGTGATCAAAATTAATGTCGTGAGTGAGGGACAGATGGACATATCATGTGCCTCTGGATGTGAGAACCTGAGAAAGACACAACATCACTTTTGCAGTATCCCATCTGGAAGTGCACAGACTGAATCTAACCACAAGGAAACATCAGACAAATTGAAAATGAAGAACATTCTAGGAAGAAAGAAAAAGGGGACTATATTCTTCAAAAATGTCAATGTCATAAAAGACAAAGGCTGAGGAAATGTTCCAGATTAAACAATGTTAAAGAGTTGTGACAACTAGTATGTGCAATAACTGATCCTAGGCTGGATCCTATATGGGAGGGGAAAAATGCCAGAAATGTATTTTTAGGTCAATTTACAAAATGGGATATAGATGGTAGAAAATGTTGTATCATTGTAAAATGTACTTGTGATAACTGTACTGTGGTACGCAGGGAAATATTCTTACCTTTAGTACAAACTGAAGTGTTCGGAGGGAAAGGGCTGTAATTCTACAATATCTTCTCAGTGGTTCAGAAAATAATATTATGTGGATGGATGGGTGGATGGATGGATAGATAGATAGCAGATTACAAAGCAAATGGAGCAAAATGTTAGCAATGGGTGAACCTGGGTAAAGGATATATGGGTGTCCCTTGAACTATTCTGTAATTTTGAAATTATTTTCAAGTAAAAAGTTTTTAAAAACATCACCCTTTTATATTATGGCACATTTGATCAGTTCTTGCAATTGAAACGAACAAGTATTTGAATGGGTGCAGTGCCAGGCAGCTGGAGCCTAGGTTCCCCCTTCACTCCTTGCAGACTATGTGACTCGGTGTGGTCGTTGTGCCTCTCTGATCTCAGAGGCCTCATGTGTAAGATGAGAGTAAGAAAACCTGACTCTGCCTTAAGTCTTTCCTGGGATCAGGCTTGATAGGAGCAAGGAAACAAAATCTTATGTGTCTGAATACAGATGAATGGACCCTGGTTAAGTCCTTTATGTATTATGGGTATTGTATATATATGGCCCTTCCTCCCTAGATACTTGCTTACCATCTGCAAAATTCTAAATTCTACACTGCAGATTAATAAGCATATATGTTGCTATTCAGTTTTTGGTAGGATTTTTGCAACCCCAAATGTAGTATCTACCATGCTTTGTTTTTATGAAGATAGTTTCTGGGACTTTTAAAAAATCTCAGTAAATGTCTGTGTACAAGGGACAGCATGGATGAGATTTCTGAGAGCTTTTTACTAGGCTTAACTTGTGTCTCAAGGAAAGCCATGGGAGGAAGACTTAAATATAAAACATGAGGTACATGGGACTTCCCTGGTGGCGCAGCAGCTAAGACTCTGCGCTCCCAATTCAGGGGCCTGGGTTTGATCCCTGGTCAGGGAACTAGATCCGACATGCATACCGCAGCTAAGAGTTCACATGCCACAGCTAAGAAGCCCACAAGCCGCAACTAAGGAGCCTGCCTGCCGCAACTAAGACCCGGTGCAACCAAATAAATTAATTTTAAAAAAATGAGGTCCACAAGAGGGAGTTACCAAAAGAAGTGAGAAAAAGTCTTCCAATTAGGATGAAAAAAGTCACAAGAGACTGTTGCCTCTACTCCCAATAATGAGAATGAGCTGGATAAACTGTAAAGTCATAGATTTAAAAAATTATCCCAAAAGCAGAATATGGTAGAAAAACTTAAATGAACTAAATTCCAGAAAGAGATAAGCCTTTCCTAGGAGAGAAGAAAGCTCTGACTGCTTCATTCCTGGCAAAGCAGCAGGAGGAGGGCTTTTTAAAGGTGTCAGCAAGACCATCTATAAAGAGGCAGTGTGATATAATAAGAGAATGGGCTTTGGAGTTAGCCAGACTTGGATTTCCATCCTGAAGCCCCTGCTTTGTAACCTGGGGCAGGTTGCATATCTGACCTTTGGTTTCCTTATCTTTAAAGTGGGAATATTACTAAAGCTTTCCGAGCTTTCTGAATATTAATTGAATAATACAACCAAAGTGCATATAATAGAGCTACATACATTGTGATGGGTGATGGTGGTGGCGGTGGTGGTAGTAGTGGTAGAGAGTCTCTCAGGGCCGTCACCTTGCAGCTCCGCAGCCTCATTTACACTGTAACCGTGTTCCCAAACATGCCGTGTCCATTGCCTACCACAGGAGTGACACCTCCTGGATTTTCACCCTGCTTTCCTGGTGGAGATGGTAGGGGTTATTACATTTTGACAAAACGTAACTCTAGCTTGTAAATATAAACCAACTGACAAGTGAATTCAGAGATCCCAGAAGAGGAAAAAAAAATGTTTGAAGCTGCAAGAATAGACACACACACACACACACACACACACACACACACACACAACGCTGCAATTCAGGCCAATATGGTAGTAACAGAGCCCTTTCAAAAAGCTTTCTGACTAGATGTCTACCAACTTGACAGCATCACAAACGTAGGCTTTTAAATGAAACCTAAGTTGCCTGCAGCATTCCTGATAAGCTCACCTAACTGAATAATTTTCCCTTTAAAAGTAAGAGGGAAGAATATTGTTTACTAGCTACTGTTGAGTATCTCTTGTGTGAACGCAGGCAGCCTTCTCAGATTCCTCTGAGCTCTAGACAGTGGAACACCTTTGGGTGTGTTGACCATGAGTTCCTTTATGGCCAGTGACAGTCACTGGGTGGATATATTGGATCATCTTTTAGATTTATGAAGAATCACTTAGACACAAGTTGGCCTTGGTCTAAGCCAAATTTTAACTGCTTCTGATAATCTAGTCCCCATGTTACTCAACAACTGAAGGAGTCTGATCCCTGGCAGGAAGCCAACTGCCCCGAGATGGTGTAAGGTGCCGCCAACAAGCTATGTACTAGGAAAACATCCCAGACAGCTAAATTTGGCAAGTGTGCTTTATGGAACAGAAGGAAAAGTGACTAATCAGTGATTTTACTTGTACCTTTTAAGCTTGCCCAGAATTTCAAATATAGAAAATTGCATTTCTTTTCCGTGCTCTTAGGACTTCCAGGAGGATCCCGTTGGGTTTATTTAGAAAGTTCTTTAGACAAACAGAAGAAGATTGTAGAAGGCTGAGTATGTGAAAAACAAACTTTAAGACAGAAGTTTCCTCAGCCTCAAGTTTAGTTCTAAGAGTAGTTGGTAATTTTATTTTTGCCTAATTAGTCTTATGCCATCAGTTTCTTCCAAATGATTCATTTGACATAGCTCCAAAGCAAAAAATAGAATAAACACAAAGAGGGAATTCACCATGTTAGCAAGAGCATAAATCTTCCCAGAGGTATTAACCATATTTATCCAAATAAATCTCATTTTAATCATGGTGTAGGGTTAGATCTCTGCAAAGATAAATATGTCTATTGCTTGGACTTGTAGACGTTCCATGTTAGTTGGAAGGAAGTGAATAAACCTTTTTTTCGGGTTATAGCAACATAGAAAATAATGAAAACATTAATTTCTCTACCTCTATATACTTACATAGCCATCAGCTTACATAGTTCACATCAGGTGTGAACTTAACATTAGAATGTCACCTTGTTACCTTCTAGTACCAACATTTTAGGTAAATATGTACCTTCCCAAAGCAGACACATGCCTGCATTTTACACACAGAACAACGCATAAGTGTGAGATGTAACTGAGACAAGCATTCATGAGAATGATTGGCCTTATTACCCACAGTGAGTAAGTAATGGTTACAGGATGGTCATTTCTTTCTCTTGGTTGGAAAGCAGTGGACAAATGATGAAAGGAATCTTTTCTTGTTTTTTTTTTTTTTCAATCTTAAGACAAAAAAGGCCATAATCTTGGTCATGCCATTCTTGTTTCTTGTTAACTTTCTAACTTGAAACAAGGTATTGGTTTCTTTGATTGTAAAGATTCAGGATCACCCATTGATTTTATGTTGTAAGAACTTCTATTATATTATTTTCTTAAGTAGGTGAGTAGTGATGGGAACTGAATCTACAGGTATGCAGTCAGTATACACGGAGGTACTAATGGCCCCGCAGGGCCCCGCACACATGGGCATTCATTCCATAGATACGCCTTCTATGAGTGGCTCCCTGGTGAGGTTGAGGATAGAACTTTGAGTCCAGATGGTTGTTTGGATGAAACATTTTATCCCCACTCTCCCTCCTCCCCAGTAACCTGCAGATTTGAGTTCAAAAGCTGAATTCATCAGCAGATCAGCCTTTTTTAAAAAATTGAAAATGTTCACATAAAAAAATTTGAATTTACATAAAATAGAAATTTTGAATAAAATTTTTATACAAGATTTAAATGTTTTAAGTTTTACATAAAGGTACAGTTTTCTTCCTCCTGGCTTGTTTTCTCTCATAAGAGTAGATTTGGCCACACTGGGACCCACTTCCTACATGGCCGTGATTAGTTGGACCCAAGTGGTAGCCACCCTGTTTGGTGGGGCCTGGACATTCCATTCTGACAGTCCTACACCTGGCCTGTTTCACTTACAGGCATCGGAGACTGACCCGTGTTGTAGATTTTGAACGCTAAGCAAAGTCTATCTGCTGGAATACATTTTCATTCCACTACCATTCATTCAAATAATATAGTTTCTGTCTTCTTTAAAGCCTTCATCTTGGATCGTCCATTCTGTCTAATCCTAAGGATTAAAATTCTTCTCTGATGATTATTATGTATGATGTTTATGTCTTATAAGTAAAGCAGTGCTGTAAATTGGTGAAACTTTAACATTTTAGTAATAACTAATTGAGACATTTGGATATGGTTGAGCTACTCTCTGTATTTGCATTCTTTTCAAATACTTCTGGATGCAATAAGTGGTACGTATGGCGATTTACTTTTATGCTCTTGAGCTGTCATCACTGCACTGTACATGTTTGGACTACACTGTCTGCTGCGGTGTTGAAGGCATGAAAAGAAACTTAATTTAGAATGAGGGTTGTGTTAATGCTTCACTATTAGGAGATGCTCAGGGTACTTGGAAACAGCTTTTTCTTCACTTGAAATAGAAAATTAATCATATTTTGAATGTACCTCCTGTAACAGATGAAAACCCCAATAATCCCTATTTCTTCCATTGATAGGTCTTGTGGATATTATGGTAAAATTTTGAACAGTTAGAACCTGCTAACAGTTAGAACCTGCCCCGTTAAAAGTGGAAGATCTTGGCAAAACAAGCTCTTACTAGGCAGTTAGTAATAAGCCCCAGTAGCCCCTGAATAAAACATGCTTCCAACCCAAATTTCTACAAATTTCCAAAGCCAGGTCAGACAGGAAGGACCCGGTCTTTAAGGTGATAACCTCTTAGGTACAACAAGTTCCTGAATCTAGCAATTTATGTTTTTGTTCAGTAGGCCATACTTGGGGCAAAAAAGAAATAAATACAATCTATAAGTTTTTCACCATCAAAGATGACAAAAATTCATTTCTTCTTAACTTCAGTTAATCAATATTAGAGCTAATCAGGGATTTATTACAGTGATTAGTAATGATTAACTGGGAGGGAAGCCTTGATTCTTTGGCTTTGAGATTTTAGCTATTAGAAAAACTCAGTTTACTTAGGAGTACAGTTTTGATGAAACATAGCAGCTCATTTTTTAAAATGAAATATTTATTAAACAAATGCTACTGAGTGCCTATTATATTCAGTTACTTTCCTGGAAACATAATAGTGAACAAAAAAGCTAAGAATCTTTGTACTCCTGGCCTGACACACTAGTGGGGAAAATAATAACCAAGATAAATAAGGCATATAGTATGTTTGTGATAAGTGCTAAAAAGAAACATGAAGCTGGCAAGGATTTTAGGAAGTACAAGTGTTTCGATGTTAGGCAGGTCTCACTGAGAAAGTGACGTTTGAGTAAAGCCTTGGAAGATTTATGGGAGCAAGGCAAGAACGTCCCAGCATGGAGAACAGCAAGAGCAGAGGCCTTCAATCAGGAGTGAGTGTCCTGGGTGTGACGGAGGGACAGTGAGAAGGCTGGTCTTTGTGGGACAGAGTAAGCCATGGGGGACCAGACCACGTGGGTTCTTACTGGTCACTGTCGGGATCTGGGCTCTTCCAAAGCCACTGGAGGGTAGTGAGCAGAGGAGTGACAATGTCTGGCTCACATTTTAGGAGGCGACTCCAGCTGCTGAAAGGGAGGCAGAGTGGATGGCCGTTGCCACCCGTGAGTGACGATAATGAGTTGGACTAGAACGTTAGCTGGGCAGGCGGTGAGAGCCAGTTGGCTTCTGTGTCCATTTTAAGAGAGAGCCGACAGGAGCTGCTGATGGATTGAACCAGAGGCACGGGGGAAAGAGAGAAGGCAGCAACGAGAATGGAGTTGCCATTTACCAGCCGGGGGAAGAAGGTGAGGAGGGAGGAAGCAGGCTTGAGGGGAAGTAGAAAGAGCTCGGTTCTGGACGTGTTCATTTGGAGATGCCTGTTAGGCACTGAATGGAGATGGTCAGCGGGTGGTGGGATGTATGTGTCAGGAGAGAGGACTAAGTTGAAGATGCATATTTGGGAATCTCAGCATATAAATGCTTTTTTAAAATTACAAGGCTAGATGTGATCACCAAGAGGGACCACAGCCAGGAGAAAAGATTTCTGAGGAATTGCTGTGCTGATAAGTCAGAGAGGTGAAGAACCCAGCAAAGGAGACTGAGAAACAGCCGTAGAGGCTCGTGGAGAATGAGGGGAGGGTGGGGTCTTAGAAACCAAGGAGAGAAAGTATTTCAAGGCCAAGAGAGTGATCAGCGTTATCAGATCCTGTACTCTGGGCCCATGAAGTTAGGTCTGAGGACAGACCACTGGATTTAGCATTCGGAAGTCATTGCTTACCTTGGTAAGAGCCGTTTCAGTGCAGCGGTCAAGGCAGAAACCTGAGTGGAGAGGGTGTAGAGAGAATGGAAGGAAAGAAGCTGCAGAAACAAGAATAGACAAGTCTTTTAAAGAATGTTGCTGTAGGGCCTCCCTGGTGGCGCAGTGGTTGAGAGTCCGCCTGCCGATGCAGGGGATACGGGTTCGTGCCCCGGTCTGGGAGGATCCCATATGCCGCGGAGCGGCTGGGCCCGTGAGCCATGGCCGCTGGGCCTGCGCATCCGGAGCCTGCGCATCCGGAGCCTGTGCTCCGCAACGGGGGAGGCCACAACAGTGAGAGGCCCGCATACCACAAAAAAAAAAAAAAAAAAAAAAGAATGTTGCTGTAAATGGAAGCAAAGAAATGAAGTGGCAGCTGGAGGAGGAGGTAGTTCTGGAGAGTTATAATTCTTTCCTCTTTCTCCAGTGGAACCAGATGCTTCACTTTATGTCCAGAACACTGCACAGATAATTTTCTACAAAATGAGTTGAGGAAAAGTGACCCAACTCTTGAGTCCTGGGGTACCCCAACATTTAGTGGCTGGGGAGGTGAGGAACTGAGATCTCAGTATTAGAGTAAAAGAGAAGGGAGGTTTCATCACACTCTTTATAGGAGTTTGGGTGCAGCTGGAATTGAAGGATGGCATCCATTGACATTTGGGTTGAGCTGGCTTACAGAGTCCACAGGTTCCTTTACTGAAGAGTGTCTGAACTTCACGTGCTCACGTGCCTGTCGGGCTCTAAGAAGAGTGGGCTTGGGCTGACATTTGACTAGGCTCCTTTTTTTCAGAGAGCCTCTCCCAGGACCAGCAGAAGCCAGCCTGGGAAGCTTTGCCTTCTCTCGTCTCAACACCTTAATAGTTCTTTGGTGTCGCACGGGTCAGATCAATAAGAAGTCAGGAAGCAGATGGTTTTGACGAGGAGAACTTTCTTCAAAGAGTTTGTTGGCGGTTTTTATTTTCACCCCTCCCAAATTCCTCACTGACAGATCAACTGAAATTCTCAGGAAATAGTCCATTACACAAATAGTAGTTTCACTCTTTATGGTAGTTTCAACATTAGCCTTTCATTTCTTTTCAAATACAAGATGCTCTTTTCAAGCTATAGTAAAATCCATGTTATCTGGCAGCTTACCAACCAGAAGACTGTTACTGACATTTTGGGCTTTCACTCAGTACAAATCATCTGGATGCTGAGGCTTCCCCACCAGGTTCTCCAAGAAGGGGCCACCTGGTTGTCTTTACCAAGGAAATGGCAGCCCAGGGCTTACCATTACAGGAGCGAAGGTAAACCCCCAGCCTCCATGCTGCACATGGGCCTGCAGGGCTCGGCTAGATCTCCTCCTCTTAGCTTCACACCTCCCGCTCCCATTAGCCCCTCAGAAAGAAATATCTGAAATATGAAGTTCCTTATATAAGGTGGCGCAGCTACCAAGAGGTGGAGCCAAGATTCAAGCCAGACAGTCTGAACTCCAGAACCAAAGCTTCTAACCATGTAGTTGTCAGGAGAGGCCTAAGCTGGAGGTGTTTATTTGGGAGTCTCCGCATATAAATGCTTTTTATAAAACTACAGGACTGGACGAGATCACCAAGGAGTGACCACAGATGGGAGAAGGGGGACCTGAGTCCCAGGTAACTCCCATGCATTTAGGGTGGGGATATGGGGTGGGGGGACCTGCAAAGGGGACTGGGAAGTTGTGGCCATAGAGATTGAGGAGAAACAGGTGACGGTGGGGTCCTGGAAACCAAAGAAAGGAGGCGTTTCAAGGAGAAGATGGTGGTCGTCTTGATGCAACTGCTGGGTCCTGCGTGGACAGTACAGCTATTTTGTTCATTCTTTGGCAGTGCTCAGGAGTGGCGTGGGAACACAGTCATGCCTCCCAGAACGGGTCTTGAACAGTTAGAAAGGACATAGATTAATTTCTCAGTAGATTATGTTGCTACATTAAACACTCACTAAATCACTCTGCTGCATAATTAAGAAAATACAGAAAAATGACAGGGAGAAAAAAAAATGTAATCCTGGCCCTGAATGAATCCTTCTGGAATGCAGTGAACTGCCCCACATTAACCACTGTTAACATTTTGATATAGTTCCTTCGGCTTCTGCAGTTGTGATTTTTTTTTTTAACACAATTGAGATTGTTTGGACTACATGGAATGGCATATTCTGCTTTATTCTTTTTTAAAATCAATTTTTAATAGAAAAATAGTCATGTACCTCTTTGAACATTTGAGAAAAAGGGTAAAGAAAATTTTAGAAATCAGAGTAAAGACTATAAAAGGTCTCCACAGTCTCAGAATGCACCATAAACGTGATTGTATCAGAGGTGTGTTTCCGTGTTGTCTGTATGACATGTCTACTGTCCCTCTCACTGCCTGCCTCCCTTCTTATCCAAAAGGTAGTCTAGGGACAGGCTTTGTTCCTGCAGAGATGGGGGTGCAAATCCTAGGGGCGAGGGTGGGGTGAAAATCCAGCCTCCTGGCCTCCACCCTCAGATACTCTGATGTACTGGGTCTCAGTAAATGGTCCTAACACCACTATCTAAGAGCTCCACTCTTAAGTTAGGCTGGGTCTAAAGAGAAGGTGATACAAGTCCTAGGACCAACTGGGATTTCAATTACTTCTTGGGGCTGTTTTTAAAAAGTATGTAACCTGAATTCTAGGAAAATTTACACATGTGAGGTTTTTGAAAAAAAAAATACATGTAAACAGCATTTAGAGGGCCATTCTAATGCAAAACTATAAAGAATGTTAGAATCAGAAAGAACCCTCAATATAATTGAGTCGAATTTTTCATTTTTACCTACGAAGATGCTGAAGCCCAGAGATCTAGTGACCCCCAGTTCAGAGACTCTCCAGTCCATCCACAGCAGAATTAAGGCTCAAACCCAATTCTCTGAATCCCAGAATCATCCTGTAATTTTTTGGTAAAATGTGTGGCAGTAGCTTTTCCGAGGAAGCCCTATTTCACCCTGAAAAATAAAGTTGTGTCTCTTAACAGATTTAGAATTTGATTTAGAATCCTTCACGCTAAGGCTTTGTGGGAGTAAAGAGAGCCCTAAATTTGGAGTCCAAAGGCTTTCATTCAAGTCTCAGTTTTTCTACTTCCTCTGGGACCATAAGCAAACCACATAACCATTCTGAGCCTCCCCTTTTTTTTCACCTGAAAAACAGGTATAGTATACCTCTGTCTACCTGAGAGGGTATTTTGAAGCGATTTCATCGATGCAAAGGCACTATGGAAACTAAAGCATTATGCAAATCTAGGGGCTTCATATTTTTATTAAGATTTTACAAGGAACTAGTTTCACAAGGAACTGGCTTCCGCATCCTACAGAGACCTAATTGCCTTCAGAGCGAGATCCATGTGTGTTTCATTCTTCTCTCTCCTCATAATAAGTGCAGAATAAATATTTCTAAATAGCAGAGAGCTTTTATCACCTTTAGCAGAATGGAATATCCATGATAATTCTTCCCGTGAGTGGTGATATAGTAGGTACTGTGGGCTTGCCCTGTTGATGTGGATGCCTTCACGGGGCTTTTAAGATAAAAATAAGGGGCAGCGTTGTCTGATGTTGCCTCTGAAGTGTGGTGTCGTCGCATGGTAAAAGAAGTAACAAAAGTTGCCGAGAGACTGGAACATACTGTTCTCATCAGACCACGTTTTCGTCTCATTCTAAGGCTCCTTGGGCATGATATTTCTATGTGAGAACAGTAGAACTTTCCCTTTATGTAGCCTCGTTTCAGGACTAACAACGAAATCTGCCATAATGCTGTCTTTGTGCTTTGTCCACATTTGCCAATGGTCTTTTATGACATCCTTGTTCTAAATGTGGAAAACGAGGTAGGGGCGACATGGAGTAAAATGACTAACATATGGCATTAATTTTTCAATCTGTTGATATTTCTGATTTGTTGGGTTGAACTTGGGAATTACATCTTCACATTGCTCTGGCCCATTTATTACTTTCAGTTTAAGACAATGATGGGATAAAAGTAAAACGCTTGGTTTTAGACTCATTCACAATATATGCAAAAGCTAAAGAAAGTCCGGTCAGAGAAGGTTAAACTTTGCGAGGCTCCTCTAGAGACCGTCTAACCCAGAGTCCTTGTTTTACAGCTCTGAGATTTTCACTGATTTGCCTGATATCACACAGGCTAAGGAAGTGAGCACCCAGATCTTTTGACCTGTAGTTAAATGGGGTTTTATTCTGTAAAATATACACATTATTCTGGATTATATTAAGCAGGTTCATGTGAAACTGTCAACTAGTTGAGTACATCTGCTTTCAGGATGAAGTCTGAAGACCAAACTCTATTTTTAGAGCAGTAAACTACATTCCAAGCTTTAATGCTGCACACAAAGAATGCTCAGAATATTCTTATTCACAAGTTGTGTCTCCTTGAAAGACAGCTCTTGAAAGCAGTGGGGAGGGAACTTCTGGGAAAAGGATGGGAGTTGGGGATAGTGTCTCCGGACTCAAGTCATTAAGGAAAAAAAAAGCCCATAGTAGACACAAAGCAATAAAAACCAAGCAGACACACTTCCTCAGCACTTCTCTCTGGAATTGGTCATTTAAGGTCTATCACGTTTGTGCCAATAAAAGAAAGCAGAGAGTGACTGTTGTCACGTCAGGTAACAATTCACTGTGTAAGGGCACAAGGTGTGCTCAGCCAACATGCCACCTCCAGCCCCAACTCTACACACCCTGAGTAGCACAGTGATGATGCAGAAGACAAGCTGAGCCTGCAGCTAAATGGATCTGTATTCTACAAAATATACACATCATTCTGGGTTGTTTTAAGGAAGTTCATGTGACACTGTTAATAGACTGAAAAATGTAAGTTACTTAGGACTCAACAATGTGAAAAATAAGGCAGAATTAACAAGAGAAGGGAAAATGGTAGGGAAAGGAATATCTGTCTCTTCAGATATTCATGGTAAGTTGTAAGATTGAGTGTGAGACACTCTTGTCCCACTCCCCGGGAGGGAAATTGCCCGGCAAACAAGGTAGCCCTCCTGCTTTTCATATTCCTCTGAGTGCTGAATTCTGCAGTTTCATTCATGCGGCAGGACGCAGCAGACCCACCAGGCACGCAGCCCACACCTGACCACTGTGGAGTTGCTGCTGCTCCCGACCGTCTCTCTCTGAGAGAGGATAATGTACATGTAGTTGTTGAGATGAATGAACAGATAATGTCACATCATTTTATTTCTACATTTTGTGTCCGTCTTGGGAAATACCTAGACTTTTATTTTCAGAGTTTTAAGGTTCACAATTTCAATATCACTTTGAGCATTTAATTTATACAAATCTCTTCAAAAATTTATAACAGACTTACAAGCTATAACCAAATACTACAAAACATAAAACTAAGAACTATAAAATGTCTAATTTGCCGTTTGCTCTCTTTCATTTCCCAAATCCTCATTAAAAAACACAAAATCTTCTATTGGCTTAGCAAATATACAGAGCCCCTTCCGTGGGCCAGGGTATCTTTTAGGTAATGAGGGAACAGCAATGAACAGATAAAACTCCTCGCCCTCGTGGAGCTTTTGTCCCAGTGGAGGAGACAGGCAATGAATGGGATAAAGGAGCAAAATGGATGGCTGGTTAGATATGGTAAGGACATAGGAAACGTTGAGGCAGAGAGGGTGGTAGTAGTGAAATTCAGGTGAGTGGCCAGTGTAAACCTTCCCCAGAAGGCGGCTTTTGAGTAAAGATCTGGCAGAAATGAGCAAGTGAGCCACCTGGGCGTTGGATGGAAGACCTTTCTGGGCAGTGAGAACAGCACATGTAATGGCCTCGAATGTGCTGCGGGAATGTGCTGCGTGGTTGAGGAACAGCAAGGAGGCCAAGTGGAGACGGAGAGGAATGAGCCAAAGGAAGGGCAGGAGGATTTCAGCCAGAGAACGAATGCAGCCCACAGCATATGGGGCACTGCCGGGTTTTACTCTGTATCTATTACGGACTGAATTCTGTCCTCAGCAAAGTCTTATCGTAAAGCCCTAACCCCCACTGTGATTATATTTGGAGATGGGGCCTTTACAGAGGTGATTATGGTCAAATGAGGTCATAAGGACAGGGCCCTAATCCAATAGGACGTCTTTATAAGAAGAAATGCCAGGAATTTGCACACACAGAGAACAGGCCATGGGACGACATTGGGGGAAGACAGCCATCTGCGAGCCACACAGAGAGGCCTGAGAAGAAACCAGCCCTACTGATGCCTTGATCTTGGACTTCCCAGCCTCCAGAACTGTGGGAAAATAATTTTGTTATGGAAACCCTAGCAGATGAATACGCTGTGCGAACCCTCAATTATCTTTGAGAAGAGAACTTCCTGCTAAAGAGTAAAACTGATCTTGAGCAAACTTAACTAGTTTAACTGACAACAGTACTCATTTTGTGTCAGCCCAAAGGGAGCGACTCATCCTGCAGGTACTATATTTGACTTAAAACAGGTGAGCCTACAAATTAGTCATCCGAAACACAGCTAGCAAGTCAGTCCAGCCAGTTTTTTTCATAGTGGCAGTTTAAAAGCAGCTCTCACAATTCTTTTATTTTTGTCTTTTAAACATAGAAGAGTTCGCCTTTGGCTGGTGTGAATGAAGAAGATGCTGTACCTCTTTCTTCCATCCCTATTTTTTTCCCAAACTGTGCTCCCTCTGTAATCTCTTACCATCTGTCTTCAAACAAAACTGCCTTCTTAACCTCACAAAAAATGACAGGGGAAAGCATTTGGCTGCTTTTGGAGGTTTATTATTCTGAACCCTGAAAAGGAAGAAAAAGAATCAAGTGTTTATCCTTCCTTTCTTATATGCACTTTATTGTGGAATACCAAAAAGTTGAGAAAGTTCTTTATAGAAGAATTCCAGCTATTAATGTATTGACAGTGATAGAATTAGGAAACCACCCGTTGGTAACTCTTGAAATAATGGGGTCTAGACAATGATTATCAGTGGCTGCTAAAACTGTTGCAGAAGCTTATTGCAAGGTTGACAGGCAAGGACATAGGAAACACAGCTTAAATTTGTCTCCCCATCTGGGGTTCAGTCAAAGTTTTATAAATTAGGGGAGGTGGGTTGGTGTGCAGAAGCACTGGTGGGGCAGGTTTTTACTTTTTATTTATTTTTTCACATCTTTACTGGAGTATAATTGCTTTACAATGGTGTGTTAGTTTCTGCTGTATAACAAAGTGAATTAGCTATACATATACATATGTCCCCATATCCCCTCCCTCTTGCGTCTCCCTTCCACCCTCCCTATCCCACCCCTCTAGGTCATCACAAAGCATCGAGTTGGTCTCCCTGTGCTATGCAGCAGTCTCCCACTAGCCATCCATTTTACATTTGGTAGTTATGTCAATGCTACTCTCTCACTTTGTCCCAGCTTCCCCTTCCGGTGGGGCAGGTTTTGATTGGAGGGCTTTGGAGCTTGGCCATTTATGGTAAGGTGTGGTAGATGGGCTTCAGCACCGGACCTTCCTGGACAGCAGACCCTTCACTTCTGAAAGCGCTCTGGAGTTCAGGTTAAGGTGAGGCCCTGGTCCTTTGGAGGGGGTGGGGGGAACAGCTTTGGTTCCAGGTTGTTTGAGGTCCAAATCTCTGCATGCTTCGGCTGAATGACTTGAGGTTTTGTTCTGTTGTCTCTGAAAAACAACTCAGTATCTTGTTAGAGACAGGATAGGCCCAGTCTGGGACTGGTTCTATGGTTACAAAACCATTAGGCAAAGGTTGATGGGAGGATTGGGCTGCCACCATCTGAACCCAATGGACCAATAATAATAACTGCACTGAAAGATGATCACAGATGTTAGGGCCATCTGAGCACACACCATAGGCAGAACACAGCCCCACCAGTGGGAAATTATTGCCAAAAATGCCCTTCTAAAGAAAGTAGCTGTGACTTTACTCTGGTGAGGGAATGCAAGGGTTGCCAGATTTTTCAAGAGTATCTAGAAATCAAGATGCTTGTATGCAATTTCCCTATTTTAAAATATTTACTATTAACATTTTTAGAAGTTGGAAACACTGTGTGGCTCAAACCAAGCAAACTTGTCAGCTCTCCCTTACTCAGGCCCAACACTGCCCTCCAGTCCTATTTGCCGTCCAGTGCCATGGCCTCTGGAGAGCCTGCCCCACCTCCTTGATCTGCATCCATGCTCTCTCTCTCTTGACTTCATTAGCATTTGTGGTTGGGTATCTGTGATACTGTGATTTAGCATAAGAAGTACATATTTGTTCTTCCTCCAGGGTTCCTGACTCAGCTCCCCAAACCCTTGGAATTTCCCAAGTGATAATAGCAATATAGGAGCATCTTTTGTTAAAATATTTGATCTCTAGTCCTCAGTTTCTGAAATCATTTCAGAGCCATAAAGGTGAAATGGGTATCTTGTTACTCATAACAAGCCTCTTTCAAGCACACCTGGGTTTATTTTAATGAGGTGACTTTTGCAAAACCCCAAGGTAACCTAAGCTTGGGGTCCGGTTACCAAGGGAACCAACCATGTGACTAGAGGGTTGGAAATTTCAGCCCCACCCCCTGACCTATGGGGAGGGGAGAGGGACTAGAGACTGAGTTCAGTCACCAATGACCAGTAATGTAGTCAATCATACCTATGTAACAGCGCCTCCATAAAAATCCCCCGAAACACAAGGTTCAGAGGGCTTCTGAGATGGTGAACGTGTGGAGATTTGGGGGAGTGGTGCCTTCAGAGAAGGCATGGAAACTCCAAGCCTCTTCCTACCTTCCTTGCCTATGCACCTCTTCTCTATCTGGCTGTTTCTAAATTATATCCTTTTATAATAATGTAAACTGTTTTCCTGAATTTCGTGAGCTGCTCTAGCAAATTAATCAAACCTGAGGAGGGGGTGGTGGGAACCTCTCATTTATAGCCAATTTATAGCCATGGGCCAGAAGTGCAGGTGACAACCTGAACTTGCGATTGGTATCTGGCATGGTGGGGAGACAGTCTTGTGGGACTGAGCTCTTAACCTGTGGGCTCTGTCTCCTGGTAGATGGTGTCAGGACTGCGTTAAATTGTAGGACACCCAGTCAGTACCCACAGAGTTAATTGCTTGGTAGTGTTGGAAAACACACACTGGAGTGTTATACCCTCTTAGTGTATGGTCACGTGCCTTTGTTAATGGTTTTCTAATCATCTCATGTGGCGTTACTTGTCTTCCCAACAACATGACATGTTCTTAGAAGGTAATTTGCCAGTATTCTACCACTTTGGTTTTCTCTGTAGCACCCAGGCATGCTGAGCTGATTGTTTCTGAGCCATCAAAGATTAATGATACAGCAAGCAGGTATATACAAAGCCCTTAGTAATTAGTAAATACTCAGCAATTGTTAATTATTGTATCAGTGAGAGCAAAGCAGCAGCATCAAAAATACTGGCCTAAAAATGTCCATTTTCTTCCACCTTACCTTTTAGCATGCAGCTAATTTTTCTTTAAAATATCTCGTTCTATTTTTGAAGACTGTCAAACATTTCAAATAGAATTACCCAATTCCGGGATATCAAATAATGTGTAATAGATATTGTGCTGCATAATGTTTTGTGCTACGGCTATGTGTTTGTTTGAATAATAAGAATCTAATGTGTTGACACGTGCTCTCATTGCGTGCAGCATCTCATGTAGTCCTTGTCAACCTGATGACAAATGCTCTTACAGTAAGTCCCCTACATACGAGTGAGTTCTGTTCCGAGAGCGAGTTCATAAAGTCCACCTTGTTCTTAAGTCCAATAAAGTTAGCCTAGGTACCCAACTAACACAATCGGCTCTATAGTACTGTACTATAATAGGTTTATAATACTTTCACACAAATAACATTAAAAAAACACAAAAAAAGAAAACATTTTTTAATCTTACAGTACAGTACCTTGAAAAGTACAGTAGTACAGTACAACAGCTGGCACACAGGGGCTGGCATCGAGTGAACAGGCAAGGAGAGTTACTGACTGGAGGAAGGAGAGGAGGTGGGAGATGGTAGAGCTGAAGGATCGTCAGCAGTAGGAGACGGAGGGCAAGCTGCAATTTCACGCATGCCTGACATCAGTGCCACAGGTTCTGGTTCCTTGCTGGATTCAATTCTATCTACCCTCTTGAAAAAACAGTCCAGTGATGTCTGGGTAGTAGCTCTTTTTTTCTCATCATAGAAGACACAGAGGCACTGGATTGCATTCTGAACGGCTGCTGCAACCTTTCTGTACCATTCTACCTTTGGGTCCTGTGCCTCAAAAACTAACAGTGCCTCCTTGGATAAAGAAAATCCCCTTGCCATTTCCTGCATTGTGTATCTCTTTGGTTCACCAGAAGTATTGCCACCAAACAACAGAGTTAGCCTATCCTTTGCTGCTTTATAGCCTGGCATCAGCTTTTCCTCCTTACTGATGTAACTTCGGTCTGGCATCCTCTTGCAGTACAGTCTTGTCTCATCCACATTAAAAACCTGCTCAGGTAGATACACGCCTTCATCAATAATTTCTCGAAGCGTTTCAGGAAATTCCCAGGCAGCTACCAGGCAGCTACCGTATCTGCACTCACTGCCTCGCCACTTACTTTTACGTTGTGAAGGTTGGCTCTATCCTTGAACCGATGAAACCAGCCATGGTTGGCATTAAAAGATACGCCCTCTGATTCTTCTCCATGTTTCTCCTTCAAGTCGTCTTAAGGGCTTTTAGGTTTCTCTTGAATCACCATTAAGCTGAGTGGGACTTGACACTGATGTGATCCTGCATCCACACACTGAGAAGATTCTCCATCTCCTCCGTCATTTTTCCATGCTTCTTCGATATTATTGTTGGCATCATCGGCACAGCAGACTTCACATGTTCCATGATCTTGTCCTCATTCTTCAGAATCATGCCGATGGTTGAACGATTCATGTTATAAGAACGAGTGACGTCTACCATCTTTTCGCCTCACCCCACAATCTCAATTATTTTCACTTTTGTTTCCATTGTTATCGCTTGGCGCTTCTTAGCAGTACGAGCTACATCACCGCTGCTTTTACGCTTGCTTCTGGACATCCTGGGCTTGAAATAAAGATACTATACTACAGTACTCTATACAGTACTGTACAGTAAAGTACACAAAAACACAACCACTTGTAGAGGATGCACGCATGTGACAATGTACGCCAGACGCATGAACTAACTTATGTAATTACATGCGAACACACGTTCGCATCTTTGAAAGTTCACAAGTTGAAGGTTCATATGTAGGGGACTTACTGTATAGCTATTTTAGAGGTGCGGTCCTGAGAAGTTAAGTAACCAGCAGAGGTTACAAGCTAGTAAGTGCAGAGGCCTGGATGGAATCGTTGTTAAAGATAACTCCAGCTGCTGTAACAAGCAAACCCCAGAATATATGTGTATAGTTGTTCAAACACAGTAAGAAACATGTTTCTCATTCACAAAAATACAAATTGGGGTTTCTGATTGGCAGAGGACTCTCTTCCAAATTATGATTCAGGGTCCCAAGCTCCTTACATCATCTAGGCCTCAGGTCATCAGAGAAAGCACATGGAGAATGGTTTGTAAGATTTTCTGCCGGGCTTGGTAGTGGCAAACATCACTTCAGTCCATCAGCCTGATTGCAGTCACATAGCCACATCTAACTGCAAAGAAGCCTGGGAAATGTAGTCCAGCATTGTGTCCAGGAAGAAGAGATGGCCCAGAATTCAAGGTGCTCTGATCCTGTAACCCATGCACATAACCCTTATGATAAACTGCCTTTGTAGATTAACTTTAGAATTGGACACTATATGTTGTATGCTACATGCACTTTCTTAGCCACTGATCAATGAAAAAACTGTTGGCTTTTTTTTTTTAAAAGGCAGAAAACCAAACTCAGAATTATGAAACCAATGAATAAAATATTTCCAAGAGCTTTTTTTTTTTTTTTTTGAGCTGTGTCTATCTAGATTTTATGTTCCTGACCCCACCAAAGGAGGATAATAACTTGTTTAAGAGAATCTTCCCTTGACTGTTGTGGCAGATCTCAAGCAACTCTCCTGTGAGTGGAAAGATGGATTAAAATGTAACCACTAAATGAAGGCTTTGAGACTTTCAAAATTAAGTTGTGCGCTTCTAGTTTTCCTGGAAACCACAAAAAGCAGTCACTAAGGTGGTCTCAAAAGATTTAAAGACACGAGTATGAAAGATAGGAAGTCTCAGCTACTGCTTAGATTGTGATTAGGACATCAAGCAATTATATAATTTCTGTATTATTTTTTTCTTTCACTTTCTCATTTTGAAATCTTCAGGCTAAATATGTTATTATGCAATGTATTTTGTTTTATAGAAAGATACAACCCTAAGACTATTGGCTTTGAATAGACAGTTTAATTTACAAGGTGATAGTTCTTCTAGGAGTGTTAACCTCAAGGATCTGTCCGGTCACTCAGGGAATTAGCAGGAAAGCAGAGAATTCTAACTCCAAGGCCATTGGGTTCCATTGGTGTGGCACTGTTAGCATCTGCAGAATCTAAGGCTCTATCTCCATTCTAAAAGCATAATCACTTGGAAAGTGGGAAAATGGAGTCAGTCCATACTTTTAAAAAATCTATTTAAAAATAATCTTTACTATAACAAACTAGTGTGATTGACTTTTTAACCAAACTGACTAGTCACACGAGTTAAAACGCCTGAGATTCTTTGTACATAAACATAGCCCTGAAGGGTATACTTTAGTCACTTCACTCAGTGAGCATTTCTAGAGTGTGCCTTTGTGTCGGACACTTTGACAGGTGCAGGGAATACAGAGGTGAGTGTATGACAAACTTCTGCCTCCAGCTGGCTTTCAGTTACAGAGATTCAAAAATTCAAAACAAACCAAAACCCGGACAGTTACATCACAAGATGTGAAATGCTCAGCTGGGAGCTGTAGGAGCTAGAAGGAGGGCTTCTAGATCGAGAGGAGGATCCAGTCAAGGAAGTCTTTCCCAGAGAAAGAACCGAAAAGGATATTAGAGACATGGAATCCTCGTTAGAGAGGTGTATGAGTGAGGCATTCTGAAAGAATGGAAGGATACTGGTGCTCTGGCATCTACCATTTTCATGTGCTATTTCTCATTAGTTCCAAATTCCAATAAAAGTACACTGCTACTTAAATGGTTTTAAAGACACCTTGTTAACGTCTTATGCTTGTAGGACACCCTAGAGTCTGCACAGTCCTTACACACCCAATATAAAATACTTTATTGCACTTTTAAATGCTGGCATACAAGTTCATCATAGACAGTGGTGAACTGTACATAGACATTTTTAGGCTCAAGGAATTCAAACCCACTTCTCCAAAAGAACTTTTAGAGATAAACACTCATATAAAATATTCTCTTAAACAGCCCCCACTGTTTATAATATGATTTGATGCTCCATTGAAATTTCCACAGAAAGCTTCAAATACATCTTGGCTCAAACTTTTTCAGGCCAAGGTTACTTATTTTCCGATGAGTCAGAAGACCATGTTGATTGATGAAACTGGTGAAGTGTTGACATACATTTGGACGGTTAACCATTCTATTCCCCTCAACACCAAAATCATGCCAGTGTGTTTTGTAATTGCAAAATCCCCCTTGACTAGATGATAATTTAGGGAAGCAGTAATCCTGAGAAGTTAATCTTAACAACTTGTTTGTCTGGTTGAGCATTTCTGTCTTATGTAAACAGCTCAATTTATACAAATCTCAATGTATTTTTGAAGTATTTTGCCCATGTACCATTAATAAATATCTCAAGACCTTTGTCATCTTTTCCAGTTCTTTTTTCTTTTCCTTCCTAGCTCTCCTTGACACTTTGTGGTTTAGCTCAGTTTATTTAGATGTTTTTCTGTTGTAAACTTGGTGGGGGTAGGAGTGTTAGAGGTAAGTTTGGATTGGCCATCTGTTTTTCTGTAAATCTCAGAGGATTGCTATCAAGTCCCCTGGTCTGTGGGACAGCAGTTTCTTCCTTCTAGTCCTGGGTCTTTTTCATGCTCAGCAGAAAAAATCAGTTGCTTTAAGACTGACATCCCCCTGGTCAAGTTGCAGGCTGTCTGCTTGGACATATGGTCGCTCTTTGATCTTTTAACAATTAATTTATTCTTTGTTGCCTCTGGTGCCTGGACCACCAGGCGTGCCAGGAAGTCTCACTGGATTCTCTCTGAATCTCTGGGAAACGTGAGGATGGAGTTTCCTGTGAGCTTCACTTTTAGGGACAGATATCTTAAGTAACCTGATTGGAAATTTTCAACCTATTTGTGAACAGAACCTGGTGTTAATGTTTCTCCATTGGGGTCTGCATCATGGATTCATTCCTAGCTAACCCCTTCTCTTAATGCCATCTTATAGAATACAGTTATGGACCAGGAAGAAAATGGTCATTTCTGCTTTCTTCTTTTTTTCTTTTTTTTAATTGTGCTAAAATATACATAACATAAAATTTACTATTTTAACCATTTTGGGCGTACTGTGCAGTGGCATTTAGTACATTCACATTGTTGTGCAACCATCACCACCGTCCATCTCCAGAACTTTTCACCTTCTCAAACTGAGACTGTGTGCCTGTTAAGTAATGACTCCATAATTCTACCCACCCTCAGCCCCTGGCAACCACCATTCTGCTTCCTGTCCTGTGAATTTGACTTCTAGGTACCTCATATAAGTGGAATCATGTAATATTTGTCCTTTTGTGTCTGGCTTATTTCATTGAGCTTAGTATCTTCAAAGTTGATCCGTGTTGTACCATGTGTCAGAATGTCATTTCTTTTTAAAGCTGAATAATATACCACTGTATGTATAGACCATGTTTTGTTTATTTATCTGTTGATGGGCATTTGGGTTGCTTCTACTTTTTGGCTATTGTGAATAATGCTGCTATGAGCATTGTGTACAAATATATGAGTCCCTGCTTTTACTTGTTTTGGGTATACACCCTGAAGTGGAATTGTTGGATCGTATGATAATTCTATGTTTAATTTTTTGAGGAACCACCATATTGTTTTCCACATTCTTGATCCCTGTCCTAGCCATGTGACTGTTTCATGGCTGAGGAGGGTGAGATGAGAGATGAGATAGACTAAGGGGCTTCTCGTCTCTCAGGGATTGCCTTTGTTTAGAACTTCTTTTTTTTTAATCGATGAATGATGCCTGAGGAAAAAATTCTTTGACCTCATGTTAATGAATCCCTGAAAGAATAAAAGGGCCCCATCAACACTGAGCCCTGGGAGTTGTGGATCTGAGCGTTTTGTGCCTGATGTGACAAGGACTGCTGGGTAGCAGAATCAACACGTCCTCTTCAAACTTCTCCCGCTAGGTTAATAAGACTTCACAAGGAATGAAAGATCCACAAGTGTGTCTTACTGTGGACTTCTCGGGTGTAATATATCTGTACTTATAAGATGTAATAAGATATACTAAACAACCTTCAGATGCAATAACAAGGCCAGATTCTGGGACAGGGTGCCCAGAGGCGTGAGCCTGGAGACCAAACTCAGTGATGCTCACCTCCCAGGAGGTGCCACATGGACTGCCTTGCCCAACTCTCCACCCCAAAGTTGACGGGCCTCCCTCCTGGAGGTTACAGGTGGCTTCCTGCCTTGCGCACAGAAACACTAAGTACCTAGAGAACACTTTCTGTTCTCTAGAGCTTTCCAAATTGCTGACTTATGTCAGCTCCTCTAATGGGACTTGTGCAGTGAGACCCAAGAACAGTACCCACCGTCAAACTACAACCAGGTAGCTTACCTGTTGCTCCATCTAAAGCATATGCTTGCTTTATTTTTGGTTGCGTGAGAGGGTGTCAGACCCACCCCAGGCTTGGCCACCTCACCAGCTGCATCCAGCAAGTTCACTCTGGGACTGGAACTCTCTTGGGTTCAGTCCTCAGGAAAAGCTTGTGTGGAGAAGCAGAATCAGAGAGGATTACCTGAAGGATATACAGTCCCTCTGTTCTTC